>NC_088310.1:10098437-10452077 GCF_910592395.1 Lineus longissimus
CTGGAAGAAGGTGGATTCAGTTATTTAGCAGAACGAGTTTTGAGTGATCTCGTAGCCAATCGCGATCGAGTGGCTTCTGCTTTTGGGTCATCTACTGCCTGCACTGGGCTGTGACTTGCCTCCGGCCTTTGTAGCTATCGTCTAATAATGTCCTTGATAGCCCAATAATACTCCCCTTAACAAATGGAACTACATGTACTCCCTTAATCAGGGATACAACGAGTCCAGGACTAGCAACATTGCTGATAATAAAAGTTGTTATTTCAGTAACTGGTGTTCTTGTTAATTTTTACTGTGGATAATATCGTTTTATGTGGCTTGTCACAAAATATGAAGTCGATAACCTGAATGCCTGACTGGACCCCTCCCCTGCCCCCCCGCAAAAACAACAATTCTCCCCCAATCCTTTGTCCATGAGTTCAATGTCACGGGCCGGAGATATCGAATCGCTAGTGTAATCCATAATTTGCACTAATTGCTCTTATTTTAGACAAAATTCATAGCAGTTCTATCGGTACATGTATGCAGGGTAGTGATCGAATTACACCAGTCATAACAAAGGAGGAGGAGCGTCCTCGCCTGAACCTCGAAAAGGAAACTATGATGTTGTTTGCTGTCCCAAATAAAGCACGGACTACAAGCAAATTATGGATATTTGGAGAGGTGCTTTATAGACTCGCACCGCAGCTTGACTCGAAAGATGTTTTCTTGGCTGCAGTTAGTGGGTGAATGTTTTTTCCCCGAGTACAATTCATAATAAAATGTGACGATGGTCTTGCGGCTGTACCAGATACCGCAGTGGATGTTAATTACATGTAATATCAGATACATTTTGCGGAAGCCGTTTTGAGGGAAGTCTTATCTTTGACCCGCATCGGGACCGTAATCCAAAATCGTAATTACACCCGAGCAGTGGAAACCACCGTGTCTTTTTCAGCTACTGCACCAATGGTACCCGATGATCATATCCGAGCAAACACTGGAGAAATTCGATATGGCGATAAGAGAAGAGAGAGTTAAACAGCAATATACATGCAACGCAACGTGGAAGAATCTTTCTGTTGACAATGGGTGTAGGGACTCAAGTTCACGTGAGTGGCGTTGAACACTGAACTTCTCTATCATCATTCATAAATGAGTCAAACTTCGAAAAGGGAAGATTGTGACATTTGTGACAAGATAGAATGATAGAGGGCCTACTGACGGAAGCGGTGAGGCAAATACAGGTTGTCTGTTGTGTACGGAAGTGAACATTACGCGTGTTTTTTTAGCCTGATTAATTTTGATTTGGCAAAAATGCACAAAATGTATACAGAGAACATAGACTGAAGTTTTAGTGCAGCATTATAAGCATTGTGTCGGTTATAAATTAAATTTACATGAAGGTTCAGGTGGGAGATCTGGTACGGGACACGTGGTAACATTTATAAATAATGAAATGAAATAAAAGGCAACAACTCGGAGCATTTTTACCAACCAAAAGCCTATACATGTAGTCCACCGGTGCCCGATCATGAAGAAAGCTTTTTCCGACTTTCAATCCTGCAATATTTAGCCCTAACGAATAACACATCGCAAATTCCGCGTTGGTTAATGTTCCGGGCAAATGTTTTAATGTTTCTTTGGGAAGCGTGTACAAGAAGGACAAGGTGAGGTGAGGGGACAGATGATGTAAGGTGATCTTCAGACCACTGGGAAAAATCGAGTTAGGGCATTCTACTTCTACATCTATTAAGGTAATACGGTGCTTAATGCTGTCACGGATGTAAAGCACTGTCCATTTGTGATTCTGTATATTCATGCAGCATGTAATCTGTCGAGTAGGACTAGTTCCCCAGGGGACATAATGTACTTTTACATTGCTAGCTGAGGTCAGTACTGGGGGCGATACAGAATGGAAGCGAAAACACAAATCACATTTAATTCAAAGTGTGCAAAAATAATTGGCAGTCCACAGAATATAACATGTAACGTTACAATATACAATGCACATGCACTCTAATGTCAAAGTGTTCGACGAGTGTCATAATCGGTAGTGACAAGACTGGCCTGTGATATATGTTTGTTTTTTTTTTATCGAAAGTGGCTCCCAGCTGTACCGTGAAATCTTAAAACCGCCAGGAAGGCGAATACAAACGGGAATAAAAAATTGTACATGTTTATACATCTAAGTAACAGTTACAATTACAACAACAAAAACAACCTTCAGTGCGAGTTTTCTCAGAGTCTGCTCCGCTGCATTGTATCTGTCGATGAAGTGGACATTATCCTCAGCGGTAGACACAACATCAGCCACACCAGGCAGCGAGCGGCCTTTTGGCACCATAATACGTTATCTAACGGCTTTCCAACACCACCACCACTACCGCCACCACCACCAACAACAACAATGGCGCCATGTTGAGGCTGCAAGTCATTTAGATAGGAGGGCCACCGCGTTCACTCTACGGCAAAGAAACCTTCGTTGAAAATATTCCCCTAGAGTAAAGGACTATATTCGCATAAATTTGTTCTATAATATTTTGCTATATCGCGGTAGCTCATCGACGTCTGGTGAGGTGGCCCCTTCTGGGGATTCCCAGAAAATGTTTGACATCATTACTTTGGAAATATGGAAGCCATTTAATACCAAACCACCATCACGATATCTAAATTGAGACCAAAACATTCATCAAATTACCCCATTACGTTGTGACGACATGCGTGCGCCAAGTCGTTTTTGACATCCCATTTTCAAAACAATCTGACGAATGTTTCCACGCCATCAATTTAGGTATGATGTAATCACAAACGTGAGATTCTTCCACGATTCTTCAAAAATAGCAATTTCAAAGCAGCGACTCTCACGGGTTACAGATAGCATATACATTATTAGACCATGATATCAATTTAAAGCTCAAGTTCCAAACTCTTTGATAACATCATAGTTAAATGAGTGACATTAAAACCCTTGCTTGAAAGAGGTAAACGTCGAATTCTATTTCGCCAACGTTATAGTGTTGTTTTTTCTAAATATAAAGGTGACATTAAAACACTTGTCAAATTGCCCCTACATATTGCGTCTGAACTACATGTACTTGCCTGAGCGAAAAAGATTTTGACATTCATTTTCATGATTATGGCGCTCAATGATGCATGATCGGAGGGTAATTTTTGAGGTGTCAATAGACCAGTCACTTCTCCTACTTTATGGTATATAATCCATGTGACTACATTCAGAAGATAAGTACGTGCACTTGACGCAAGGACCCAACGCGCCGCGTAGCGGCAAAATAGCGAAGCTGGCGAAACATTTATAACGGGTCACCGTGACCTCGCTATGGACTTATAGCGCGATTATGGGGTTGTAACTATTTTGCTGTATATTGTCACGAGGAAAGAAAAGCACGCGACCTAACGCCAACCAAGGCTATATATGTAAAGTGATAATTAGAATGTATATGGTTCAGGAAATGTTAATAAATAATCATTCCTTATCGTCTTTTGAGAGCATTTTTAATTGTAAAAAGTATATGCCTACGTCACAAAGTCTCTACAATGGTCATTTTTATCACAGTAGTCTCGCGCACGTCACAAAGTCTCTACAATGGTCATTTTTATCACAGTAGTCTCGCGCACTTATAAGCCTGGCGCAAGCCAGGCGTTCTTTGTACTGGACGTTTTCCACCACAATGTATCTGGGCCGAAGAAACACTGCGCAAGATAACCTCGAGCTGGTGCTAAGAATATATTATGATAATGAGCATACTCCTCATTGAGTTTTCCCAGAATGGTGCATATCGCGCGAAGCTACTTAGCCTAATAACATTAGCATAATACCATTAGGCCCAGCGTGGTGGCGCTGAGGCGGCCGCTGTAATCAAGAGAGTGGTTGAGTCACTTTAGAAGCTCCTTGGTGATAACAATTGAACGTAACCAAAATTGCTTACATTTCGCATTGCTACAGTGAAAGACCTAATACTGAAACCATATGTCTGTTGACTGTGCTTAAAGAGAGACTGGCATCAAGCCTCAGTCAACAGACACCACTATACCCCCTCACACTCAGAAACCACAAACGCCCACCCCTGCCTGCTAGCTTAAAACGTCTGGGTATTATGGACAATTAGTAATATTACCTTCGGATTACATTTCACTCATCCTGGATATGTTTGCATTATAGTATATATACAGCTATATGAGTACGTAAGGTTAGTAGTTTGATCAAAATGATCAGTTACGGTTATTGTCTTCAGTATGGGATATTATAGTGTACTAGCATTATACCCGTGGCGCAGGCAGGTTCAAATGGGCTATATCTTGAATAGATTGAATTGCAATGAAAATCTAATGCAATATCAAAGGAGCAATATTGAAGAGGCAAATTAAACAAACCATTTGTCCACAAACTCGGACCTAGCTGTGGCGTGCTGTATGTGTGCATAAAAAGTGTGTCAATTGGTCCGATAGAGATGATGAGGCAATGTCAATATGCCTCGTTCCTTAGTCAGCAATATGCCCCTTTTTATACGGAGAAGAAGGAGAACTCAGATAGGCCTTCACATGTCGGCTTCCAAATGTCTCGGGCAAGGCACTTCGTCGACAGGCAAGCTAGAAGTTCAGCATCGTGAGCAGCTCCTTGATAAGGCCATGTCAGGTTCAGCGTGCCTCTTCAGATACATCAAGTATTGAAAGCTGTGGTGAGCACATAAACAGACCATGGTAACCTTCATTTGAAAATTCCTTCATAATCAAGGGCTAGCTCTGACTAAAACAGCACCCATAAACAATAGACCATCAATTTGACCCCAGCTCCTTACTGCGGGAAAACCCAAGTCCAGCAACCAAAGTACCAAAAATACATTTTTGTTTACATTTGAACTGCACACATGCGTTTGTTTACAATTTCATTTCACGCGAAATCGTGGATTGAGAATAACATTAACCTGGGTTCAGCAGGTCAGCAGGTATACCGGCTGTTCCAATCATCCCCCACAGCCAGCTGTTCAAAAGGTAATGTTATTCACCCCAGAGGGAGTGCAGATAATTGATTAAGCCCCTGCATAATTTAACAGCAATAAGTGGTAAGGAGAATTGACAGTGTACGATTAAAAATCCCTCATTACTGCTCCACTGAAGTAAATTTTTGAACAAAACCAAGACGTTGCATCAGGGTAAGGTGTCACCACAATTCATGCAAAATTTCAAGGCAATCCAACGCCTCTAAGTGTGACTTTATTCGTCCCCCTTCCAGTATTATTATATAGATGGAATCCTTTAAAATGCAGGTTTCTCGTTAATCATCTTCTGTACTGATTTGTACGAGGAATCGGGGAAACTTTCGAAAAAGGTCGTCAATAAAGTACATTTACATACTTAGTACTTCGTTGCACTTCGTAAATGTTTCGAAACCTGCCTATTATGCCCAGAGGTGGTTACGACAGCAAGCAAGTCACGTGATTTCATGCTCGGGTCGTGCTTTGACGCCATCACGATACACCACCCGCACCAGTGTCTATTTCAATCTGGGTATATGTTGCGGTCTGGAGGTTACATTTAAGTCCTGAAAATAAACGCCAATATTGGTTAGATTTTGATAACTTCAAATTGATATTAATGAAATGGCCAGGGCCATTGTGCTCACCTCATGTGGAGGAAAGATGGATAAAGAGCATGGTATTGTGTCATGTAGTGTTAGGTTTGATGTAGGTCCAAGCAATTACAATTTCCCCAAAATGGCCAATTTACAGTACATTCGACCTCTGTGACCTTGAAAAGTAGGTCAAATCAAAGAAGACCCGGGTGACACATTGAGTGGTTGTTAGAATTAGATGTACCTATGATATAAAATTGGTGCCAATCGGGCAAGTCATTACTAGGAATAATGGCATTTTGAAGAATTTAGGATTTGGCCCCCTCCCTGGAGGCCAAACGGCACATCAGATCGCACCAAACTTCGGTACCTGAGATCACCTGACCAAGGGGTACATGTGTACTTAATTTGTGATCAATAGTCATTGCAGTTAAGAAACGTGCCAAAGTTACGGCCTGACAGCGAATTTATGCCATTTGACCTCTGTGACCTTGACAAGAAGGTCAAATTAAAAACCTGTGTGACATATACTGTATGGTGGTTAGATGTACCCATGATATCAAATTGGTGGCAATCGGGCAAGAAGTTAAGGAATAATCACATTTTTAAGGTTTTTGGATTTTGCTCCCTGGTGGTCAAGTGGTGAATCATATTGGACCAAACTTCGGTCCCTGAGATCACCTGACTAAGGGGTAAATGTGTACCAAATTTGGTATCAATAGTCATTGCAGTTTAGAAACGTGCCATCGTTACATCCTAACGGCCAATTTACACCATTTGACCTCTGTGACCTTGAAAAGGAGGTCAAATCAAAAACCCGGAGGATATATGATGCACCTTTGCTAGAAGTACCTACCATATTTTTTTCAAAATTTCCCGACTACTATTAAGGGAGATATTGCATATTTTCACTTTTAACGTTTGGCCCCCTGGTGGCCAAACCATGAAACGAATCGGACCGAAACTTGGTCTCCAAGGTGTCATTACATAAGGGTACATGTGTACCAAGTTTCAACTCAATAGCTCTAACAGTTACGAAACGTGCCCTGCTAACGGACGACGGACGACGACGGACGACGACGACGACGACGACGACGACGACGACGACGACGACGACGACGACGACGACGACGGACGACGGACGCCACGGTATGGGATAAGCTCACCTCTGCTAAGAGGTGAGCTAAAAAGTATAATTTTGTATTGCATTGACGACATGTTATATAACCCATTGGGCTACAAAGTCACAACGGTGGTATGCATAAAATGAAGTAAATACTGCTAATCAACCATGTTAACTAGTAGAAGCAAGCTTTCGACCTTATGTTGATATGACGATTGCGGCTATAGCCACCCCCGAAATATCTCTCAGTGAAATTAAGGCCCCATTTATTTTAACTGACCTGCGCATGGAAAGATATTCATTTTCCTGATTGTTGGATGACTCCGGGTTGTCTGTTTGGTAGCCAGCTGAAAAAAAATAGGACCCGTTATTTGGTTTTGCGATTGTAATATTAAAGTGCAAGTCGGCTGCTTTGCTTTAGAGATTGACTTCCTGCCTCGTCAAGTCCCGCCTAAACTAGTTTTATTCCTAAACAGTGGTTAAATATGTCAAGAAACTTTCGTGAAAGCCCAAGGAATGTCGGATTGGTGCAATGTGCACATCGGCGCATATCATGCACCTCTTGGTCCTCGGTTTTGATTCCCGGTATACTAAGGAGATGGAGATTGGGGCTCTCATCGGCGCATGTAGGTTTATCCAAGTTGCCCAACGTCCACCAGCACTAAATCGCCCAAATATTGTCGAAAGAGCCACCAATAATGAACCTAGCAATAATGAGCCTATAACCTCTCATGCTCTATTCTGAACAAGAGACCCAAGGGCCTGGTGCTCAGCTGAAATACATGGGTACAATGTACAAAACATGGAAAGTACCTGGTAGGTCTCTTTCAACCTAAATTTTGTTACCATATTGATATGTACCATATATACCAAAGTAAAATGACTCAGGGACAAATAATGACAAAATCTGCCACTTATTAGTGAAATTTAAGAACTTGAGCCCATGACCTTGAAGCGTTGGTCAAATCGATAACCTGGGTTGTAATTGAGACTTATTAGATACACCAACCATTTTGCCACTCTAGGTACAGCCACAGGCTTCGAAATGGCAAAATATGATTTCCAAGATGGCCGCTTGCCAAATTAAAAAAATAAAGAAAATGAAATATACAAGTAAAAAGGAAAAAAAAGATTTTTTTGGCCCTGAAGTGGGATCAAACCCACAACCTTCGGAGTTGTACAAGATCGGGAAATTGAAATAAAGATAAAACTAGGTCAACGCAGTAACGCCAACTGGTAGTAACAAACAAAACTGTTCAAATTTTATATCAAAAACCTACTTGCATGCAGTCTTCCTCAACTTTATTTCAAGCCTCTCTCTATTGGAATAAAGCGACAAAAAATCATTTGTAATTACGCCTTTAGCCCCCCCCCCGTGAGAAGAATTTAAGTCGAACTGTGCTAAAGTTTCTGTCAGGGGTTTTTCCTTTGCTGGTCTTCCTTATGGCCAGATTTGAAGTACATTGGTCTTACGGTTACAAAACGTACCCCATGTTGATGGATGGAGGGACAGATGCCATTCTGAATAAAAATGAGGAAAGACTCGCAATTAAATGCCGGTTCAACTTAAGAAGTGCGTGACCAGTCTGCCAGGGAGCTGTGGACAGGTGGCCTGTGGCGTGCATTGAGCGAGACCGCAGATATTTTGAACAGCGTATGTCAGGATTAATATTACACTCACCACGTTGCGATGTGTCCCTCGTATTGTTATGATATAAAGGTGGCGCGCCGCCTGAAAAAGAGAGAAACAGGCATATTGGACAAAGTCCACAGTCAAACATAATGATCGCCAATTAATATGTCTCGAGCAATAGCATGCCGCGAAGTTACTATTTATAGCTCACAAGATCATTTGCATAAGATATTGATGACGTTTTAGTCACGTGACAGGCGGACATCGACACTTATTTCTACGCATTTGAGCTTATTCCAAAGTAAATTATCTTTGACCCTGCATTGTTTTTAGCATGAATGATACCATAGTCAGAGAAAGAAATATTCAGAACAATTATGTAGTATTTCCAACACTCGGACATGTGCCAGATTGAATCTAACTGCCCAAGTTAGAACGCCTGAATCCATTACGAAACCGCATTTTGTCCGACATTGCCTGTAATTCAGCGATGGGGAAATAGAGGGCAGCAGCTGCAGTGACGTCATCTTCGCGGAATGCTATTCAGTCCAATGTGTACAGCGATGTACAGCTGTGCAGGTATGCTTGACGTAGGCACTGATATACTCGTGATTTTATGCATATTTGGGGAGAACTCGGCCAACTGCAATTCTCGGAGTCATGTGATCTGTATTAGCGTTATTTTTGGTGATATTTTGTAACTTATTTAGCTGAAGTAACTGGCGTCTAGTTCACAAGGGGAATAGTCAGGCATAGTTCACATGCATGTATGATAATTCATAGCCTGTTATATGTTAGATAGGACGCATTGCACTGTTGCAGTGAGGCCACGAAGGAAAATACCTCTGGGCGCTGGTCGTCTGGGTTGTGCTTGTACCCGAACTGCCTGCCGAAGATTTCATTGGTGCGCACTGGGAGGAGCGACACCTTAGCGTCACCATCGAGCCATCTTATCATTCTGAAAAGCTGGCCAACTGACCCGTGTAGCATCAACTGTTGTCATCACTGAGGTCGCTGGCCAGGGTGTCGCAGGTTTAATTTCTACCATGGTCGAATAACTTCTACCCCATGTTGGCCTACACAATTCTAACGGAGACTCCTCTAGTCTAACAGCGAGTTTGTACATTGAGTCACCAGAGCTTGAGATAAACTCTCAACTCAATATATCAAAAATTGCTTTGTCAAACATTGGCAGGGACGCTAACGGTTTTACAGCCTACCCCCTGCTGGGCCATCCTCCGGTGGTCTACGACCAATTCCTGCATCTGGGTTGATGTAGGAATAATCTTCATGCCAGTCACCTGACAAAGGAAAAACTAAATTGGGATGATTTGCAACCCAACTGCCTTATCATAATTTTAATCATGATAAAGGCAGTTAAAAGTGATTGAAAAAAATGTTGAAACAAGCCAAATAAAAAAGGCCAAACTAAACGATCCAAGTTTACATTGTAACATTCTTTGCAGGATTCGGACAAGTATGTTTATGGCATAAAATATAATATCATTCACATAGCCCCATTCGATTTGGTTCATTTTAAGTTTTACAAGGTGAACCATGGAACGTTTCATTTACTCGTTTATTTTGGCTTGTTCAAAACTTAAACGAGCCGAATTAAGTAGGCCCGGGTGAATAAAAGTGCTTTTTCATTTCAGGCAAATATCAACCTAACGCTTGCAATCATATTGCATCTAAATGTGATCTTCAATTTCATGTTTAGAATGTTTCTTTAGTTCGTTTAGTTTGGCTTGTTTCATTTGGCTCGTTTCAACGTTTACATAATACTGGTGTAACATCCGGGTGAAACGTTCACCAAACCCAGTGTTCACCTCATATACTGACATTACATTAACTTGAAAGGGATACATAAAGCTGTTAATCCGAAACCTCTTTCAAAGCATTTCTATATTAAGTGGCATAATCAAAACACCGAAGTTCTCCATTGTGAATATGGAGCAGTGGTTGGAAAGGTTTCGGTGTCAGAGAGACGAATAAAAAAATGGTAAAGGGTTTTTTACGGTTTGGGTCTTGGACTAACAAAAATTACTGAACACGTATAGAGAATGTCAGATGAATAAAAAGAAGGGCACACGTATGGAGAAGGGGTTGGTACGGTCTGGTTCTCTGATTTAAAAAATAAGTGCACGCAAATACAAAAAAGTAGGGCGTCTGTGTGGAGAAGAGGTTGGTACGGTCTGGTTCTCTGATTCAAAAAATAAGTGCACGCAAATACAAAAAGTAGGGCGTCTGTGTGGAGAAGAGGTTGGTACGGTCTGGTTCTCTGATTTAAAAAATAAGTGCACGCAAATGCAAAAAAGTAGGGCGTCTGTGTGGAGAAGAGGTTGGTACGGTCTGGGTCTCGGATTGATATAAAGAATTGCACGCGTACAGAAAAGGGTTCGGTACGGTTTGAGTGTCGGATTAATAAAAGGAAGGGCACCCGTAAGGAGAAGGGGTTTGTACGGTTTAAATGTCGGATTGATGAAAAAGGGAACCTGCATGGAGAAGGGATTTGTACGGTTTAAATGTAGGATTAATAAAAAAGGAACCTGGGAGGAGGGATTTGTACGGTTTAAATGTCGGATTAACAAAAGAGGGAACCTGCATGGAGAAGGGGTTTGTACGGTTTAGATGTCGGATTAACAAGAAAGGGAACCTGCATGGAGAAGGGGTTTGTATGGTTTAAATGTCGGATTAATAAAAAAGGGAACCTGGTAGGAGGGATTTGTACTTTTTAAATGTCGGATTTACAAGAAAGGGAACCTGCATGGAGAAGGGGTTTGTACGGTTTAAATGTCGGATTGATGAAAAAGGGAACCTGCATGGAGAAGGGATTTGTACGGTTTAAATGTCTGATTGATAAAAAAGGGAACCTGCATGGAGAAGGGGTTTGTACGGTTTAAATGTCGGATTAACAAAAAAAGGAACCTGCATGGAGAAGGGGTTTGTACGGTTTAAATGTTGGATTAACAAAAAAGGAAACCTGCATGGAGAAGGGGTTTGTATGGTTTAAATGTCGGATTAACAGAAAAGGGAACCTGAATGGAGAAGGGGTTGGTACGGATTTGGGTGTCAGATGTCTATTTTTTCAGATGATTAACAGGAAGCGCATTGTTTGTAGGTAAAGGATAGGTTATTAGGAGGTCGTGGGTTCGATTATCGGAAGGGTCTCCGCTATTTCGCGTTTGAGTCCTTGAGCAAGGCACTTTACCCTACTTGCTTCTCTCCACACATGCAGGAGTAAATGGGTACCGAGTTCTGGCAGAGTTGGCACACTATAAATGATGGTCCTGAGCGCTGTGTAGTTGCAGCTTGGATCCCTGTGATACTCCCAGATGGTAGAGCTTGAACCACGAATGTACAGGCCATTAGCTAGAGGTAATAATGTGAAGTACTTTGAGCGAGTGAGACCAGTTGGCTTTAGAGCTAGCAAAATGTGTTTTTCGTGTGTTTTTTCGCATGAATCACTGGCGAGGCTAACATGCTAAGGGTAATAGACGATGCTGCCATCGTAGCCAGGCACCTGAAGTCTAGATACAAGATCGCTCCGACTTTCTAAGTATCCTGGTGGTCTAATGGTAAAAACACTGGCCACACACGCCAGCGTCCCGGGCCCGAAACCCGCGGTGGTCAATTTTATTCTTCTTATTTTTTCCGTGATTCTTATCATTTCGGAGTGAATATATCTATATTCATAAGTGGATCTCACTTTCTGTAATAGACAAAATCTTTCAAAATATGGCTGTTCTGATCGCGCAGATTTGTTACTTTATACGTATTCTTACATTAAATTTGTGGATTGAATGCGACCACGTTTAAAGTGCATAAAGACCCATAAAATCAGATAAATCGTACTTTAAAGATGAAGAAAACGACAAAGCCAGGGCGATATGACACGGGCGCACCGCCTGTTGTTAGTTTAACCAACTAATGTAATATAGATTCCGAGCCTTGACCAACGCCAATATATACGCCAAGTGGTTACTACCAACACCGAAACGGACAACTTCAGTACATACACAATAAATTATAACGGCAACTACGTGTACATAGTCCCACCATGTTCACAGATTCTGTTTAAATCCCATCGGAATGTCACATCATACTAGAAAATGCCAAAAGGACTCTATATGGAACAGTGTTCTAAACTTTCGGTTGAATTTTCAGGGAGAAGTTGTTTCGGTTAAAAGTATCTAATCAGCATATTTGTAAATAGTATATATTGTTCTTTTGAAGCGGCAAATAACGGCCAAATTATAATCGATATGAAATGCAAATGTTTTTCTCTGTTGGTTATTCCTTACCAAATCCGGCACGCCCCACCACAAATATTAAGCAGCTTAATCGAACACTCCATGTGTCCATGCCCCAAACTTAATTTGTAGTAATTGCTATTTATCATTATTATTATTACTGTCTGAGCGTTCGATAAATGATAAAACAGCCAAAGGTCATTGAGATCACCGGTTAAACGTTGGATAAGAGATGTGCTTCTACAAGTACACAAGTCAAATAGCTAGCGTATGTCATTTGGCGCGTGTGACCTTGAAAGATTGTTCATACTGGTATTATGTGTACGAAGTTTCAAGTTCATAGCTTACGTGGTTAAGTTACAGGCCACTGTTTGTGAATTCCGCACGGACGACGACGGACGATGAATACGGACTCTCTGCGGTATTATATGGACTCGCGGTACGGAGTAGCCAAGAGGAGAGTACTTGTAGGAGGAGGGGTTGGTACGATTTGAATGTCGGATTGAGTGAGTACTTGTCTGGAGAAGGGGTTGATATGGTGTGGATGTCAGATGATAAAAATATAAAGGCAGGTGCATTAAGGGGAGGTGGCCCTTTTGTTTGGGTGCCAGTTGAACAAATTGAAGGGCTTTTGTGTGGGGAAAGGATTGGTACGGTTTACGTGCCAGATGAATAAAAAGAAGGGCACCTGCATGGAGAAAGGTCAGAACGGTTTGGGTGTCGGATATTGTAAGGACACGTGTAAAGTGAAAGAATTAGCTTGGTTTGGGTGTTAGATGAAGAAAGACAAAGGCACGTGTAGTTTGGTATGGTGTGGGTGTCAGATGAATAACAAGTATGGCACCCGTATGAAAAAGGGGTTTGCATGGTTTAAGTGACGGATGAATCATAGATGTGTACAAAATATTCAGAAGCATCTTTTAATTACCTTGTGGATCACGATCGTCGATTGTTTCGATGTATATACCTCCGTCATCATCACCACCTTTTAAATATAAAGTCGGGAACCTCATACCATTGTAATATCTCCGATCATTTCACAAAAAATAAGTCAGTTAAGTCAGTTAATCTTTATATGGCCGAGAAAGATGCAGGGAAAAAGCTTCAGAGGAATGAGAAATACCAGTTAATTACCGGTCTAGAGGAGTGGATCGAGACAATAGAGAGTTTACATGTGTAATATTAAATGATGAATATATCAATAATATGGTGTTACGTCGATCGAAAGATCTGATGGACTTGGGTCCCAGAATTCAACTCGCTCTTAAACCAATGTTCCACGAAGACGTTTGCTAGTAGAACTTCTTAACCAAACAAAAACGCCCATGGTATCACTTACCGCTGTGCTCGTGGTCTTGCAACTGCTGCAAGAATCTTCTAGCCTCCACCAGCTTCAGAGGTGGCACGATGTCTTTTGCATCGAGGAACAGCAAGTCTTGGGTTTCCTGAACACCAAGTGTTGCAAAGAGTTCAACCAGCTTCTTCCTTGTGTTGTTGCACACGTTCCGGAGGTAGCGGGTCACTATACTCGTGAGGGGAGATGCTAAACAAGAGATCAGAATGATGGTAAAACCTTTATTGACCTCGGTCATTCGCCATATTCCTCAATCAGGAGTGTTGGACTTCCGATCAGGTATTGGCCTAAGAAATATCCATTACTACGACGAAAAAGTTATCCAAGCGGACTGGACAAGGTCCGGGTTTACAAGCCAGGTTGGTGGCGACATGTGTAGTAATGGCAAAAACATAATGAAACTGAGAATAAGACCGTTCGTAGTAGGCATGCGGAACGTAAGAAAAGAAAACGCTGACAGCAAGATCGAGAAGATAGAACATGTGGTTATGGAAAAACATCATACAGATAGCTGAGGCAAGACTCGCAGGAGTTGGGGTGAGGGTGGGGGAGGAGTCGAGAACAGTCAGAGCTACCTAGATCGTCCGGGTGAGGGATTTATTACGAAAAACCTAGTTGCGGTCCTGAACTAAGGGCACAAGAAGTATAAATTTAACATGATTAACAAAAAGGTAGACTACACTTTAGTAAAGGAGAGGTTTTGTAAGTTAAATGATGTAGCCAATTTTCATTTGGAGCAAACACTCGAACACATACATGTATAAGGAATCTGGTCTGGTGTCCGGTAAAAACGTCCTGGAGTCAAAAAGTCCCCGGCTTATCAAAGTCAAACCATTCTGGCTTTTAGATTTTGAAAATCACTTCTTAAGTTTTCTTCATATGAAATTACGAATGCAAACATACAAAAGGATACACTATTGTTCTCCTGATGCTATATGTGGTATCACACTCTAAAGCTTCGGGGCTATATTCCCACATTGCCATCGGTTTGTTCTGGAAGCTATGGCTCCAAACAAAGTAAGAACTCACCTTGAGGAAAAAGTTCATCATCATGAACTCGAGGAAATGCGGCATTCCAATGGTCTGTTACGTTAGCCAAGGATCTGCATTATATAAATATATATGAAATATTGGATGTTATTTGACAGGTAAACAGATTATCTCGTTTCTCAAGTGAGATTTCGTGAATATCATTTGCTTGGAGACGTCACGTGTGAGGGTGGCATTTCGTCATGTCTTAAAAGCCTTTCGTCGTGCCTCGCATATAGCTGCCACACAAAAATCGGATTTGTGATATTTGAAAATTTGACGGGGCTTTGCACCAATTACATTTTACCCCATGAGAGGGTTAATATATTAGAAGGGATTTTTTTTCTGTTCAGTAACAAATTTGTTGCGAAATAAACCTGTAGGAAATTCATTATAAATTAGTGAAGAAAAAATCCTAAAAAATCTAAATTCTTTATTTGTTTCTTGATTTCTGATGAAAATCTGAGATTTATTTTTGTTATGACACAAAAATAAAACCCATTTTTTTAAAAATTTCATCAGAAAAAATCTAAACTTTTTGACCAGCCATAGGCTAATGCCATAACATATTGAAACATTTTTTTTTCTCACGTTACCCTATTAATGGCTCGATGTGACAGGCCCACAAGTAAGTCTTTTTGTCCTACAAATTCCTCCTAAGACCAAGCGATTTTTGGTGGTTTCACGCACACTATTTTAATAGCGTATGGAAAATTGCTGTGTGTTCAGGTTTTATTTCTTCATGCAGACGACGATTTGAAGCGAGTTGTGTTTTGAACCGTCTCAATCATCTCAGAATGGAATTAATATTCACCTTATCAAACAGGATAACAATACAGCAGATCAGACTCGAAGATTAGTAGTAAATCGCCACATTTACGGCATTTTTTCGAGTAATCTCGCCGCGTACAATACACGGGCAATTGACGCAATATTACTGGCATTGAGACTATCCTTGAATATGTTGTCTGCCGGGAGAATGCATGCATGCATGCTTGATGATTGCTTTATCTACCTTTCAACGTTCACGATGTTCGTCACGGCACCTGTAAAAAAATATTATTCGAATGGTCTTATTAGGCTTGACAAGTATGCTCTCATTGGATAACATTGCCTGCAACTGGTTCAGATTAAAAAAAGATCCAGACCGTCCAACGATGGTATATTTCCTGTTTCAAGAATACTATTGGCAGCCTGGTCTACACTGGCAAACATGACCAAACATTTGTTTGCAAACATGACCAAACTTCGAGTTTGCGAATGTTTTGGGCACACGTCCACACCATAAACACAGGCAAACATTGCCAAACAAAAGTTTGGCATGAATATATTTGAGTGAGTAGCTCCAGCACATAATCCAAATCTGTTCCCTGATTGGCTGCTGATTGCAAACACCAGCAAACATGTTTTCCAGAAGGTGCATGGCCTAACACTGGCAAACAAGTTTGCTGATGTTTTCACTTGTTTTTCGACCAGTCCACACTGGCAAACAAGAGCAAACATGCCTCGGGAAACAAGGCCAGACACAAAGTTTGCTCATGTTTGCAAGCAATTGTTTGGTCGTGTTTGCTAGTGTAGACCGGGCTTCAAACAAGTTTGTGCTGATGTTTTCACTTGTTTTCCGACCAGTCCACACTGGCAAACAAAAGCAAACATGCCTCGCCAAACACGAAGTTTGCTCATGTTTGCAAGCAATTGTTTGGTCGTGTTTGCTAGTAGTTTTCACTTGTTTTTCGACTCGTCCACACTGGCAAACAAGAGCAAACATGCCTCGGAAAACATGGCCAAACACGAAGTTTGCTCATGTTTGCAAGCAATTGTTTGGTCGTGTTTGCTAGTGTAGACCCAAAAAGAGATCAGGGCTCGCTTGTTCAAAAGCACAAAAGTCACGTTCAGTTAAACACAGACGTCCGTTAAAGCTAACGTTGCTTAAACTCAGCCAAGGATGACAATCATCCAAATGATTCAGCGCCCATTAAAAAATGTTGTTCCTTCAAATTACGCGCACACGACGGACAAAATGACCAAAATTATTTAAAAAACATTGTTTGCATTATTTGTCCGTCGTTAAAAGGTGACGAAAACCAAGAACACTGTTCCAGCACAAAGTTCTCGGATATAAATCGTGTGCGATGTTTTTTTTGCCCGGAACGATATTTCTGTTTTTCGTCTTCGGCGAAATATGCTGAAGGGCAGAAACATGCATTCATCCACAGGCGGAAGTGTGGCACAGTCCGTACTGAACTGTGAATCTGTGGTAAATACATGACTGTGATGGGTGAAAGTGGATTTATTCTTCAATCTTTGGTGGATTCTTAATCTACAGTGCCAGGCCATAACAGGGATATACTTTTTGATAATTAATTTAGGGAAATATTGTCTCACTGGCCAGTTTAGAACTTGTATTCTATAGGCCCATATCAGTCCGCGAGTGACGATTTGATGGCAATGCTGTACACAAATCAATTTTTCTCAGGCAATCGGTATTGGAATGTTTTGAATTTTTACTATTATTCGATAAAAAGCCTCTTCATAACGCATATAAAATTTGGTGGGAATTAAAGCACCCTTGGTGTACATTTTTCACCAACCTATATTCATTAAAATGTACACAGATTGTACACGCTGGCTAGTAGAGGTCTCTGGCCTGAAAACTACCCTTTTGTTTTTGATTGGGTCATTTTGTTTGCCGTGTGCAGGTTACCCTGAAAACATTTGAAAATATTCTGAAAACAATGTTTAGCCAAATGTGAGCGATGTGATGTGATCTGCTCTGGTTTGGTCTGGTCGGGTTTAGTTGCAATTGGTACCGCGTAAACGGCCTCATAATTTGTTCAATGTGTTCAACGCAATCAATTTAGATTCAACTTGAATAATTTTTACGTTCATCGTGTGATAGGGGTATGACCCTATCGGCCAGCTAAAGAGACAAATTTAAGAAATACATGTACCAACCTTTCCGTTTCTTGTGGACCAGAAGCACAACAACGACGAGGATTATCAGAACGATACTGGCAGTGGCGCAACCAGCAACGGTCGAAATTGGTGGGCCAGCTATTGTATGTAAATTCTCTTCAGCTGGAAACCGGGGAGAAAATGCTTCATTTATTGCACTGGTCTTGCATGCAATGACAGGTGAAAGATCTATCACAGGCCAACATTTCTATATAGAATCTATAGAATCTATAGAATCTATGAAAAATCTATATAGATATTTCTTTACAAAATTGGTGGGCCATTCTAGGAAACATCAATTAAATAATTTCTAGCTCTTCACTACATAATGAGGTAATTGAGTATACCGCACACCAGATTATATAGTAAAGGTGTATCTTGCAGGGGGGACTCGCAAATCGTGGTCAAAGTCAGATCAAAAGGGATACGATGATGTAAAATATCGTATAAGGATGCAGCTGATGGGGATAACGTATAGGGTAAAATTAGATCCAGGGGGAAAAAACATTCAGCATTGCCTGCCGTGGCAATTATTTAATTTTATTAATCATAAAAAATTAGCCTATACATGTACATTTTGTACATCTCTAATATGATCTGACCAAAAAATTAGATTATTGACTGAAGTCCAAGATGGAGTACCGGCGCCTACTTCTAGTGCAATTCGCAAAAACCCGATTTCAAAACTACGTAGAATGACGGTCTGCAAGATCGTATAATCGTAAGAGGAATCATTATCAGAGCCAGATAAACCTTGAGGCATGTTCGTGTCTTGGGAAAACAGCAAAAAATGTCTCGCAGGTTGTTTTGGGCTCCAAGATACGAACACGTTCTTTTTCACAAACCAAGTCACATGATTACATAGTTGACTGTCGTATCATTGAACAAATCATTTGCAATTTAATTCTATGATTGTGCTCATCAAGATTAATCCTTTAGCCGAACTAAAATTACACTCGGAATGTTTTTGCACATAGGTCGTTTCGGCCCTATGCATTATGGGTGAACACTCAGCTGATGTAAAATAAATCATGGTTTGGTCGCGAAGCCAAGATCAGTAAAAACCCATAAATACGACCAGTAGTTCACGCTCAAGAGTCCAAAACGATCCGGACAAAATATTTACGAATGGACATTAACACGGTGGTGATTCAAATTTACGCGAGGAGTTATGTCGTTCCCCCAAGCAGACGACATTTTCCAAAGTGGTAACAAATTTCAATCTGCCAATAAATATAAATAGCAAGTCGGTCTTGTTTACAATAATTCTTGCAAGTATAACGTAATGACCACTCTTATAATCTCACTAGTTGTCAGGTCCACCTACCAGATTGCATTGCATTCACATCCTTGCATGTTAAAGTAACGTCTTCGTCACTGTCCACTGAAAAAAGCATGTTCATCACAATTTTAATGATTCAGTGGTGATCGCTTCTACCGCGCAGAAACATTTCAGTAAGAGAGGATCACATATTTTCTTGCATTTTTTAGTTAAAATAAAGATAAAAATACGGTCTCCTTTAATAATGGTTCCAGAATTGCATCTGATTCTGGTGGTCAATATCATATATATGGTTCTACTTTCAAAATCAATCAAATACCAAGGCATTAATATGGGTGACCCCCGCCCTTGTGATCAGTTCGGATAACGAAGTCGGTTTATGCCAGAAAGCATGGCCCAGCACTTATATAGTTTGGTAGCTTTGATATCAGCCTGGAGAGTCAGCACCACATTTCCCGAGGGCGCAGACAAGCCTGGGTTGGCTCGGATCGAGTTAGGATGTGTCATCGCTATTTCCCAGGCCATTTCGCTAAATCACAGAAAGTACTAAAATTTTGTAGAAAACCACACGTAGATGGCTCGAAAATACATACTTGCAAATGGTGATTATTCGAGACTAGCAGAGCTTACTGTATTTAGGGCAATATTACGCCTATTTAGCGAACCAGGGTAGATGACTGTTATCATATCATCTCATAGATAGCGCCTATCGATCTACTATTAGATAATAGTGTCGTGAGGCGATGACCTACATGCTTGAAAATCATGTCTGCTTTGGAGAAAGATATTCTATATATATTTATTATATCTATATAACTATCTATCTATCTATCTATCTATCTATTTGAAACATCCCCTCATAGACTCGAAATTATTATCAGAAAATGTACTATGAAGGCAATTTCTCTGGTTTAGTTTATTTCATATTTTTATCCTTGATGTCTGTTTCTTATCAATTCCACGGGAATGCCGGGTCTCTGTTATTGCAGTCTATCCATGTGTGCGTTTTCTCGAAGCGATGGCACTGAGCTAAGTACTCCTGCATTCAAAAGGAACAATGAATTTGTTCAGTTCTCGCTGTCTAGCGCATTTAAATGACTCTCTGCAGTAAATAAAACTGTCTGGAGAACTGTAGTTTTAATTGGATCACCATATAGAAGTATTTTCGAGGAATCTAAATGTGATTATGATATTTTTTTTAGCATTTTCTGTGGTTTAGCGAGATGAACTCGGGAATATGGAAGACATTTCCAGGAAAACCTACCTCGATTTGCGCCCAGCCTAGAATGCCCTCGATCGCATACAATGTGGCAATACAGGAGCAAATATTGATATTGTGAAATATACCATTAATCAATGTCAAACAATATAGGCCTATAAACGTCGCTGATGTTGTCAAAATCGAAACAGTAACATACATGTACTACACATGTACAGTGACTTATTAATTAGGTCAGTAACTTGTGACGAGGAAGTGACTATTTGGTAAGCTCGCCTTCCCAAACAACAACTTTTTGCCCTATACAGGGTGTATCAGAAAAAATTAGACTGTCGAAAAAATCATCATAAAATTAACATAGGGAGGAGTTTCGAAAAACTGGCTACACCCCTTTGTAGAGGGTGTGATTTTGCATCGAATTATACCAGTGTCATCGTTACCACTTTACGTTACAATGAGCATGGACAGTTTGAATTTTGAAAAATTAAAGTCCTTTGCGCACGGGAATGTGAGGGTTAAAATTGGATGTGTCAAAGTGAACGAAAAGTTTAGATGGAGTTTTACTCGCGTGCCAAAGCGTTTTTGAAATAATTAACCCTTTCACCCTCTAATCCTGAAACAAAAATATCTCATTTCTGAGTGTAGATCTTCATCAAGGGGTCTAGAAACTTAAACTGTTTTACATGTACTGACTGTTAGGTTTACATGAATGTAAGCGTACACCGTCATTGTTCGGCTCAGGAAGATCACTTAAAAGAAAAAATAACCTAATTGTACAGTAGCCCATTGGCATTTTAACAAAGCATTCACAATGTACATGAACATGTAAATGTACAATGAATTAAACTGTCAAATCACACAATTCTCCTTACAAAGTTCTCGTACTTTCTGGAATTTCCTGTCATGGTGCAATGGGACAATCAAAAGTTCCTTAGTCCTCCACGTGGGCACCGTTTCTTTGAACGCAGATTTGTGCCCTTCGCAACATGTGCCCAACAGCACGCCTTATCACCGCTCCGTCTTCCCTTAAGATCTCAACTTCGGCTGTGATCCTTCTCTCAAGATCATCCAGGTTGGCAGGGGGTGTGACATAAACCTTTGATTTAAGGTGGCCCCACAGGAAGTAGTCGAGTGGTGTAAGGTCGGGAGACCGCGGAGGCCATTCCACTGGTCTGTTCAACGCAACAACTCTGTCTCCGAACAGTTCTGTCAGCCGCTCGGTAACAACCCTCCGTCTGTGGGGTGGCGCGCCATCCTGCGCCCACCAAGCGCGCCGGAATTCGATGGCATCCCTTCCTTGTGGTCTAAACCTGCGCATTCTGTTGATAGCGGGAACCACACGTTCATTGATCATTTGGAGGTAGTCCTGGCCATTCAGGTTTTGGCGAAAGAAGAAAGGTCCGACGATGGCTCCGTTGCCGACTAAGCCAATCCAGACCGTTACCTTGTGCCGGGTGTCATTGCGCTCGTATGCAAAATCAAGTGGTTGCTCTCCCCTCGGGTGATATTCCCTTACGTTATGGCTGTTCACAAAAGCATTCATGGCGAAGCCAGACTCATCTCCGATGATAAAGTCATCGAGGAAACGTTGCCGCTGTCCAAGCAACCACTGGCAGAATCGTAGGCGACGTGCCAAATCGCCGGGAAGAAGTTGATGCCTCTTAATCATTTGGTACGGGTGGAATCGCAGGTCAAGGCGCGTGATACGATTGAATGTGGTTGACGACATGCCAAGACCGTTCCTTCTGCAGCTGATGGTCTCCTCTCTCTCTTGTCCGACATGGTGTTCGTCGAGGAGGGTCCTCACTGCTTCAATGTTGGCTGGAGTACGTTCCGTCCTTCGTCGGCCCGACCTCCCTTTGTTGAGATTGTGGCTGGTTCCAGAAGTACGGTACTTATTGACGTTGTTGAAGACGGTGGCACGACTTGGAACTCTCACATTTGGAAATTGACGTTGGAACCGCTCAAGAACAGCAGGGACACTTTTGGTTTGGAGATATTCAGTAACCAGAAAAGACCTCTGATGAGGGGTGTACTGTGGCCTGACCATTTTGCATCCATACCACAGGACCAAAGCCAAACAGTGAGGACAAAATGCACAGATGCTCACAGATTTATGGCCGGGAATTACGTTAGGCCTATTATCTAACCAACATAAGGTAGCTATTTGAAGAAAATATGAAATTGACAAGAGAGGACTTATGGTTATTATGGTCACGACCACTTCAAGCCATTGCGTTAACCCCTTGATGAAGATCTACACTCAGAAATGCGATAGTTTTGTTTCAGGATTAGAGGGTGAAAGGGTTAATTATTTCAAAAACGCTTTGGCATGCGAGTAAAACTCCATCTAAATTTTTCATTCACTTTGACACATCCAATTTTAACCCTCACATTCCCGTGCGCAAAGGACTTTAATTTTTCAAAATTCAAATTGTCCATGCTCATTGGAACGTAAAGTGTTAACGATGACACTGGTATAATACGATGCAGAATCACACCCTCTACAAAGGGGTGTAGCCAGTTTTTCAAAATTCCTCCCTATGTTAATTTTATGATGATTTTTTCGACAGTCTAATTTTTTCTGATACACCCTGTATATAGATGGAGATCAGAACTCATTCATACTTAGCATTCTAGGAGCTTATTATCATTCATTTTGGCAATGCTGCATGTCAACAACGGTAGACGGTAATAAAGGCACTGGAAAAAAAGGTACGGAAAAAAGGCACTAGGTAAAAAAGGCACTGGAAAAAAGGCACCAGGAAATCACTATACTAGGTAAAAAGGCACTGAAAAAAAGGCACCAGGAAATCCCTAGGTGAAAAATTCATTTGGGGTGCCCCCCCCCCGTGCATTTCTATATGTGTAATGTGCTATGTGTAATGTGCTCCCAAGTCTTTCTCACCAATAAAACTGCAATTAGACTCATCAAGAATGTTTTGCTAGATGTCAATAGCCACTCTTGTGATAAACTATTGTATCTTGTAGAAATAGGTTATTGGTGAGGGAACCCTGAATCTAACTTGATTAAACTACTGGACCAAATTGGATGATCTTTGTATCATTTTTTATAAGGATTCCCTGCCTAACCAGGCTAGTTTTTCTGGTCGGAGGGTACTGAAAATAGGCTGTTCCGTTTTTTTGGATCACCCAGTATTCGGTTGATGTAGAAAAAAACTACACATAGAAATGCACATAGAAATTTTTATTTTTATTTTTTATCTATGCAGTAGAGATTTCTCACGAGATTTCCCATACATTTTTTCTGGTGCCATTTTTCCATTGCCTTTTTTTCCAGTGCCTTTTTTACCCAGTGCCTTTTTTCCTGGTGCCTTTTTTCCAGTGCCTTTTTTACCCAGTGCCTTTTTTTCCTGGCGCCTTTTTTCCAGTGCCTTTTTTGCCTAGTGCCTTTTTTTCCTAGTGCCTTTTTTTCCGTACCTTTTTTCCAGTGCCTTTATCACCTACATTCGTAAACAAAAGTTATAGTGAATGACCTTAGCAATATACCCAATGTATTTATCACGCTTATCAGTAGTTAATCGCATTTTAAATTTCGTTTAATTTGTGACCCATACGTGTATTATGCATCTTCATCATTGATTGTTGACAAAACACGAGTTAAGATAAAGTGAATCGAGAGCGAGAAGTCGCCCATTGTTGATTTTGCGCATATTAATTCCATTAGACGTCACTGCTCGTCTACGGCTCGCTAAACAGGGTAGAGTTATTTTTGCCAGGCTACATACTGAGTTGATAATTCAGTGTTGTTCGGCAAGCGGCTCTCCAAACAGGACAAAAAAAGGATGCTAGTTTGGCGAGCGGCTTGCCAAATATCCCTAGCCGATTTATCATGCTTCGAAGAAAACATTACATAACACAAGAACAGGCCTAAGGCTGGGAAGAATCGATGACTCTTTCACTTTCAATCACGTTTCAGTCACCGTGAATTATTTCTGATAATCGATGGTATCTACAATGAGGAGTCAGCACACTTCTGACATGGATTTCTCTTCGAGACATTAAACTTAATATTTCTGGGCATGACCGTCTTTTCGCAACAATGATTTCATCGAACTCACCCGACAGCTTCATCCAAAACCGGTGGTCTTTACTCTCGTTATTATTTTTGTAGACCACCTTGAACATCGTCGGAATGGTGACACTGAGTGGACCCCTGATTTTCTTGACGAAATGACCAAACTTTATTTCCGGATCTGCAAACTGAAATCTTCCCTGATTAACCGTCACGCTAAATTTGGCTGGTTTTGTCAACTCCGTGTTGCATTCGCAATGCCTGTTTTTGGACAGATCCTTGGGGTATCCCGGGCTATGGAGGTAAAATGGCGTCATCTTGATTTCGCCTTGGGTACATATACTGTACATCGGAATCCGTTCCAAAGGCACTGCAATAAGAAGGGAATAACGATAGGCGAGATAATTGTTCTTTTGAACCCATCGTGCTAGGAAAATCTGTCCGATGGATAAAGTGTCAGTGAACAAATGATTAGATATCATGCGCTTTTTATGCATATCTGAGGCATTTGGGGCCATAGGTCTGTAGGTTCATAAAGAGTGGCCCAGAAAACATTTACCTCACACAGTGGATACACAATAGAATTGTATTGTGCAAGGGAAAAGTTTTCTGGGTCACCCTGTAGATCAACCTTAATCCGTCAGCATATAAAATACAATCGGTAGAAAGCATGAAAGTGTGGTAAAGCTATACAGCCGGTGTGTCTGTGGATATTCCATTGTTCATATACAGTAGACACAGTAGACATCTTGAGTGACCATGACTAGACAAAGCTAGAGGGACAAAGAGGAAAACGTATCAACCTGTCATTCAGCAATTCCAAACGAGGGGAAACACTCAGAAACCGAAACACTAAAAAACGTCACACCGGCATAAGTGCAAAAGAGACGTCTCGTCCATAACTATGAAATATGAGTAGAGACGAGCCTTCAGACTATTAGGTGACACAAACTAGATCATATACTTTCGATTTTGAATAATTCCCACGATATCAATAATGAATTTATGGAAATGTGGTCACATGTAGCTGAGATCAATAGTTTTTGTTTCCTGTGTTCGATCGCATTACATGTATTTGCATTTACAATAGACATTTGCAATTTTTGACACCTCAGCAGCCGAGCAGGATAAATTTGATTGGTAGAGAATCAAATTTTGAGACCACAGTACGGCATCCCCTATTGTTTTAAAGTTCTGTGGCTGGTGTTTCATAAACCGATCGAACTGGCGCAAACATCCATGTCACACCACTTTTAATTT
This sequence comes from Lineus longissimus, assembly GCF_910592395.1. Classification (NCBI taxonomy): domain Eukaryota; kingdom Metazoa; phylum Nemertea; class Pilidiophora; order Heteronemertea; family Lineidae; genus Lineus; species Lineus longissimus. The sequence continues at coordinate 10,124,154 of NC_088310.1, forward strand.
AGAAGATCAGATCAGTCATTGGTTGTTTAAGGACGTTGGCCAAATAAACAATGCTCCTCTCGAGATTGGTAAGGTGCTTGTGCAGCGAATGTCTGGAAATAGGCCTAATTTGATGGAAACTTCTCCATATATATGGTACCCATACGAAAATTGCGTTTCTTGCCACTGTAAACCTTTTAGGTCTTTTTAGCCAACAAAAATATGCAACCCCTAGGTTCTTCAGAGAAATGTAAAACCCCTTAAGGTTTTTGAGTTTTTGAAAAAAACATCTGAGCGTTGTTCGTTTTCCAAAAATTCTTTTTAATAGGTGCTTGTCGGTGTTGTAGGCACTGGCGCCAAACGGCAGCTGGCGGCGTTCTACGGCGGTTGCAGCTTAGATCCACAAACCTGCGAAAAATCCTGGAATCGCGCCTGACTGGATATTAATGCAAATGAAGTAAAGTTACACTCTGGGAAGAAGTAACTTTACCTACCACATTCGTAGTCCAAATCTAAACGATGCTTGGTCACCTTGAGGTCACAGGTGTCACGTAGATTACACAGATCCCAGAGCGAATTCGTATCCGGGGTTTTATACAGCCGTTTGCCGCACGATCTTTCACAATTGAGGCATCCGTATGCATTTTGGATCCAAATTCTCTCATTCCTTGGACAGCGGATGGAGATTCTTTCGTCCACACACTTGGTAATGTGTTCCAAAGCTAAAAGAGGAAAGTAAAGTTTTTATCCTGAAGTGATTTTTGCCTGCCAGTCGTCCACAAACATCTGCGCGCTTGGAGGATTCGAGGGTTTTATCCGACTAATTAGTGTTCCCGCACTCCGCGGCAAACCATTAACAACTGATGACATGTTTAGGCTCAAGCTGGGGGTATGTGAAAACATACGATGATTGAGAAAAATAAGCTTTTTTACAGTGCATGGCATTATCAAAATGAAAGTAAAAATACTTTAACAAATGATGGAGTGTCTTCTTGCCGCTGGGTTATGAGAAATCATAGAAGAACTGTACATACATGAAATATACGACTTATACCAAACCAACCTTTACCCCTACTTATGGCAGCGCTCATTGTTGTTGAAAAGTCACATAGCCTACCTCGGCATAAATTACTGCTATATACGTCGTGGTGTGACAGCGCCGCGGAATAACCCTTTGGCATCCAATGAGTAGGCCCTACACGCCGATGAAAGGAAATTCTGCTTCCATTTGTAACAATATTATTTAGCATGAAATAACATTTGAGGCATCTTTTATACAACACGACAACACAACATACAAACTTATGCACGCACGCACACATACGTGACATATAACTTCCGAAATACGAATTTTCCTATGTGCTCAACTGCTAAAGCAAAATCCCGAATCTCGTATAGTCATTATTCATGATGATAATAGAGTCACTTGAATTTAGTTCCATGTCGTATTTGCCATGTAAATCTGCTGTTTTGAGGTCTTTCATATAAGAAATAAATAAGAAAATATCCTCGCCCGATCACTGCCTAGCGTAGAAGTATTAATGTCCAAGGGTAGATTGGTGGGGGAACATAGGATCCTATCATGCGCTTTAATCTCTTGGCCGTTGATGTTCATGGCCTCTATAGAACTACATGTATATACAATAATCCGTCGAAAAACTAAAGGGCGGGGCATTTTTTCCAGAGGGAAATTTTTTAATCGACTAAGGTGTAAAAGGAATGGACGTCCTAGGAATGCAGGACCCCATACAATACTGTGTATTGTCAACGAATGTGGTTAATGGTTTGGTTAGGGTCAGCTACATAATCTTCAACAAAGGAATTCGGCGACTCTATTCAATTTAACAAAAGGACCGGACTTAGATTCCGGGGGTGGGGACTTGCATTTCTTTTACACCGGCATGCCAGCTACTGTAATCATTACTTACAATGGGTCCTCGAACTCAAAAACAACACCACTGTTATCACTCGAGCATAAAAAGAACATATAACTATCGGCAACAACATCTAAAAATTAAAAGAAGACATTTAAAAATGTGATGTGTGTGGGGTCCCTGTTCAGGTCAACATTCCATTTGGGGCACGAATATGTCCAAAATACAATCAAGTTCGGATTTTCCTTTCTCTGCAAATACGCGTACTTGATGAGCTCAAAATAAACGAAAATGAACAACAAACTTACATGTCTATGCAGTCCATATTCTGATGATGTAATATGGTCATAGAGGAGACATCCCCTGCTTGAAGAACTTGCTTACCTTCAGTACGCTTGAATGCCTCACAACTCGATGCCCAGAAATGACGGCAAGAATAAGAAGAATGGCAATGTTTTAATGACGAATACCGGTACCAAGACCTCACTATAACATCCCTTTGTCACCGTTGTAGTGTAATTAAGAGAGTCTATATTATATCGGGTTATGCAGAAAAAAGACTGCTTCTCTTTAAAGTTGTATAGCTGAGGGATGGACGCACAAAAAATATATATAGGCAAAACGTTTTGCACATCTAAGTTGGAATGATACAAATATCTCGTGTAAATGTTAGCACTGGCGCTATTGTAGATTTTATACACCCTTGAAACCTGTGAGACGCGTCAAACATTTCCGTATCAGAATTCACGATTTTATCCAATATTTCGGCAAGGGGATCAGGTAATATATGCAATATAATCTTGATCACCTCAAAGATCAAAGTGTTCACTTTGACTCATTTTGGTGGTAATTGTTGAATGAGACGTTATTCATGTAATTGCTTGCGTACTATGTGCTTGGGCCGGTATTATTGCTAACATCTGATTGGTTATCGCTCTGATGACGTAATCAGTCCTAAATTGTCCATAAATAACGATGTTTATTAAGAAATTTGATTCAGGCAAAGAGAAAGTAAGTTTTACGAAAAGTATCGACATCGTTCTTGGCTGTATGGTCTACCTTTACATTTGGCACAAATACAGTAATGATAAAACGAGTATGGGCCATTCTCCAAGTAAAATATTTACGCGTGACTCATCTGTAAAGCGCTGATTCGACTAATTAATGACGTCACACCATGATCAAGAGCAGTTTGTGTCCTCACGTCATCAGAGATGTGCACAACATTTTTACACTTTTGGCCGTCCATCCCTGTTATAGAATTAAAGACAATCTATTTTCTTCTGAGTTACCCGATATACATGTAATTATGGCAATTAGTATATCATTGTGCTGTCACCCTACAGTAAAAAACCCTGTTTGTTCGGGTATCGAGAAATGAACACTAAATAGGCCAATTCATGTGATTTAATCATAGGCTATATAATTATGTACATATATTTCTCTCCACGTCAAGTTACAAATGCATTTTTGATGTCATGCGACATCATAATCTGCTGAAACGGCGAAGCAATGTGTTTGCCTACAATGCTAGTATACATGGTTTAAGTCAAACGGCGTTTCCAACAATGTTGGTACGGTATACATGCTTCCCGAAATTGGTGGCTTGCATTGGAACTAACTTTTCCCCCTTGTCCGTCATTAAAGGCATTCAAGTGTGTTGGTCAACCATGGCTATCTCCTTTGTCCCTCCACCATAAGACCTGGTTTCCCCTTATGACATCACTATTTCGGACACTCAGCGCCCCATTTCTGGAAAGGTGTATATATACCTCACGCCAAATTGCGTTGATAAACAGGGTGTCCATAAAAAAGTATACCCAACTTTAAATGCAGAATACACCATAAGACCTGGTTTCCCCTTATGACATCACTATTTCGGACACTCAGCGCCCCATTTCTGGAAAGGTGTATATATACCTCACGCCAAATTGCGTTGATAAACAGGGTGTCCATAAAAAAGTATACCCAACTTTAAATGCAGAATACTAGAATTCTGAGCAATATTTCTGAAATACGAAGGTAGCAGTAGAAAGCCGATTCTATCCTTTAAATTAAAGTACATGTAAAAGCAATTTTTGAAGAAATCTGCCGCGTAATTTTTACACAGTACCAAAAGGACAGTGACATTACGTGGAAGGTTGCGACACCATAGCGCTGCAGCCGATAAGAGCTCCCTGTCGTCTCCCGGTCCTCTATCTTATCTTAATTTAAACCACTGGGATTTCTTCACACAAACTTAAAATTAGACGTGCCATGTGAACCAATATAATATCAGGTGGTCAGTTAATTTAGGTCCGTTCACTGTATAGGTATGATAGTCTATGGTCCTGTGTCCCCGGGCTCTATGATGTCCTCGGGTTCTGTTTTTCCCTATACGATGAAATACCAGGTTTATGTTGGGGTACGCCGTTCGCGTTTATGTACCTGGATCAGGAAAATGGAAATGCACAATGCAGTAGAGCAGTTATGCATGCAAAAATAATGAAACTTTATAATATTTTAATTACAAAATTCACCAACTTTAGTTGTAATGCTGAGTACACAACGGCATTGTTAGATTTTCAGTGCGTATTTACACAACTACAAAATTTCGAATTCAAGTTTTATCTATAAAAACGGAAAGGCTTTTTAAGAGCCATGTGAACATTGCAATGAATAATGTTGGGCATTAAAGAGCCTTTGCTATAGATAATGTTGAGCCTTGATTACAGACAGAGGGCTGTCTTCACAATATTCTTGTGAACATTCTGTAATCTTGTAACGACTCTGCGTGCATACAGTGGAACCTCCCTTAGCGGACACCATTCTATTGAGGACAACCTGTCTGTCAAGGACACTAGTTTTGGTCTCAAATTGGTTGTTTACATTCAACCTGACCTCTCTAATCAGGACACCTCCCTACTAAGGACAGCATTTGTCAGTCCCGAGGGTGTCCTTAATAGAGAGGTCAAGTTGAATCAGAAACTGAATATACTAGTAATCTCATAGATAACAATATCAGCGGGAATATTTGTGCGAGGCGACCGTCTGCTTATGTGTGGGAAAACCAGGTGGGTCGCGTACAAGGGTTAACATTTCAGAGACGGGTGTTTTTCAGAGCGAATAGGCCAAACTATTCATTTGAAAAATACCAAGTACATAATACAATCCTTACTATACCATAACTAAAATAAGATGAAATTTCAACTTTCCTCAACTTGAAAAAAACCTACCGATCGTAAAGGTTATCGATCCTTATCGATTTCGAATAAGTGTATCAATCGCAGATACGTTGAGATCCTCACTGTTATCAGTATATATTCATAATTTACCGCAGACTGCCTTGTCAGACCCGTTGCAGAGAGAGATATGGCCTCGTTAATCGAACGCTACCGCGGTGTATTATAGCCCATTCGTAAATGTTACATCCGCATCGTTTGGGGTCTGGAGGACGAACTACGGTCGGATTTTTTTGAAGTTCGGTTTTTATTGATCCTTACCTCAAAACCCAACACGATTTTTGTAATTTTAGTTACCATGGTAATGAAATAATATGCATTTGTGTACATTGACGTAGTGTATCGGCCATTTACTTATTTGTGTTTGTCCATCTACTCATTAGCGAAGAACAAATGATAAATATCCAGAAAAAAATGGCCAATGAGTATCCAGAGGACCCTACAAATGACCATTGGACTTCGCTGAAGGTTTTTTTAAAATTTCTTCCTTGAGAATGCTGAACCGCTAAAATGCAGTCATAGCTACTGAAAGATAGACAACTCGTCGGCTGAGGACTAACAACTAGTTCTATGTCCAATATCCAAAAAAACCCAGTACTCCGCAAAGAAACAAGAATTTCACATTGAAATTATCATTGATGTTGTATGAAATAAAGACATTTATGGCCCCATGTCCAAATCCAACAACTCGTATCACTTGTAAGATTCTATGTCCAGCTTTTCCTATCGAAATAGGTGGATGAAATCATGTGACGATTGTTTTTATTTGGATGGACATTAAACCAGTTAATCCTCAGCCCACGGACTCTCGCCGGAATGGACTTATGCATAACAATTATGAGATTGTGGAAAACGGCCGGACTTCGTGAATGCAATAACAGTTACCTCCTAAGTTTGTGAACAGAGTGTACAGACGGCGGACCTTTTCTTTTCGAACCAACACTAATGAAAAATCGCGGCGATGACCGTTTCTAAGGTGGAACATATCCTATATTATCATTGTTGAAGGGTTTAAATGTTTGACGGGATGAGTATCGCGCGCTTGGCCTTAAATAATGTTGATTTTGTCGCTATAAACTGCGAAATTATGTCAAAAACTTAAAATGTCATTCAGGTTTAAATGTTTCTCCAGACACAATGGTTATTTTGACGGCCAGTTTACGGTCCTCAGAACCGATTTGGTCTTAAGATATAAGGTTGTCCACCACTCCATGGACAGAAACACGATGTTCACTGGCGCAATGTTGTGAGAATGTTGGGTACTTCCGACTCCACTTAACCTTTAAAGTCAAATAGCCCTTGTAAATTTACTAAGAATATGGCCTCTCAATTAAAATAATTCAATTGATTTCCATTCATGTTTAAAACGAAATACTTAAAGTAACTTTTGTATTGTAGCAACCAAGGAACAGTAAACGGAAAAGGAAACAAGCTAAATGTAATGTGAACTCTTGAGTTTGGAATTGTTTACGGTACGTGAGGTTATTGAGTTTTCCTTCTAGAGGGAGGCGATATTGATTCACAAATCCAATGATGCAAAGTGATGTGACCAATACCAAACTTAGGCCGTTTCGAGGGACCCGCCACGTCACTTGTACCATGGAGATATATCACTGTTGCCTTAGACACAGGTTAAAAACAAACCAATGTATAGATCTGGGGGATTTCTTTCCCTCGAGTGAGAACCTCGGAGAATCCCAGAGAGAATCCCCAGAATAACCAGTGATCGGAATCACGGGTGTAGAGCACGTTCGCTCTACATCCGTGTCGGATTGTACAAAAGAAGTAATAAAGTTAATACAGGGAAGACGTCTTATCATTGTCCGAGAGCTAGAATTCCCCCCGACAAAGCGTCGCAGCAATGTCATCATTTCGAATGATAGTCGTCGTCGGAAAGACACTTGCGCTCGCATTTTGGATATTGAGCTTCGAATGGCCGGACAACCGCAGAAGTCTGAAACAGCAACCACAGTATATTGAAGATTTGGTTTGCATATTAAAAGTATATGGTAATCTCAGACCACGACACTGCGTACTTGTATTGACGCATTTGGAGGGAAACTCTCGCAAATAGAGGGACATCTTTTTGACCTGAGGATGTAGTATATATTGAGACTCGTATTATAAGAGAGTCATGTTATATCATATCCAAGGGTAAATTCCGTTTTCCAGCGATATTTTGTTGTGTGTAATGCAGCGGTCAATCAGATGTCTGTACCCCCCGGGTCAGCGGTCGACACGCACTCGACGTCGAGTTCGTGTCGAGTGCAGCTGTGGTGCCTGATTATTTTCAAACGTCGAGTTTCTGGCGAATGGGATTGGGAAAGGTGTCGAAAATTCGACGAATGTCTGGGGTAGTCGGATTTTGCAAATGTCGAGTTTCTGTCGAGCGATAAACCACAAGAAATAAAAATTAAAAGAAAATGCGGATCGTCGGCTGACGCACGTGTTACGCACAGAACCGGAAAGATGACTGCCGGCAGCAAAAGGTTGCTGGAAATTCTTTCGTTCGGAACCAGTCTCATTCATTCACATTACTGAGACTGTTATGTCACGACATTTCTCTCGTCACGAACTAGATTTGGGGGCGTTGGCTTCCGGTGTCTGGTCACGTGGTTTATCGAGTTTTTCAAATAAAACATTAATTTCAAAACCGATTTCGACAAAAGAATATTAGCTTACTTAATCTGTAATGATGAAATCGGCCAAACTCTAGTACTTACTCCAAATATTTATTGTGAAAACAAACTCCTTTTTGAAAATGAGAAGGGGATTCCCAGAAATCCTCGTGCCTACAGAATACCAGAGCGTTCAGTATTGTTCAGTGCAGTGTACATCAGCTGTACATTGGGCTTCCTTCCTCAAAGTGAATCGACGCATCCCCCTCGACCCTCCGCTAGCGCGCCGTAGGGTCGAGGTTACCTGGACAAATTTTTGTAGTGTTTACGATGGTTTTTTACAAAATATGTTGCTCTAACAATGAAATGTGAATAGACTTAATGTCTGTTCTCCCCTTCGGGCATGGTGAAAAAATAGTGAACTCTGGTCTCAATTGATTTGATGAAAAGTGAGAACCTGATGAAATGATGCTTGGCAATTTGTGAGAAAGTGTCGAGTTCTGACCCTCACTTTTTTCCAAGGGATGAATAGGTGTCGAGTGTCTGACCCCCGGGGGTACAGACATCTCATTGACCGCTGCATAACTTATTCGGCCTTCTTATTGAGTGATGCAGATAACGAGATGGGACGTGACTTAATGACAGAAGGCCAAAAGGAAAACCTGTTGGGGGCTTAGTTCGAGAGATTATGGGCCGTTTAAGGAACTGGAGTTGGTTGTCTCATAATAACAGCGCCACCCGAGCGGTTTTGGTGAGACAACAAATACCGACAGTGAGGTATCAATTTCTATTCTAAAACATCTCAAATTGAATGCCGAATAATTTGGGTTAAAAACAAGATTTTTGACAGCTTCCATATTTTGCACCAACCCATTTTGCCTAACCTACTCTAGTCTCGCGAGACCCATACCAAACGAAGGTATTACAAACATACGAAGGTAAGGCAGGACAGAGACATTGATATTTCGGGAAAAAAATAAATTGGAGGAACGTGGAATTCATTGAGGAGTACGAGATGCTCGGAACATGGACTTTTTTCAGGCGTAATATTCCGTTTATTGCTCTTAGGCACGGCGACAACAGTTGTCATCAGTTAATCAACACGGCGATACTTGTCAGTCACCCCATCTCCTACATGTATATTACTATGTAGGACGGTAGCGAGTGGATCGATTTTGATAATACCTTCAGGTATTTCATTGTAAGCCCCCCCCCCTTTACAAACAAAATAAACCCTTCCTTTGTCAGAAACATAGTGAGAAATCCCGGTTTAGTTGCCGGTCGATTTCTGTAAAAAGTTGAAAATTGCACCAACAGAGAAATATTTGAAGATCGGGAGGCTAGAGAAACAAAGGACAAACGCCAATCAAAATACCTTGGAAATATATCATTGCTAATTTTAGGCTCGTGTGTTGCACATTATTCGAGTAACAAAATGCATTGGACGTTCGAATCTCTTTAAAGGAGAGGTCGCTTTTTTGAGAAAATATGCTTTTTCACCCCTGTTGGGGCCTAAATAAGCCCTATAGAGCTCCAACGGCGTTATCGACCTGTGGCACACTTAGTTTGCATTGTGTGACGCAGTTTGTAATATCTCACACGGGGTTTAAGGCCGGTAGGGCCTTTTGGGTTCATGTAGGAAAAATCGGGTCGAAAAAAGTTGCTATTTATGAAACACTTGGGTCTGAGAGGGTTAAGTTAGGATTTTGACTCTCAGGGTGGAAACGTCGCTGAGAAAATGGGAGACCTGCAGAAAACAGCATGCTTCGATATTGTTATGACCAATATGACAATCCTCATGCCAGTGATTGGAAGCTTTTTGGTTGTATCTCGTTTGAACTGTGCTACATTCTGCCTGGGAATTCAAAAATGTAGGTCAATAGCCACACACTCCCTTGGCAACCGTCAGATGTGTCAGATGGATGGACGGAAGTACTTTCGTGATGACGGAGGAAATCAAAGATGGTGGAGATTGTACAAGAGGAGGGTAAGATTATTGGTAATTCGAATATTCGATGGTTACTTCAACGTCAATCGCAATGCTTAATTTTACAACCGCCTCCGACGCAGATTAAAATAACAACTACGGTCTGATGACAAATATGTAAGTTAGATATATGCGACAAAAAGTTTTGGGGTTATAAGTTATGAACCCGTGAAAAAAGATTGTGTAATGTCACATAGCGTTGTTGACGTATTAAAGATGGCATTATCTTTGACGCAACACACAAAAGTACAAAAGTCACGATTTGTGTATGACGTCAATTCTAGATTTAAAAAATCTGTTCCCCGATGTCTTCGTTATTATTACCGCACAGCCACAAGAGATACATTTTCAAGACCTTCAAATATATCGCGGGCCACTTGCTGAATTTAAAGCATTTTATTTGAGCTTTAAAGGCCCACGCCGTTCCGTTAAAAATTTGAAATTTGTAATTTGAAAATTTCTCATTGCGTGAATAACAACTGTAGACAGATATACAAATACTATGAATACCAAGTTTCAGCCAATTCGTTTTCATAACAATGCACAGTGGCACTGTGTTTAACTCTGACTGGTTCTTTTTTCCTGGATCACCAGTTATTACGAATGGCGTACCTCTTTGAACCGTTTGGTATGGACATTCACAAAAAAGAAGATAAGCTTCAATCATTGTCCAGTGCCTGATGACTTGCAGTCGTGCCAAATTTCTTATGAATTCACACAGTGTGCCGTTAAACGATACAGAAAGACATTGCCACCCGTTCCTTTTATACCCCCGTTGACCTTGGGACGATGGGATAGCTGGTTTCGTAATGGAGAGTACAAACTATTCGCATTCTTCTTTGATGGAATGATTGATTCAGATAAAGTCCTGGTTTACTACGACAATGCCAAAGACAATTCTTTTCGAGTTAGATACAATTATTCAATAGAGGATCGTCCAGATTCGAACTTTCTTCAGTTGCACGCCGACAGAATGTGGTTGATCTTTGGAATGCTCATGCGCCTACCATCAACTGATCACGAGCGCCTCAAAATGTTGTTATATGATTTAAAGAATGGACAACACTTACATACAATATTTTGGCTGGCAGGTGATTCGTGCGTCAGAGAAAAAAAACGAAAAGTAAAAAGGGGATATCCGTATATTTATTCACATGAAAACGATATCATTTTTGTCGACTGCCAATACAGGCAAAGGACGTTGGTGAAAGTCTATAATATAACATTTAATGCATCTGTTCTCTACTTAAATCAAGGACGAACTCTTATAGATAATTCTTCGCCTTGCACTGGAGATTGGAGAAGCACAGCTCAAATGCTTAGTGGGGATTTTTACGTTTTTGGTGGCTATCTTAAACAACCAAACATAAATATTTGCCTCTATTCTCGGCGTCATAACTTGAGTAGAATTCAAGGCAGTTTAAAGCTAGGTTTTACATTTATATCTTCTTCACGTAACTATCTCAGCTCTCATGATCAGGAACAAATAATTTTCATGAGAGAGGATCGACGACGTCTGGTGTCGTTTATTGAGGTTCTTGGCGTCTCAGCGGAAGGTTCCGTACGAATTCGGCAATTCTCCCTCACACCATCTCCCAGGTATACTGCTACTGCCTGCATAACCCCCAGCCATTGCAATGAGATACTGAATGTAAGGCAGGATTTCAAAAAGAAAGAGAGACTCAGAAAACAACGTTATTTTCGACATTTGAATAGATATACTGCCATTGATGGAGATGGGTAGTGGGCTGCATCCCCTCTTCGTACTTTTCATAAGAAAATGTCAATTTCCTCTTGGGCCACTGTAAGAAAGGTACTTGGCCGATATCTTCAAAGTTCGATTTTTCTTAAAGGGACAATATAAGCAGCAGCTAGGCAGGAAAGACAAAGTTACACAAAGCCGCCAATAGGGGCCTCTCACATCTCACAGTAGGTCGAGATGATTCGCGATTGTAGTAGGGATATACTGAGTGCTAAGTCTGAGATGACCAAGGGCCCTTACTGTGTAATTATGCTAGTCAATTGAAGATGGTCAAATTGGCCCCCTCTCCTCCTGCCTATAGTCCTCCTTTATGATAGATTTTGCGATCCAACATAATAGTCCTGGCAGGGGGGGGGGGGGGCGAAACGTAGATTAAAGTTAATTTGGGTCGCTAAGTTAGATTTTAGAAAACGAAATCAGCCGAGTGGTTTTCGCACTGCCCCAAAGGGCAGTGACATTAGTGACATTACGCGGAAGGTTGCGACACCACCATATGCTGCAGCCGAAACAAAGCGTATTGAAAAACACATAGAGCAAGTGTCTCTCCAATTTCACCATATATCAGAACTATAGTCTAGACATACCAACCAGTCTGAACTACCTCTGAACTAATGCTGACTTCACACGATTTACATGCAGATTTAATTCCCTTCGTCACGCAGATGTGCTCTTGTCGAAAATTTTATTCAATGCAGTTTTCGGCTGTCATGGTCGGTCAGTAAGATATATAGGCCCATTGATCTGGTTTGCAATTGACCACAAGTGACCACAAATGCTCACATAATATACGCAGCGGCGGTAATGAAGAGAATTGTAATAACAAAGCGGTAACTGGCGGTCGGCACGCGATATTTTTAGGGTTTTGTAACAAGTTTCTCTTTTAATTTGTGGACGGATACATTCCGGATCCAAACGATCGCTTTTTAATATTTTGGCGGAAATAGGCAATATTCAGAAAATTGTAAACCGATGCCTTTCAGGGCATTCATTTGTTTATACCAACTAAATGGTATGTATTTTTAGAAAAGATGGATCGTTAGCATCTGCACGCACCATGCCTCGATGTGTGAATCAAAATCTGAAACGGATATGACTCATCGTAAAGTCTGCAGAATCGTTTAAAACTTAAATTATGGTCTCTAATTAAAAGCTAATTTTAAACTCTATTCTGATCAGTCAAATTTATATATTTTTGAATGCAAATGGGAAGATAAAGGTTAAACTAAAACATACATTGAAATAAATAAATATCCTTTTGTGAGTAATACGTTACAGGTATTTTTGTTGGGCGCGCACACTAGATGTGTCATAGGTGAACCCCAGCCTTAATGGAAATGGGTAATGCGCTGTTTTCTCCGCTTAGTACTTTTCATAAGAAAATCATTGACCGCATCGGATAATTATAGGGGCATTTCACTCAGCAGCATTATGGGCAAGATTTTGGATTACGCTTTCCTTTATAAATATAGTAATGTTTTTTCCTCGTCTGACATGCAGTTTGGTTTTAAACAGAGGTTATCTACTGCCACTTGCAGTACGGTAGTGAATGAGGTTATTGATTATTTTAATTCTCAAATTACCAATGTATATTGTGTAATGCTTGATGCCTCTAAGGCCTTTGATAAGGTACATTTTATAAAACTATTTCGACTTCTCCTACGTGAGGGGCTATGCCCCCTGGTCGCTAGGTTCTTTGCTATATTGTGTACAAATCAGGGGATACGAGTTAGGTGGGGGACTCACATGTCAGGCGAGTTTACGGCTAAAAACGGGGTAAAACAGGGTGGAGTGTTGTCTCCGGTTTTATTCAGTATTTACTTAGATGAGCTTTTGTTTGCTCTTGAAAAGTCGGGCGTTGGGTGTTATATCGGTTTACTTTTTGTTGGCGCCTTCGCCTATGCCGATGACGTGGTTCTGTTAGCTCCGACTGTATGTGCTTTGAACAAAATGTTACGTGTAGCTTCTACGTTTTCAGTTGATTTTATGATAACTTTCAATGCGTCCAAAAGTAAGCTAATTATTTTTGGTGCTACCGTGGGTTTCGACATTGTCATTTGGTTTCAGGGAGTGGCACTTCGACCATCTCCCTATGAGGTACATTTGGGTATGATATTTGGGCCGGACATTATAAAGAGAAAGTTTCAGGCGGCGATTAATGACTTGTACAAAATAACAAACATTCTATTATCTCAATTTCGGTTTGCTACTCACCATGTAAAATACAGGCTTTTCAAATCTTATTGCATGTCTCTTTACGGGTTCCAGGGGTGGGATATATAATTTCAAGGAACTGAGAATGTATACGTGGCATGGAGGATATGTATTAGAAAACTTCTTAGTTTACCGTCTCGCACTCATAAGTTTTTACTTCCATTAATCATACATGATTCTCCGATTCAGGCTCAAATAGAGAAGCGTTTTGTTAACTTTTTTAAAACTCTTGGGAAATCTAAAAATGTATATCTCAAACTATGCAAACGTATCATTGAGGATGGGATTCGATCGTCGCTTGGGAAAAGTTTTAATTTTTTGTTAGCTAAGTATGGTTAGGATAGGGGCAATTTGCCAAATGTATTTTTTATGACACGGGACATTGGGAGGTCAAATGTAACAGAGGTGCAGAAAAGATTGGCGGGACAGATTAGGGAATTATTATGTGGCCGGGATAAAGGGATGTGTATACTCACGGGGGGGGGGGGGGAATTGATGACATATTATTTGTACTGTGCGTTTCTTAATTGCTTATACCTTTGAACGTAGTTTTTGCATGTCTTACATGATGTCGGTTTCTCTTCCTCTTTAATTTCCATTTGTAATATCGCGTTGTAATGCACTAGTATTTGTAATGCACCCCTTGCACTGTATTGTACCTACGAGTACGAAATAAACATATATATAATACGTTATAGGTATTTTTGTTGGGCGCGCACACCAGATGTGTCATAGGTGAACCCCAGCCTTAATGGAAATGGGTAATGCGCTGTTTTCTCCGCTTAGTACTTTTCATAAGAAAATATCACCGTCCTCTTAGGCTGCTGTTCGAAAAACACTTGGCGGATATCTTCAAAGTTGGTTTTTATTTAAAGTTATATGCGGCTTTTTATTGCAGAATGTTTGTTCTTCCTCTGATCTATTTCATCAGTAAACTATTTTTCAAAACGTGTTTGGTGTTTTTACAATTTTGTTTCAGCTCTTAGATAGTAGAAAAACGCGTTATACGTTATTTCTAGTACGCAAAAGTCCTTGCGCGAAAGACCTTTCCACCACGTGAGTGCACGCCGAGATCCGAGTTCACGTCAAATAGCCCGTTCTACACGAGGACAGTTGGAACCGGCTTCGAGCCAGCTGGAGGCGGGTCAGGATAATTTTTACCGTGTAGAACGAAATCAGAACCGTCTCCAAGTGACCTGACCCGAGGCGCGTTAGCACTGCAGTCTCGAGTCACTTGAGGCGGGTTGGAGGCACTTCAAGACGCTTAATCTCTCGTGTTGAACCGATCTGGCCTCGAGTCACTTTGCGCACGGTACTAAAATCGAGTAGTGCGGTGTATAGCAGTTCATGAAAACACGCGCCACCATGCGACGGGTGAGTGGTTTAAGTGGCCTGAACTGACCTGGGGCCGGCGATTTGATCCGTCTCCGTGTAGACAGCGCAAAGCCAGTTACAGGTGATCCGGCTTCAAGTGGCTCGAGGTGAGGAGGGCTAAAACCGTCCTCGTGTAAAAGCAACGGTCATTTCCATTATCGTCGCAGTTTACGTGGTAATCAAGCGCCATCAGCGTGACGTCGGAAAAATCGATATTAGGGTAGATCCTAACTCCAGGATACTGGTGCATCGTTCCACGTGGAAAGGGTCGATGCATGGAGAGCTAACTCTGGTCAAATCGGACTCAGAAAAGTGCCAATGCCAATGGTCCTTTAAGTATAATTTATCATCCGACATAATTTTAGCGATCAATTGCGTATATTAGCGGACTTTTAACAATACTTAGTGTACGTACTTGATCGCCGAAACGCAGATTAAATAAAAATTTGGTCGCAAAGTCACATTTAAGGAAAAGCAATTTTTGAAGAAATAAGCCGAGCCGTTTTCGCTCAGCGCCAGCTGCCCAAAAGGACAGTGATATTACGTGGAAGGTTGCGACACCACTAGTGCTGCAGCCGAAACAAAGCGATTTGAAAAATACATAGAACGCCAATAGTTGTCTGTGCAATTTCACCGTATATCGACACTAGTCTTTCCAGACCCAGTTCTTAACTGTGAATGTTAGTCACCGCAGAGCCTTTCAAAATAGGTTTATGAATTTATTGAAAGACTCTGGTCATGATCAACCAGTGGGGAAACTTCATCATTATCATACGGCGATCCAAAGGCGGGAATCTACGGAATCCATCGGTTCCCGGCCTTGGATGCTGCAGCATGATCGATGAACCTCACGTGTATGGCTGACGCGAGTGGACAGAATAGCATCCCGCGAAGTTACTATTTATAGCCATCGATATTGCGGTGCCGAGCCCGTGATGTCACCAGTATCCCGGATGTCGGACATTATTTTTGTTTGGATGCAGCTAAATGCACTGCAGGCTCGCGCTGATCGTCGAATAAAGTAATATTTCTTGCAATTTACCCTTCGCAATATCGTCAGGAATACACGGAATGGTAACTACGAAACATTGCTGCGACGGCAGATGTAATAGTGACTCGAGATATGCAGATAGGCCATATATGGAAGGGGTTAGATTCATCACATTCCCGAAACAAATTATGAATCCGGAAAAGTGTAATAGGTGGGCAAGACTGTGTGGTCGTGTGGGGTTTGATCATACTCGTGTGAAAAAGGATACAATATACATCTGTACAAAACATTTCATCGGCAATGCAGGTCCAACACCGGAGCATCCAGATCCTGTTCCTGCGCTTGCTTCTCCAGAACAGGTAAGCAATACCATTGTGAATAATCAATCGATATCTACGTACCATGCATGCATGTGTACTCATCTGTACTGTATGTCACTATGTGTATTGCATGTACTGGGGCTAGAACAATTAACACTGACAACAGTTTTAAAACAACTTTAATAATATAACTCTGAATAGTTTTACACATTCAATTACATGTATTCTTCACCATAGTGGATTCTTTGGGCGTCCTCAAACTGGCACTCAGCATTTGGAGAATGTGGGTTGTCGCATTCTGGGCAGCAGGTTGCATCACTCTCCAAGTTAAAGTTGAGGATGGAGCAACCAGATGAGGGCTCGTGTGGTTTTCCACAATCTGGACAGCAGGTTACGTCACTGTCCCAGTTTCTTTCCTGGTGGTCGACAATGGAATCGGGATAACAAGAGGTCGAACTGTCCTGGTCGGATTCAATTTTACTTCCCTCGCTGCTGTGCCAGAACCACAAGGCGTTGCAAGAAGGACATCTGCCGGATGGGAAAGTGGCTGACTTTTCGGATGAAACTGAAATGTCATCCTCATGATCATCGTGATCATCATCTGGCATGTCTGCTTCTGAAATAAAGAAATTGAATAATATTTAATTTGAATTCTAAATCATTTTCAGGTTGCGAAAATTGGCAGGAAAAGGAGTGGTCCGAAACCCAGGGCTATGCCAGTGAGTAAAAAGCTGAAACAAGAAGCAGCCCTTGCCTTATTGGACCTATCTACAACGTTTACAAGCAGTGTTTTGGATGAAAATGATGCGTCTACAAGCAGTGTTTTGGATGAAAATGATGCGTCTACAAGCAGTGTTTTGGATGAAAATGATGACACAAACAGTTTTGAAAATGCAACAGCCAGTTTTGAGGATGTTGCAGCGCCAACGGTGATTACAGTAAACATGTTGCATGTCGAGATACAGTGTTCACCCATTATGAGAGACGTCGGAACTCAAACTGTACATGAAAAGTACACTCTGGGTGCTAAAATTGAACATATTGTCCAAAATAATGAAAAAGGTTTAGAGGCATGTAACATTACCCGACCATCTATTGTTACAGATTCTAAGCCTTGCATTGATGGCAATGCTGGTCAGATTCTGTCATTGGAATCAATTTGTGACAATGACAAAAAATGAAATTCTTTACTGGTTTGCGTTACTTTCAATTCATTGCCCTATTTCAATTTCTTGGGGATGCAGTGAACAATCTCAAATATAGATACAGGGATATCGGAACATGTTCAAGTGACAAAGGTGAGACTACTTCTAATAAAAGTGACAGTACTGACAGCACTAAGACTACTACTTATAGGCGAGGTCCAAATAGGAAAACTTCACCAAAGGAGGAACTTTTCATCATGCTTGTTCGACTACGCAGAGGCTATTCCTTTTTTGCAATTAACACTTTTTTCAAGTTATGTGAGACTAGTTTAAGGACAATATTCACGACGTGGCTGCAGCTTCTACACTGCCATTTCAAAGATTTACGCCATCTAATGTTTCCTGACCGGGCTCATATCAAAAACAATTTACCACAGTCATTTCAGTCATTCAAAAATATTAGGTGTGTGGTGGATTGCACATAATTTTTTGTGGAAATGCCAAGAGACTTTTCCAGGCAGTGAAATCTGTATTCTAATTACAAGCATCACCATACTTTTAAATGCCTCATAGCTGTTGCTCCAAATGGTGCTGGTGTTTTCATCTCCGATTTATTTGAAGGTGCCATGAGTGATAATGATGTATTTATGAAGTGTGGACTCATTGATTTCCTAAATCCTGGTGACTTGGTCCTTGCTGACAGAGGATTCACAGTCAAGGAAATTTTGAACAACCGAAATGTAGAACTTAACATTCCATCATTTCTGCATGGGCGAGCTAGGCTTACTCCACAAGAAGAATTATTAACCAGACGTATAGCTAAAGTCAGGATTCATGTTGAGCGCTATAACGAGCGTTTGAAGAAATTCAGATTAATAGCAGGTACAATACCAATGGTGCTTGCACCTTTGACCAACCAAGCTGTATTTGTTGCCTGTTGCCTGGTGAACTTTCAAGATCCCCTCGTGATTTGAGTGAAATCTCAGTGAACAGAACACTGTCACTAGAATATACTAGTAATGACTGGAAAAACATGTTGTCTCTATGAATAATTAAAAGTAATTGTAATGAATTCTTCAAAAATATTTGTAAGTTTAAATTGAATTATTTTGAATTTTTTTTTATAAAACCGAGGTTTGGTGTCGTATTTACTGTTCTACTTTAATTTACCCTAAACAGACTACACTGACTTTTAAGTCCTTTAATAATGAAAGCATTGATTCCAATGACAGAATTGACAGCATTGATTCCAATGACAGAATCTGACCAGCATTGCCATCAATGCAAGGCTTAGAACCTGTAACAATAGATGGTTGGGTAATGTTACATGCCTCTAAAACTTTTTCATTTTTTTGGACAATATGTTCAATTTTAGCACCCAGAGTGTACTTTTCATATACAGTTTGAGTTCCGACGTCTCTCATAATGCACCATGTTTACTGGTCTCTCATAATGCACCATGTTTACTCTCGACATGCACCATGTTTACTGTAATCACCGTTGGCGCTGCAACATCCTCAAAACTGGCTGTTGCATTTTCAAAACTGTTTGTGTCATCATTTTCATCCAAAACACTGCTTGTAGACTCATCATTTTCATCCAAAACACTGCTTGTAGACGCATCATTTTCATCCAAAACACTGCTTGTAGACGCATCATTTTCATCTAAAACACTACTTGTAAACGTTGCAGATAGGTCCAATAAGGCAAGGGCTGCTTCTTGTTTCAGCTTTTTACTCACTGGCATAGCCCTGGGTTTCGGACCACTCCTTTTCCTGCCAATTTTCGCAACCTGAAAAAGATTTAGAATTCAAATTAAATATTATTCAATTTCTTTATTTCAGAAGCAGACATGCCAGATGATGATCACGATGATCATGAGGATGACATTTCAGTTTCATCCGAAAAGTCAGCCACTTTCCCATCCGGCAGATGTCCTTCTTGCAACGCCTTGTGGTTCTGGCACAGCAGCGAGGGAAGTAAAATTGAATCCGACCAGGACAGTTCGACCTCTTGTTATCCCGATTCCATTGTCGACCACCAGGAAAGAAACTGGGACAGTGACGTAACCTGCTGTCCAGATTGTGGAAAACCACACGAGCCCTCATCTGGTTGCTCCATCCTCAACTTTAACTGGGAGAGTGATGCAACCTGCTGCCCAGAATGCGACAACCCACATTCTCCAAATGCTGAGTGCCAGTTTGAGGACGCCCAAAGAATCCACTATGGTGAAGAATACATGTAATTGAATGTGTAAAACTATTCAGAGTTATATTATTAAAGTTGTTTTAAAACTGTTGTCAGTGTTAATTGTTCTAGCCCCAGTACATGCAATACACATAGTGACATACAGTACAGATGAGTACACATGCATGCATGGTACGTAGATATCGATGATTATTCACAATGGTTTTGATTACCTGTTCTGGAGAAGCAAGCGCAGGAACAGGATCTGGATGCTCCGGTGTTGGACCTGCATTGCCGATGAAATGTTTTGTACAGATGTATGTATCCTTTTTCACACGAGTATGATCTAACCCCACACGACCACACAGTCTTGCCTACCTATTACACTTTTCTGGATTTTTTTCGGGAATGTGATGAATCTAACCCCTTCCATATATGGCCTATCTGCATATCTCGAGTCACTATTACATCTGCCGTAGCAGCAATGTTTCGTAGTTACCATTCCGTGTATTCCTGATGATATTGCGAAGGGTAAATTGCAAGAAATATTACTTTATTCGACGATCAGCGCGAGCCAGCAGTGCATTTAGCTGCATCCAAACAAAAATAATGTCCGACATCCGGGATACTGGTGACGTCACGGGCTCGGCACCGCAATATTGATGGCTATAAAAAGTAACTTCGCGGGATGCTATTGCCACCAAATTTTCATCTCCTCAGGTCTATTGTAGTCTGGAACTGATTTGTTCATGTTTGTAGTTTCTAAATGTGCTCATCAAAAGTAGCTTTTGGCGGGCAGTGATCTCTTCATGTTGGGATATATTTCATTCGATCCTGGTCAAATCGATTCGCCTGATGGGTACCGGGCACAACGTGTAATATCACATGGGCACACATGGTCATTAGTGTTTGGATGCATGCCATACTCCGGCGCAGTGATAGTAGTCGTGTGATGAAGCGAAATGTCTACATTGGAGAAAGATTGTATGCAGCATTTCATTGATCAGGCCCGCCCGCTCTGATTTAAAATCATTTGTGGCACGAAATGCCCCATTTCATGCATGCTACTGCCACGTGTTCTCAATCCATGCAACAAAACACACCTAGTTTCAATAACTGTTTATGCAGGATCCAGACAGAATGTAATCAGCATGACTGATGTGAATAGAAACCGGTAACTTGAGCAGGTCAGCAGGAACAGGCTGTTCCAATCGGTAGTTGATAAAGCTTGGAATCAGTGAAACCTTGGAATCAGTCCTAAAAATGCATAAAAAACATGAAATAATGCGATTGGAACCTAAGGTGGTTACGAATCAGTATTTGGAGATTATTTTTACATGATCAGATCGGAATTTGACGGTAGTTTAGAAATCAGTCGCATATCCGATTCAACAATCTATATTTTAGAACAAACCAGTCATACCTCGCCTCCAGTGTACAATACTGATCTCCCAAATATGGGCATGCACGTCACGTAACGCCCACCACACACCCATTATATGGACCAATCAGCGCTCCGCTTACTACGCCACCACACGGGGCCTATTTCCACTACGGAGCGGTGTGATCATACAGGGTGATACAGAGAAGATTGACTACATCATGCAGTACCGACTGGCACTTATCCGTACATCATCTTAAACATGACAAGAAACGTAGATGAAGGTTTATTACCGAAGGTTTTAGCCGGGTTTGGAGATGAAAAATGTGAACAAATTCCTTCGCTGTGAGCGATTTCGTACATCTTTATGTACACATCGAGGGATGTAAATATCTTTTCGTGATGTCACCAGTTCTAAGCGGACACATTTTTTAGTGATTCCCGTGTGCATGTTTGTCCTATCTACTAAGCTTAATCAGAGCATTATACATACAAAATGATTCTTCTAATAAATGAAATGGTCCATGGACCATGTGCTCACCTGTGGGACTGAACAAGTATAACAGGAATTAAATTTCAGTCACATCAAAGTAAGATATTTCTGTTGATTAATGGCCAAGAACAATAGATGTAGGTGCATAAAAACAAGGAAAACATGGAAAAAATCCTGAATTCTTTTGACCTTTGTGTAGAAGGGGTTCTTTTATAATCATTTTCCTTGGAACAAGAAAATTATTTTCATTTCGTCATGGTTAGTTATTGCAGAAATCACTGAATCATTGAATCATTTTTCTTTCAACCTGTTATTGGCAAGATTCTTTTCAGTGACAATCCATTTTCCTCAAAGCATAAGTGGTATTAGGTAACAATGCTGGTCTATGGCTAACCACAGGCTTGAATCATCTTCCATGACCCTAAGTGACTGTGGAATTGCATTTATTGGTCTGTGGTTAGCCATGGACCTGTTTCAATAAGAAATACCATTTCTGCTTTTGTTGGGTGGGGAAAATGAATACTCACTGAAGGGAATCTTGCCTACAACAGGTTGGAAGAAAACTGCTGATCTTTCAATGATTTTTGCAATGATTAATCATGAATGAAAATAATTTTTTGGTTCCAAGGAAAATTATTAGAAAACAACTTCTTCTAGGTCAAAAGAACTTTATAACAGCTGGGCAAAGGCACTGTAGCTTGAGTTGTATTGTATTGTTATCCCATGTGAAGAAACATCTTTATACTAGTGCACACACATACATAAAGAGCAGTGTTTTCCACAATATTTCAGTTTAACAGGGCGGGTATGGCGTTTTTAACCCTTTTTGGCGCGCTCGGCAAAAAAAAAATTTTTTTAAAGAATTGTTTTTGTTTGGTTTTGGAAATTTAATGACTTTTAAGGGTAATTTATGTCATTTAGAAGCAGAATTGGGCATTATAAGGTGCTTAAAACTCCTCAGGGAGGTTATTTTCACTTTTAAAAAAAAGAAAAAAAAAGAAGATTTTTTGTCCCCCCGTAAGTTTCAGTTTTCAATATTTCTTGACAAGGTATCATAAAAAGGTGAGATTACCATTTTGGCCCCTGGAGGCCAAACTGGGAATCATAAAAAGCCGGGGTTTGGTGTGGAAGTAGGGGCCACCCAAGGATATACTTGTACCAAGTTACAGTTCAGTAGCTTCAGCGGTATCTGAACATGCCACTTTTGTCTAACAGTGGTGCCATCGGGACACTTTCTCCTCCTTGACCTTGAAAAGTATATCGAAAAACGAATACGGTGGATATATGATGTACTCTTGGTAAAAGAACCTACCATATTTTTTTCACATTTTTCAGACCAGTATTAAGCAAGCAATCGCATATTTTCACTTTTGATATTTGGCCGCCTATTGGCCAAACTATGAATCGTATAACGCCATGATTCGAATTCTGAGTAGGGGTCACCCAGGGGTACATTTGTACCAAGTTTGAGATCTCTGGCTAAAGCGGTTACAAAACGTGCCACCATTGACTAACGGCGGTGCCGCGATCATACTTTGACCTCTCTGACCTTCAAAAGTAGATCAAATCCAAAAGCCCGGAGGATATATGATGTGTCCTTAGTAGAAGTACCTACCATATTTTTTTCGAAATTTTTGAACCAGTATTAAGGAAGTTATTGCAGATTTTTAATTTTGACCTTTGGCCCCCTGGTGGCCAAACCGTGAGCTACATGAGGTCAGAATTTGGTCTCTGAGTAGCAGTCACCAAGGGGTGCATGTGTACCAAGTTTGAGTTCAGTAGCTGTAGCGGTTACGAAACGTGCCACTGGTGTCTAACGACGATGACGGACGACGACGGACGACGACGGACGACGACGACGACGCTGCGTCATTGTAAAGGCTCACAGGTGAGCCAAAAACGTTTTATTTCAGTATAAGGAATACAAAACAATCACAAAACCTTTCTATTGCTTTCATTGAAAAGAAATCATTAGATATTTGCAATTGCGGCCCGTCATGAATATAAGTTTATATTCTAACGACAACAACGCATTTCAAATGCATTCCATGATGACGTCATCCTCCATAAAAAGGTGGTTTCTGGAACTACTGGCAAATTGCTATCAATAAAGTCAGCTGGGACGAGATTGGCAGTTCGAAAGGTATAAATCGTGGAAGGAACGCACCCGATTTCACGCGGTACTTGCACAGTGATTCCACGGTTTAGTACTGACTATTCCAAGGTTAATCACTGGTTCCAAGGTTTCACCGATTCCAAGCTTTATCAACTACCGTTCCAATCATCCCTCTACACCCAGCTGTTCAACAGATTGTGTTAGTCACCCTACATGGAGTGCAGGGCCCATATTCATAAAAGTTCTTAACTTAAGTGCTATAAAGCCCTAAGTGGTCAACTTCCCAAAGTTCCCCACCTAAAATGGGATTCATAAAACTACTCAGCGCCCCACTTAGCCCCCGGCCCCCTCACTCAAAATTTTTTGTGACCGCATGCGCGTACGGGAAATGTACGGAAAAGGGTCACTTTTTCAGGTTTGAGGTACGGAGAAAACCCCGTTCAAACCATGAAGAAAGGGTCAATTTTGCCGATCAGTTCCGTTCAATTTCTGTAAAAAGGGTATGCTGAGAGTATTTTATCTGCCCCGTATTTTAGGGTCCACACCCCGTATTTAAGGGTATCCTTTTTGTTCGGTAAACGACCACGCCGCAGACACGTGCTTTCTCCCGGTTTTTCTCCATCAACGAGGACCCCGAGGACCGTTGGAGATTGGGAGGTCTCATATCCCGAACTACATCGATATCGCAGTATGTTATATCAACTCCAGCTACGCTTTCGGGCCTCCTACATCACCTGGCAAAATGGCTCCCGATGTCAATGGAGTGGCGAGAGGCCGCTGCAAAAGGTGTCCTGAATGCACCGACTTCATGAGTGACGAAGATTCTGTGAAATGTGGTACCAGCAAAGGGGAAAGGAAAGGACCCTAGCTACTTCCTGCAAGTAGTAGGAAATTGTCCTTACATTAGGGGCACTGATATTGGGTTCACCTTAATAAAGGGGTTGATTTCTTAGAAAAATCCCTCAAAAAGGGTGGTAAAAATCAGTCCTGTCCCCTACTTAAGGGGTCTATCATTTTCTGTGTTCCCTACCAAAGTGGGTCACTCTGAAATTCTGGTACAAGCATAGGTACCCCCTAAATTAATGGAGTGAGGGGGCCGGGACTTAGCCAGGTTGACCGCTTAAGTTTGAGTGTAACACTTATCTTTCTTCAAACGACGCATCAGGTATACCCGTGTCACATTTCTTGTTGATTTCTGCCTATAAATTATATCATTATTCATTGATCGTGGGTATTCAATAGTGCAAATTACAAATCATTGTTCTGTACACAATTGTATCATCGTTGCCCGGGGATGTTAGGGTTCAAAAATGGCGTCATAAGCTAAGGCCGCAATGGATACCCCTAAGGATGACCTCATCCCCTTCCCAACGTCTCATATTATCTCCACTCATGAAACGAAGGTCCTAGAATCCAAGTACTGTTGGCATTCGATCGACCACACTGATAACACCGTGAAATCGAAGAATGATAATAAAAACAGATAATTGAGGAGTGTCATCTTGTTTCAGAAATTCGGTTCAGTAAGGTTGTTACCTCCGCAATTACTCGACTCGTGGTTGGTTTGGAAATGTTGACAGTATCACCAGCTGTTGGAATGATCCGCAAGGGTAAAAATTGTAAACTGGAGAGTCGCTAGCAGTTTTAACTCAGGAGGCAGCGCGTAATTCCTCCTAGTTTCCGATTCGTGGTCATCCCTCACAAGAATAATGTTTGCCGATCAAACCGATATCGCTGATATAATTATAAGTCGTTTTAGAAGTCTTGCGGATGGAGGCGATCACGAAAAACCCTTTCCCTGCGAATTGCACGCCTGTTTGCAATTTCATGTTGCCAAGCCAACATTAACAAACTCATCTCCGATGAGCGCCGTGCTAAAAATGAACTGAAAGAACCAGTCCACTTAGAGTTAAGACTGCCCCGGAGGTGTCTCAAATCTAAGATTCGATTTGAGTGGGCAACCTGACTTAAGCATATTTATGAATATGACTTATTTTAAGTAACTACCCCACCTAAACTTAAGATGCATTTTAGGTACCCCACTTTGACTTAAGTAGCTTTATGAATACGGGCCCAGGTAACTGATCATGATTAAGCCCCTGCATAACTAACCAACAATGACTTGCCTTTGTGCGTGGTAAGGAGAATTCACAGTGTCCGATTAAAAATTCCTCACAATGATCCTAGCGGTGAGTGAGCGTACTGTCGCTTTCTTGTCTGCATGACGGAAGTGCAAAGCGACGGGGGGGGGGCGACGACGTGAATGTAAGGTCTTATCGTGCCCTACAATATAAGCTGTCTGTCCCCGGAGTGGTTTATTTGTCCCTCAAGACGAGGTATCTTTTTCTCTCACGGTGTACCTTAGGGTATCCCCTGAGGATTGCGGGGTCCCACTAAGCCATCACCATGCACCATCCTCCCCCTCCCAATGCAATGGGATCCAGGCTTGCTTTTATCTTGATGCGGGAGCTTGCAAAAATTCATCTTACTTCCATGCAGTACTCAATAAATGTACTGTATGCTCACGCACAGATAGGACACTTTCATCAGAGCGTCTGGGAGTAAAATTATGAGCGGACGTTCACAAAGGGAGGCATCTGGACTAAAAGCATATTTCAATAAATGCAAATTTGCTTCAAGTTCTGTACAAACATTTTGACAGATGTTTCTGAAATATTCCACATCCGCCAGACAATTAAAATGAAATTGAATTGCAGAATAGGTACATATTATGGGGTCAGCACCTGCAAAGAACGGTGCAGGGTGCTGGAGTGTCAATGGTAATTTGACTTCACAATACAGATGCAGAATACAGAAAACAAAATTCAAATATAGGTCGCCAAATATGTGAACTTATAACCAAATCACTTAATAGTACACAGCGCCACGATGATTTGGGTATTTCGTCCCACGTTCAAAGATTGTTTTGCACATTTCATTTCTATGAGTTCCCTTAACTGATGTGCAGATCTCCTGAATGCTACATAAACATCGATACCGACAGTCCAGTTTTCAATATACCGGGATGTTTCCCTGATATCGTGCCTATCAAAACTACAGTGAAGCCCTAAATTATTCATACCCTACGGTAAATTGAGAATTTAACGTTCTATTTTACAACAGAAAAGAGCGGTGAATCTTTGGCTGTGTTTAATTATGATTAGGTGACACACAAACCTGCAGAAAGAGTGGTGGCATGATAATAAGCATGAAAATGGATAAACAGTTTCTTTTCAAACGTTATGCCCGTTCACAATTATTCATACTCTTCACTGACAAAATGTGTTTGAGGTCGTTGCTGGAGTACAATAATGAAGTGGCCATGTGAACTTGATGATCTTCCCATACATCATGCAATATTTCCAAGCCATATCATACCTAGACACTATAAATCAGAAGGACTGCTATGCATGCATTCTCATTTCCTAGTCAGTAGGGTAACCCTAGACATGGCAAAGAAGAAGGAACTCAGTGAAGATCTTCGGTCGCGCATTGTTAATGCTCACAAACAGGGGAAAGGTTACAAAAAGATTTCAAAACAATTTGAAGTAGTAGTTGCCACAGTGCAGAGCATTATCAAAAAGTACAATGACTTCAATACTGTAAAGAACCTCAAGGAGCGTGGTCGGAAGCCAAAGTAGTCACCAAGAACAACCAGAAAACTTGTGCGAGGGGCCACCATGAACCCAAGGATAACCATCAAGGCTCTCTTGAAGGACCTGAGCAAGTCCTGGATCAATATTTCAAGGCACACACTCCAGGGAACATGACACAAGGAGGGCCTCTGTGGATGCAGACCAAGGAAGACACCACTCCTAACAGCCAGGCACATAAAAGCCCGTCTAGCCTTTGCAAGAGCGCACCTAGACAAGGACCCAAGCTTTTGGTCATCAATACTGTGGTCTGATGAGACAAAAGTGGAGCTGTTTGGGCACAGGGACATTGCCTTCGTTTGGAGGAAAAAACGTCAAGCATACAACCCGAAGAACACAGTCCCAACCGTTAAGCATGGTGGTGGAAACATCATGCTGTGGGCTGGCTTCTCTGCGAGTGGGCCTTGTAGCATTGTTAAAGTGAATGGTATCATGAGGAAGGAGCAGTATGTTGAAATTCTGGAGGGAAACGTCGAACAGTCTGCAGAAACACTTCACCTTGGGCAGCATTGGACAATTCGGCAGGACAATGACACCAAACATACTGCCAAAATTGTCATGAAATGGTTCCAGGATAACAATGTCAATGTTCTGCATTGGTGAAGCTAGAGCCAAGACTTAAATCCGATAGAGAATCTTTGGACAGACCTGAAGCGAAATGTAACTGCAAGGAAACTGTCTATCCTCAAAGAACTGGAGACATTCGCTAAGGTGGAATGGGCAAACATTCCCGTAGAGACCTGCAGAAACCTCTGTGTCAATTACAGAAGGCGCTTGGAGGCTGTGATCGCAAACAAACGCTATCCCATTGACTGAGAGTATGAATAGTTCTGAACACAGATGTATCTGTCAAATAAAACACAAAAAGGATTTTAATAAATGAAATAACTCTGCAATAAATTCTTTTACAATTCTGTCAAATTCATCAAGTCAGTTGACTGAGAAGAAAATTACCCTTTCACGAAAGTCCGGCAAAAATATAGAAAAATTGGCAGGGTATGAATAATTTAGGGCTTAACTGTATGTTTTCTGGCTAACCTCGTGAGCTTTTTGCTGACAATATACGAACTACCCTCCAAGATCAGATGAGAACACATATTTAAATAAATGTTCCCTGAGGCAAACACGTTTTTTCAACTATACTCTCTTCGATAGTAATAAGGCAGTGAATTTATATGTGTTCGATATGGTAGGCACATTATCTTTCTTATGCATTTTCGCCATGCCACGTGTAGGTTCTCAATACATAATCATGGTAATTATTAGACATATCCCAGTTTTGGCACCCGTATAGGCCCATGACGAAACTCTTGAACAGGGAATAACGGTTAAAGGCATCTGCATGTCCAAAATATGCCATAATCATGTTCGTCCTCTGGTACAACTCATTAACCCCTATGAGTTCTTTCGGCTTTTGGCCCGAGCAATATTCCTAGATGAGGTTCTGACTCAACTGGGAAAAGTTGGTTACTATCAAATGTAATACATTGTATATTCAACTAAGGTTTCCGTTTTGTTAAAAGCGAAAACCATGAATTTACTCTTTCTTGCTTTGACTGATATATTGCTGTCCACCGAGTAACTCTTCATATCATATCCACCTCTTCTACATGACCTCGACGTGACCTCGGTACCTTATTAGTAACATGCAAGTCAATACGATAAAACTTGACATGCATATTCGCATGAACCACACGAACGTCGATGATCATCGCCTGGCGACCCAATAATGAAATAGTCAGTTTAGGTAAATTAAGAGTGCATGTGCCATTAGAAGCGAGGCACGTAAAGTTCACAGACAGGTAATTTTATTTATTTATTTATTTATTTATTATTACACTACAAGGCCTGTCGGCCTAAAGTACAGTAGTACAAGGTAATAAGTGTCTTACATCATTTTGGCAGCGTGAGGATACATACACCATCAATTTAGGCTATCTCGTCTTCTAAACAAATGATATACAAAGTTTTAGTGCAAACTTTCTTATTGTCCGAATTAAGTAATTCAATAAACTTAAACATACTGGGTCTAGTTCTATAGAATCTTGGGATCCATTTGGTTCTTAGATCATTATACAAAGGACACCTAAGGCAAGCATGATATTCATCCTCGAGATCATTTAGGTCGCAGAATTTACATATTCTTGCTTCTCTAGGTATAGGTCTTGGCTTACGCCACCTACCACTCTCAATATATAACTTACGTGCAGAGCATCTTAGCCTTGTTAACGCTATTCTAAGTTTCTCGTCTTTTACAACATTCAGATAATTTGAGAGAACATAGCTAGTTTTCGTTTCTACTAACAAATTCAATCTACTCATTCCTCGACTTTCCATCTCCCATGATTGTTGGTAACAATCATACACTCTCTGCTTAAAGGCACTCAAGAACACATTCTCGTTCGCTACACCCTGGTTTTACCATACATCTCTAAAACCATACATAGACAGTAAATTACTAACACTCTTTGACCAGTTTTTACCACGCGTCTGACGTAAGCCATCACAACATATTCTTGGGTAGCGATCCTCATTCATATTCAAAATTTTTAACCAGTATTTGACAATAGATAGTTCTAAATCCTTCTGGACCGGCAGGCATCCACATTCAATTCGTACAGCATTATTTGGAGTACTCGTTCTAACACACAGTATTTTTTTCAAGAAATCTGTCTGAACTTTTTCAACACATCTGGCTGTTGCAAAGCCCCAAATCTCAGCTCCATACTTATAAACTGGTGCAACACATGTATCAAATTTTTTTAATCTTTCGTTAACATTGATATTGTAGAATTTCTTTAACTGGTCTTGAAGGGCAAATAAACTTCTGTTAGCTGCACTTGCAGTATGTTCCATGTGATAAAACCATTTACCTTTATAATGGAAATACAGACCTAGATATTTATAGATGGGAACAATTTCGATCTCCTCTTCATTAAAATACCACTTCTCATTTACTAGTAGTTCTTCTGTATTACGAAAAACAACGATCTTTGTCATAAGCAGGTTTACAATCAGACCCCATTTTTCTGTGTACAATGTACTTCTTGTAACCAAATCCCAAAAGCCAAGAACGACGACATGTTAATTTAGACGCTTATTTAAATATTAACTACATTACAATAACTGTACCCGGTATATGCGTCGAGGACCTTGTATGGGTCGATGAACTGACATGGCACACAAGTTAGTAATGTGAATATTTCTATTGGTCTTTATGCGTCGTGTCACCTGCTCTAATATTTGGTCACGTGAGTTCCTCGGGTCCGCCTAAACGCTCTTGAGTGTCGAATCCGCGTCGCGAATTTGGTCACAGATGATGTCACGAGAGGTGAACTGAGTGTACGAATGCCCATAGGCACATTAAAAAATTCAATACTCAATATTTAGTATTCAAACCTCATCTTCAATATTGAACCGTTAACTTCAATAGTAAAGTGAATTATTTTCGAGTAAGAAAACATCAAACATACATTCGCAAACGTCCCAGGTCGAGGTTTGAATATTGCATATTTTGAGTTTAAATTAACCTACCGGGCTTTCGTACCGATCGGCGCAAGAGTCCGATTCCTCGCGCTCTAACTCGGCTGAGTTCTCTATTGTGTGAGAACTCTGACACTCCTACGCAGTGGTTACAAAATATATCAAAAGTTAATTATGTAACGGATCGAAGTGACGAAGGTGGGGTGTGTGGACAAACTAGACATGACTGAGATATCATAAAAACGTTGCTGCGGCCTTGGTGACATGCAGGATGTCTAAATAAGCATTTTCTTCTATAGAAATAAAACTCCTTGCTACCTATCATGATTGGCAGTCCGCCACT
Organism: Lineus longissimus; assembly: GCF_910592395.1. Taxonomy (NCBI): domain Eukaryota; kingdom Metazoa; phylum Nemertea; class Pilidiophora; order Heteronemertea; family Lineidae; genus Lineus; species Lineus longissimus. The sequence goes on from NC_088310.1 coordinate 10,155,292, forward strand.
ATCCCAAGGGCGAGGTGGTTTCATATAATTGATCATGCTTGTAGGTGGCTGCGCCCTTTGCAAATATCAGTTACATTAATTAAGTCACCGAAAATTATGTTGTGGGCAAAGAGCGAAATATCGTATTTTCAACAACTATCGGTAAGACATTTGAGAAAGCAAAATAGTTCGCAACAACAGTTATGACTAAGGAAAGTTTATTCGAAAACCGATGAACAAGAGAGAAGCGATAACCAAAATCTCCAGACCTTTAAATTCCTTCTGCATTCAATTTTTTGTGGTTAGGCCACCTAAAGGTAAATGGTTGGTGATCATCCTTTTTACACTGGTTTAGATATAGTCAAGATTCAAATGGTAACACAAGGTTTACGATATAGTCCAGGCATAGGGAGAAAATCGCGTAAAATTGTATGAGCACCAACTTTGGTACACAGGTACTTTATTATGTGTTGAACAATTTAAGTACTGGAGACATCTGAAAAGTACCCACTGACGGCCGCCATCTTGAATTGACAAATTTTTGATTATTACCTTTGTTCTAAATTTGATCTGAGCCTTTCAGATAAAGAGTCAGGCCACGGCAAGTTTCCTTTAATCCAAAGCTCTCTCGGGCAATTAACTAGAAGCCATAATGAAGCCCATTGTAATTCAGCTATAAAATGAGCTGAGGTGCAAAACAATAATAGAACCATCAAAAATTTAACGAAAAAATACTCTAGACTCACTGATCATGATCTAACACCGTTTTGGAATATGCAAGCCAAGCCCCCATAGAGCCCCCTTTTGTCGTTCGATGCCATTCGACATTGTTCAATTGAGATAGCCAATAGGGGGGCGACACCAAGTTATTTAACAGTTCTGATGGTCATGACATCATATCCTGCCCTTGGCGTATTTTGTGTTGATTTCACAGCAAGGGTCCAGAATGACCGGCAGATAGGCCCTGTAGCTAATCAGGTATGAAGGGGCCTTGGCCTGTTCAATGTGCATTGTGCTGGGGGCGGTCATGCCCAGAAATAATGAACCGGTGTTAGATCGGTGAGTCAAAAGTACTCTGTACATGCGGCATGTATACATGTGATTAATCGGATAACAAATACATTCAATATAAATTGTTGCTAGGTGTTGATGTGAATGGTCTAACAATTTAGGCTGATGTGTTAGTAAATTTTGATTAGCCGCTAATTGCCATACAAAACAATTATTGAACCGCAATTGAGCTGCATGCACTCACTGATCAGTTTCCCATTTGTGATAAAAAATCCATAATTAGGCACATACACTTGTATACTGTTGCATCTGATGAGATGACTCAAAATGTACATTTTTAAGCTAAATGGCGTTTTCAACAATTTATTGGAACGATTTACTTCTCGCCACTTTGCGCTTTAATGTTTGCCAAAACAAGCTCATCGATGGGGAAAACAGCGCTTCAAAATCTTTGGGGGGGGGGGGGGCTATTGAGTTCTTTTTTTCACGTGCCTGTGGCGTAGCCAGAGCAACTTAGTAGCCAATTATCCAAGTGGCCCTTGCGAGGATCTTTAATTGGCCGAGCTATCGCCGGCCGATCTGCCTGCGTCAAGCTCTCTCGTCATAGGCGCAGCTTCATCATGGTCCGCCCCTGCACCTGCACGTGGCCGAAAATAAACATATAATTTTTGCTCCAACCCAAAATACCTACTTCCCGCTGAAAGACCTATTACGTCAATCAGTGTCAGTTGCCAAATTCGTCCAGCTGGGTGTCAGATTTCCTATATAGTCACTCAGTGCGCCGGTCACGCAGTCTCGTTTTGGAAAATTGTCCCGGGCACGTCATCATTCATTTCTCTTGAAGTCTGTGACTGGGTCTGATGTCCAGGTAAGTTGTCTTGAAAAGCAAGAAACTGGGCTTCAAAATCACAAAACTATCAAATGTACCATTTGATAACAATGACATTAAATTAGAAATATCTGAATAAAACAAAACTGCAATTCCTAAACTGGTTAACGTTTGACCACAAAAGTCGAGACATTTTACTTTTTAGCTCAGCTGACGTCAGCGAAGCTGGTAATATTACTAAGGGAATGGTGTCAGTCCTTTCTTCCATCCGTGTCACTTTTGGGCATTTTGTAACAGCAAGGCCTAGGCACTTCGTTGACGCTGCTAAATTAGGCGTAACCCAAGATGAAAAAAATCAGCGCGATCCGACCTACATTATGCGAATGAGGTCATCGGGAAGTTTAAACGTCATTCATTTTATACCTCGGTCCACAGAGGAAATACTATTTTCACATCCGGCCGAATATTTTTGATAATTTTTCATTTTTATTTGGAATTAGTTTAGTTTTCACCGCCAGTTGGCGCTACAGGCACATTTCACTGAATTTTTGACAATTCAAAAGCCCGGGATAGTTGCGCAGTTGTATTCTGCGCATGGAATTGGCCAAGGAACCAGGCTTATTACTGCATACCCATTGTGACCTGTCTAAAGATGGAAGATTAATTTTGCAATATGGTAAACACATTTCTGCTAAAAAGAAGACAAGTAGGCGATATTATCACTAGTTCCTTTCAGTGGGTAGTCATGAGGTCTTAAGGGACTACTTTCAGAAATTAGTTCTTGAAAATTTGGCGACAATTCTGTGAAAACGATATTAGAAGTGCACGCTCTGTTCGCGATGTATTTTGAAGTGGAGAATTCCCTCAGTATGTGCAATGAATCGGCATGATTCTGTTTGCATTTTAGTTTTTAGTACTACGATTCTTACACGAGTAAAAAGTAGACATTCCAAGCAACATAATAATGTTACTCCTATAAAAATAGATTCAAAATTGACGGAGCTACGGCATTCTATTCGGCAATTGGCAGCGCTGATAAAATACATTGCATGCTAATGCATGCCAAATGGCACACTTTAAAAAGCGCTCATTGGACAACGTAGGGAATCACCAGAAATGACGTCATCGCTGGTCTAAATAAAAAATAGATTGGTTCCCGATCGACTCACTAGGGATACGCAGTAGAGCACAATGTAATGAAAAACGACCCTTTGTAAATTCCAATCACCTGCAGGACAGGTCAATTTCTCTCAATAAAGTTAATATTTTTGACTCCTGTAATCTCTACCTTTATTTAAAAAAAAACAAGGGTGTTAGTCCCAAACTGGTCATTTCTATTTATTTTGACCTCTGTTATCAGGATACCTCTAGATTACAGACAGCATTTCGTATCCTTGGTTGTGCTGTACAACCCAGCCTGGACATCCTACAGTTGTCCATGGAGAAGTCACATCCTCTCTGACATTTCTTGTCTGTAAAGCTACCGATACAACATACTGAACTAGTGATATCTTCTGTTGCCTCCTGTAAAATTAACATACCATGGATGATTAGTTCAGTCATATTTCATCTAGCTGGCAGCTCTGCATTGGCAATTTTAGTGGTATAACGTGTTCTCTTGACCTCCAAACAGTAGTATGAAGCCGATATTTACTACTTTCCACCCTAAGTCCTATGTTATTAGGTCATCCAGCTGAGCGCCAGGCCCTTAGACCTCTCGTTTTTCTGATTTTTTCGTTTTTCACAGCGAACGCGAAATTAAACTTGCTATCAAACCCGTTGTAATCATCATCATCATCATCATCATCATAATCATCATCGTAGATCAAAATTGATGAAATATGAATATCCCATTAGAAGACAACAACCATATGCTACCGTTTGATGGTCCATTAAGCACTGACAAGATACTATTATTCTTAAAGCAGTCACGGCGTCGTGGTGATCTCATGACGCATTCAGTTCAGAAAAAATGCCTCCCCTTGAAGGCGTGGTCGATATAAACCGAAGAAAAAAACATTCGGCACATTCATTATTTTCGACTATTTTCGACTATTTTCGTTTTATCGTTTCAAATGTTACATTATTTTCGACTATTTTCGTTTTATGGTTTCAGTGGTGATAGCAGCTGTTCAACGAATATACATTCGATTGACGTCATTGCAATAATGCAGTCATTATTAATTCGTCTAATGCATTTTTAATTCATCAAATTTATTTGCCGTCCTATATAAGAGCCACGGATTGTACGCCAAATCGCCATTTACCTGAAGACTTTGAACCGACGGCGATATTGGTAAGTAAATTAAGTTAAGCTCTATGAATTTATGTGCAGCCTCCATCGTAACTTTGTGAGTTTTCCTCGACATGTTCGATGCCCCATCACGACAGATTCATTCCTAATCGGCAACGCTATAAGTCCTGAACCCGGTTGTTAGTTTCAGACATGGTAAAACTTCCCCTGATTCTCACCTTGATTGGGTTGATGCAGTTGGCTGTAACACAAGGTAAGACATCTTTCGACTTACTCGACCAAATATATTCGGGCTTACTGGACTTTGCGCAACGAAACGAAACGAAGCGAAATGGGGGAGCGACCATTATGTTTTTACCCCGGTACTCTAGCCTGAAAATTTGTTCGGACCTCGATCGAAGAAGGTACGACAAACAATTAATTAATCAAACCCTTATGAGGTTCATTCATTTGAAGTAGAGAGGGTAACGTACATTGTGTACACAAATCAAACACACACGCAGTGCTTGCATGCATTGCAGAGAACGACTTTTCAGTGATGACCCACACCCACCCAGGCAGCTGAGACACATGTCTTGTTGGACATACCTACCGATTTTTACTAAATAAAAGCATAACTTCATCACACTTTTCGGGATTGAAAATGTACTCACGTAAATTAACAAAATTATTGGAAGCTCAAATGTCTGAATGTAATGTATGCGCGTAATGTATACTCTCAGCAAGCGAATAGTTGTGATCGTCGGTTTTTGATACGAATCGTTTCCTGTATGGCCGTTACAAGCCGTTGTCTGAATATGATGTGAACCTGTTTACCGTTCAATGCTGCTCCCTGTGACGCTGTACCCGCAAATGTTAAATGAAAAAAATGCTGGATAATGACTTACACGGCTTGTTCGCATCGTAAACATAGTGGTACCCGCGTAAACTGTATTTGCGTTTGGCCTAATTTTACAACGATTACTCCCCATGTAACCACGATCTAGGATGGACAGGCTGTGTATTATGAATAGGAAAAGTCACCAAGGTACCGTTGCGTAGAATAGTTTTTTGGCGAAATATTGCGCAAAGTCCAGTAAGCCATATATTCGTACTAACGATGAAAAAAGTTATATACTTTTGATCTTGAATTACTCCCATGATAAATCATAAGTTTACCGAATTCCGGCCACATGTAGCTGATTTGTTTCCTGCTTGTTAGATTTCAGTATCTACATTATTTGTGTACTTTTTCGACACTTTAGCACGCAAACAGAACTAAGTGGTTGAAATGGGCTGTGGGACTCAAGCTACCAAACCACAGTGACAATTCGTCCCTAATTGTTTTGAATTTCTGTTGGCGGTGTATCATGGATGTCTTGATTCATCTGACATAAGGGACGGAAACTTCCATGTTACACAGAACATCAAAACGATCATTGCTGAGTTATTTCTTGGGTCTGAGAGTTTGATTTGAAACTAATGACTAATTAAACTTGCACGGCTGCAAAAGTGTCGAAATAATACAATGGCTATATATAGCACAAAAATAATGCCTGTAATGCACGAGGGCAGATCAATATGTTAGGACACTTTTTGCTGCCAAAGGAAAACCGGAAGATGCATTATGCTGAAATCTCAGCATATCGTTGATACAACTCTTTTGCAGCTTACATACATCCGTTCCTCGCACAGCTCGCCGTCTGACCCAGGCCTGATTTGAAAATTTTTCTGAGTCCAGTGAAGTTGTAAATTTTTACTTTAACAATAGCGGGTTCGAGACGGGCATTGATTACCTTTCGACTGGGATTATAGGCGTAATTTGATTATGATTGGTCTAACTATTCCCACACAATAGTAGCAGGATAATGATGACTCAATAGTATACATCGATAGATAGAGACTTGTGTGAAGCGTTTGTCCGATCAGAATTTTGAACTTGTTTCATGTGAATTATTGGTGATTATGAAATTATCGCTCTTGTACTCAGTATTTGCTGTTCCAGAGCCGTTGTACATGTACATGTACATTAATGGCCACGATGACGGATGAATCGATTCGTATCCCGAACCCAAGGCGACATTTCCATGCCTATCAATCAGCTCAAAAGATTCGATATTTAGATGATTACGTTCAGGCCCACCTTTCAGGGCATGCGTACGCGAGGACACTGTCACAAAACGCGCGTCGATATCGAATCTATCCACGGACATTCTGAAATTGGTTAGCAAACGAAAATGACCTCAGAAATACGTATACCCATTAAAACCTCTATTGCGGACACCCATGGGACTGGGCGTAGGTGTCCTTAACAGAGAGGTTATGCCATTATTGTCCAAAAATGATACTCATATGTAAGAAACAGGGGGGTCGTGAAGCCTGCATATTTCATATTTCATTTAGTTTGTTCAAAAAGTGATTCATGTGTATGAACACGGGGGTCGTGAAGCCTACATACATGTATTATATATTCAATTTAGTTGTAAATGTCAACTAATTCAAATAATTTGATGCCATTTATATGCGAACTTAAAATTACAATGTACTTTTCTGGCATTTCTAGTGGAGGCAATATTAATTTGCCAACACTGATATATGCAGGTTGTGTTCGCACGCTACATACTACATAGACAGCGTACATCCTTATAGTTGTATAGAAGCATTTGCCACACACCAAGCTTTATTCTTTGTAATTAGAGCACAAGGGGACAAACAATTCAATTGACTGCACTTAATGTTACAATATACAGTAGCTTGGCAATGTGATGCACAGTGAAGATAATTAAACAATACATTCGGTCTTAATTAGGAGAGCAACGGACATTCAATCACTCCAACATGTAATTAACTGAACTTAGTGTCTAATTATGTTCATCAATTACGCAAACTTCTCATCTGTTAGGTCTAACTCTAATCGACTACCTAAGTGAACACGGGAAGCCATTGTTTTTGTTTACTGTCCGTAATTGCGAGGTGATTGGACCAAAAAGTCACCATGGCCGTGTCCGCAATTCGGAGTAGAGAGGTATCCGCCCTACAGAGGTTTTGGTTAAAGCAAATGACTTAGAAAAAAAAATCGGGACTGAACGAACATGTCCGTAATGCGGAGGTGTCCGCCTGGCAGTGGTGTCCACAATGGGGGGGGGGGGGGTTCTAATGTATGTACATGTATATGCTAGTATATAGTTTTTTTATTTAAAACTACCAATGTGGACAATTACACGTACAAAAATAGAAACTCAGGGCTATTGCTTAAAAGCATTAGCAGCCCTGGACAAAAGTAAAATGACAAATTTACATTGGCTTGAAGAGAAGCATAGAGGAGTGGAGCTCTGAGTGAGATCGACGACAAGTTGCAGGAAAGCAAAGAACGGAAAGGGCCAGACACCAAAGAAAAGAAAAAGAATAAAAAAGAAGGCTAATTTACATTCACAATAGTGCCAATATTGTTGATAAACTTGCTGACCCTAACCATAGCCTGGATATTACTGGCTTTTGTGAAATTACCCAAACCACAGAGTAAGGCCTGCGACCTGTCCTCAATGTCTCAATTTTTTTCTGAGAAAGTGACATCCAATCAAGGGATTTATAAACTTGATTACCAGCAGTGCCTTGAATACAACCGCTGACTATCAGGCCAGCCCTATAATGAATCTGGTCAAGTCTAGACAGTGTACTAACCCTTGCTGAGTCAAATATTACGGCTCCATATTCCAAATGGGGGAGGAGAAATGAGAAATAGAGCCTCTCCAAGTGCCGAGACTTAAGTTTTAGTTTTAGGGCCTTCAGAGTATTTAACAGAGTGTTGCACTTGACTATAACGTTTGTGAGATGTTCCTTAAAGGTCAGACAACTATCTAAGATAAAGCCTATTGGTGTTTGTACAAAATAAATTTGGATATTCCTCCTTGGCGAATGAAAAATAACCTCTTTACTCTTTTCAGCTTTGAAATTGAGTTTCCAACTTTGAGACCAAGCAGTTAATCTGTCAAGGTCACTTTGTAGCAGGTTTTGAGATGTAGCTGGGTTTACCTCGGGGTCTACCTTTAAAAACAGTACCGTCGTCAGCATACAAATACAGAAGACAATTGTGAATTACTTTAGCAAGATCATTTATGTAGATAAGAAAAAAGAGGGAAGCCAGTATTGACGCTTGCAGAACTCCTGAGTTTATATAACATTTCTAAGAAACATCCGAGAAGGAATTGTTTACTCGCGCCTTGATAGTGCGTGCGATCTTTCAAATAATTTTGTAAAATATCCAAAACTCTGCCCCTAATGCCATAGCAAAACACTTTTTTCCCCAGAAGGAAATGGCACCATATCAAATGCACCAGAAATATCGAGAAAGGTTCCTCTTGTGATGTGTCTAGATTCGTTATTCATTAACAATTTATGAACAATATCAGACAGTTGCTTCTGTATGTCATGACCAGGAAGGAAACCGGACTGGCGTTCATACAGTAGATTATTAACCTGTAGGTGATGAAGAATGTCTTCATATAAAGCTCGCTCAAATAATTTTGAGATGGCATATAACAGAGTTGCAGGCCTATAATTATCATCACAGTTTTTGAATCCTTTATTCTTATACATTGGGATGACTACATACCAAGTTTCCAACAGGTAGAAAAATGCCCTGAATCCACAAGTATATTGAATAATCTACAGAGGGGTGTATACAGGGAGGTAGCAACTAATTTGAGCATTTTATTAGACAATCCATCTTCACCACCTTGTTTGGATACATCTAGATTTAAGATCATTTTCCTGACTCAATCTGGAGTTATCCTAATTAGGTCTATAACAGCTTCAGTCTGATTATCAATGGCGGGAATCATTGATTCAGCAAAATGATGGTGAAACTTAGAGGCGGACTTAAACAGAAAGTGGTTACTTTTTATTCCTATCACAATCAGTTACAACATTGGCGATTTGCAGGGTGCAGGGTATCCCATTGTTGTAATTTTTACATAATACCTATGAGGAGCACCCTATAAATGGGCGACTGGCTGATGCAGATGGACCAGTCATTCAGGAATTACAAGTATCAGGCTGCTGAAAATTTCAGGGAAGACACAATGTTTTCTCTTATACCAATATGAAACGGACATGACTTCTTGATGTATAAAGTGGCTAACAACAAACCCTTGTCATTGTTGTTCAAGTGTCATGAATAGGAAATTACCCATAGTGTATTTCCTACGAACCACGTCCTTCTGATCTCATGAAACTGATCCTGCCTGGGGACATCGTTCATGAGATTATTGTCACAATTGACTGCTTATAATTCAAGCAGCCTAATTTTGATGCCATAAAACCCCATAATAAAGTCGCCGCTTCGCTTCATGCCTGCTCTGGTCCATTATGTCACCCAAAATATACACCCACCTTTAAAGAAACAAAAGAGACATTGTACTTGGTCAATGGTTTTATAATTCTGGCTCTCCTTCGGCAAACAAAATGCAAATCCTCATCGTCACTAAACTGATGATCATCCACCCAATCGAACCTCGAGAGGTCTTGAAAATAGCCAGCTTGTCTTGGGAGAGGATCAGTGCTGATGCTGTGCGCACTGCTTTTAGAGTTGGAGATAACCGTCTGCTCAATTATTGACGACAATGAAGGTCAACAAGTAGAATTTGGACAATTTAGCTGCAATTTAACAGAATGGCAAGGAAGATGATTTACATTTTTTAAATGAAGAGCCAGATTTTCAAGAATAAACAAAATTGTTCTTTGCTTCATCAGATAAAATGTACCCTTATCCCGGTGAAAGGAATCGCAAGTTGACATTGAAATTATGCATCTGCCTTCTCTTCATCTACGTAGCAACATTTCATCCGTCATAAGCATCGTTTGCAACGCACTTCCCACTTCTAAGGGCAGCTTTGATTTTGCGTTTGTGAGTGCTGCAGGATTTTTAGGTGAACATGGATAGTCCGCTATACTAACTAAACAGCCCAATATTTTGAAGCTTTGACAACACATGTAACATGTTTCAACATTGCTCGCAAACGCCAGGTAACCTCCTGGACTGACATAACTGAGTATCCCGTAAACGCGCAAGTCGGTTAATCGGTCGGATCATCGATGTGTATTGTTGGAGTAAAATGGACATCATCGCTATGGACACCTTCGCTGGACTGGAAGAAAATATTTTAAATCAGGCCTGGTTCAGACGGCGAGCTATGTGAGGAACTACTGTATACAAGTCTGTGTTGTATCGTTATCCGTTAACTGTTAAAGGGCAATTGATATGACCAAAAACAGGTAGTGCTTTTTTGTCAACATTTGGCCTTTTTGACAACATATACTTGTTATACAAACTTCCAGAATTATAAAGTCACTACTACATTTTCTTTGAAAACATATTTATCAACATACCAGAGCACATTTCTTTTGAAAATTACAGAAATAATACAATATTTTAACGTAGTCTTATCAACGTTAAAAAAGGACAAGCCTCCCGTTTTGTGACCGGAATGAATTTTAGCAGAATTCCACCAAATTTACCACCAGAATGAAACGTGAGACATTTAAAAATAACTGGGAATAGATAGCCAGCAGTTGAATCTATATCCTTTATTGCATAACGCGCATTCGACCCATTTTAGGCTAAAATGTTATTAGAATGGCGATTGGCGTCTTGGCAGAATCGACCAGAATTCACGACATTGCAAACGTGTCATCAATATTATATTGTATAACAATGGTGCACCTGGTAAGCCCAAGTGACCGATATTTACACAACTTATAGACATGATAGATGATTGTTTTACTCATCGATAACTCTTTGCCTTTTGTTTTATTATATTTATTATTATATTATTATATTTTATGACCTACGTCATGATAAAAACAGCAAATTCAGTTGCATGTACCGACTTCTTTTAAACAGGCTGCAATTCCAGTAATTGCAGAAGTTTGAAGACAATTTTACAAACATGTGCTCTTGACAGATGCATATTTTTAGTAAACGTGTTGTCAAAAGTCTGTGATAATCCCTTTTAATTGAATGCCCTGTTGTCAAGACTTATTGATCCGCCCTCGTACTACCACCCTCGTAAGACCGGAAGAAGGAGATCATGGAGTCTGAAAAAAAAGTCGATGGGCGCCCATAAAATAAGAAAGTGGTGAATTTTAGATTTAATTTACCCCAGCTCATGGTTAGTGCTTAAATTCCAAAGATTAATTCGAATAAGTGATGCGGCGGGGACGGTCGTTTCTCTGCACTTCCCCTTGATCCATGCACCCTGGAGTTTTGTACATAGTGGTAACCCGGGCCACTGACTATGTCTCACAATACATGTACTGTCACACCGGCAGTATCCGATAACTGGATTCATCAGACTAACAGTCGTTACCGTGTTCTTTTAGCCAACATCTACCAAGAATTTGCCTGTGCAAATGACCTCGGCTATCGTCCTGGCGACTGTTCAGGAAATGACATTGGCTTTCAAGAGTTGAACCTGCAGGCCTGCAGTGACAAGTGTAAAGCAACCAGCTCCTGCGCGGCCTTCCTGTGGAATGACGTTGGTCACTGCTACATGAAAAGTAAAAGCTGCTCAACTACAAGCACTGGGAATTCACGGAATCATTTCTTTGATAAGAATCGTAAGTTATGCATTGTATCTTTATTACCACTGTGTTTAGCTTTCCATTGAACAGCCGTGCTCGGAAGTTTACATACACGTAAAAATTCTGAATAAAATCTTCAATTCTTACCAGAACTACTTCATTTAATAAAGCGTGTATGCCATACCTGTTTTCTTGGATGACATGCATTGCATGAAAATATCATGAAAATATCCCGATAACAAATTGTCACGAACAAATTTTCCTTTTAAATCCTGCAGTTATCAATATTCAGATAAAAGAAAATCATACTCGATATTGAAATCCATTCTTTGACTTTCTGAAAAAAATATGTCTACTCTGAATCTCAAAAATTCAAAGTGTGTCCAATTTCACGGCAACACAGAAGTTTTCTGAACGTGTAGATTCCGCTACCATGACGACGTCAAACGTGAACACAAATGATCACGAAAGATTGTGCCATTTTAAAGGGCATCAAAAGAAACAAAATCTCGTGAAAATCCCAGATGTTTGATATTTTGCGATGTCGATCAGAAAGAGCTGGACAGATTTTTTTTCTTCAAATGTTTTACACAGAAAGTCATTCTTAACTTCACAGATTTCTAAGAATAGACCAGAGTACGATTCAGCTCTACATTTCAAGATTATCAACTGCATTATCTGAAGAGTTAGCTATTTTGATATTGTGACATTTTCATAATGTTTTGCGCGCAATGCCAATTTTTGCATGTTACCATTAAACAGGTTACCAAAGAAAGGTAGTTTTGGTGAGAGATCAACAACTTGTCCACTTTAGTTCATTAATTATATTTCAATAACCTCGAGTATTCTGAAATTGAACAATTTACACTATTATATCAAAACGCGTATTTTGTTTATGATGGAAGGTGTATTATACCATGATTAATTATATCGCCATGTTTATTGAAATCTAAATGTAGCCTTCAAACACGATTATCTTTCAGAAGTTCACCCAAAGTAATTGTTGTATTTTGAACATGGCATATTCATGCAATTCGCCCCTTGAGAAACAAAATATATATCGCAAGTGACATTCGGGAAATCGTTAATCGACTATGAATAAAAACCAATCGCACCGAGCCAATCTCTGGAGCCTTATTATCTTCAAGAAAAACAGGACGTCATCAAATTTGTTTACCAAACAAAGACATGATAATATTGATAATATTTTCATAATATTCAACTCCTAATTGGTATCAGTTGCCTCTCTGCACTTCACCTTGATCCGCCCTGGAGTCTTATTTAATGATAACCTGGCGACTGACTATGTCTCACAATCCTGCCACACCGGCGCTATAAATTAACTGGATTCAACGGACAGTCGCTACTGTGTACTTTCAGCCTCCACCTACCAAACGTTTGCCTGTGCAAATGGCCTTGGCTATCGTCCTGGCGACTGTCCAGGAAATGACATTGGCTTTCAAGCGTTGAACCTGCAGGCCTGCAGTGACAAGTGTAAGGCAACCAGCTCCTGCGCGGCCTTCCTGTGGAATGAAGTCGGTCACTGCTACATGAAAAGTAAAAGCTGCTCAACTACAAGCACTGGGAATTCAAAAAATCATTTCTTTGATAAGCTGGGTAAGTTTTTCATTTTATCAAATTATCAAATTGTGTTAAGTCTAGGCTACCATGGAACAGTCGTGCCCGGAAGTTTACATACACTTTATAAAGGACCATTTGTATTATAAAGTGCAATAACACCAAGCCGGCGGCTGCCCAGTCACCTCCTATTCTACACATCAAGTAGTTTCCATCAACAAATTGCACAAAAAAGGAAAAAAAAGTCTGACTGAATTGTCACGCTTTTCCGATATTGACTCCGATTCGACCCGCGTTAGCTCTACATGCATCGATCCTTTCCACGTGGAATGATGCACTTGAGCCACGGATGAACCCTGTGACGTTTGGTGCAACTTATTTTCATTAGAACTCAAAAGTCATGGAACTTCTTACTTTTTGAACTCGGGAGTTAAAAAAAGATATTTTAAGACTTGCTTAGAGAAGTTTTATTCTGACAGAATGGATCGTCTGAATGTTGACAACATCCGCAATGCGCTTGGTGTAGTGGCGCATTGCGCTGTAGTGTAGTGGCGCATACACTACACTACAATTACAATTCCATTTTCCGCAGCTCCTTCCATCATAGATCGACATCTATCAAAATAAAGCTGGACAGTCATCGGCGCATTGAGATATTTCAACTTCAAAAGCAATTATTTAAGAAGTCCAATTTTGACCCTCAAAACAGTGACCGTTCCAGAGGCCGTAGAAAAATAAAAGTTTGTTATAAAAAAAAGTTCGTTACCTAGAATTTCAGGATTTTTCTATATACCCATTGGCCAATCACCCAAAAAATCAGGCAAATCTGAGACGGTCATATATCATCCAATGTCTGCTTCTTATAAAAACTGGCTCCTAATCGGCCTGCAATTCTACGGCAACTCGCCTCTCCATTTCACCTGCCACGATGGATACCGGCGAGTCTTTTGTGCCCAGTAACTAGAATTTTAATTCTAGTTACTGGGCAAAAGAGAAATCACCACTTTTAATTTTAATTCTAGTTACTGGGCAAAAGAGAAATCACCACTTTAACATTGGCAACACTGGTCTGACACGTATTTGTTTCTTTTTCAACATTTAAGAGAGGTGCAACGGCTATGAGGGACTTTGCAAACTCAGGTTTGACAAAGTAACATTTCCTGGAACTCACAACTCAGGTAAGTCACTTGAAAAAAAAGTGGGGCAAATAGTGTCCAAGGATCATGAAGACGCGTTTTTCGTCGCCATTCGAATATGCACCAATACATATTGAAACTATCAAATGTGGATAGACGTTGTGATATTGTCACTAAATGTAAGTAGTTTTTTTCTTGGCAACACCATCAAAGTGCGCCTTGGTTTGCTATTTAACGACCAATGAATGGGATAAAGGAGACATGAATGTATTTATAAATATATTTTGTATAAAACATTATAAACACACATTTCTGTATTCATGATATCTATATATTGGCGCTATCCATAAGGAATAGAATTTCCGAATTCGAGATTTCAAATTCTGATAAATGAAATTTACAGCATCGAAATCAGCAAACAAAACAAACCATTGTCTTTCGAAGCTAACCTTAATAAGTCGAAGAAATCAATAGAGTGATACGTTGGCGTTGACTAATTCAGCTAAAGTCCCGAATGGTTTTGTCAAATAATCTTTGCAAACCCAATTATCATCCGATTGGTTATTTTTTGTCTCTCCCCGCTTTCTGAAAATGTTGGTAGATATTGCATTATCGTTTACCATCACTCCGTGTGTCAGTCAGTCCGTAAGTGGTATTTCCTCCTCGACCGTTTGGCGGTAAACTTAACTAAAGTAAACTTAGGTACATGTTTGGTACCCCCCCCCCCCCCCCCCACTGATGTGCAAAACACCCTTAAAATTTCGACCCGACTTCGTCTCTTGCCACCAGGCGGGGGGGGGGGGGTATGTGAAAACAAACTAGGTGCCATATTTCGATTATAAGTGGTTCATTTTCAATAAAAAGTACTCCTTACAAGGATACATCACATATCGCATAGGATTTCTGACTTGACCTACTTTTCAAGGTCAAAGAGGTCAAATGGCGTAAATTGGCCGTAAGGGCGGGACTATGGCACATTTCTTTCCGCTAAAGCTATGAACTTTAAACTTGGTACACATGACCACCCTATGTCAGATAACCCCTGACGCCCAATTGCGGTCCGATTTGATTTTCAACTTGACCACCAGGGGGCCAAAACTGAAAAGTGCAATATCTCGCTTATCGGTAACTAATGTTTTCGATGATATTTTTATGGTAGGTACTCCAAGCAAGGATACATCATACGTTAAATTGGTTTTTAATTTGACCTACTTTTCACGATCATAGAAGTCAAATGGCGTAAATTGGTCGTTAGACTCTTAAAACTATGGCACGTTTCTTGACTGCAGTGACCATTGATCTCACATTTGATACACTTGTACCCAATCTAGTCAGGTCATCAGGGCCGAAAGTTCAGTTCGATTGATTCATCACTTGGCCATCAGGCGGCCAAATTCGTGAGAAAAGAAACCTAAAATGTGGTTATTGCCTATCTACTTGCCTGATTGCCACAAATCTCATCGGTACATCTTATCACCATTAGATATGTGTCACATGTGTTTTTGATTTCGCCCCTACTTTTCAAGGTCACAGAGGTTAATTGGCATAACATTTCCATTTGGCTATATACTTCTAGCACGTTTCTTAACCAGCATGAATTGTCCACTAAATATCTATACGGTGAGGAGAGTGGCTTCTGGCGGTTTCATTGTTTTTATTTTCATTGTATATCACATCACACTCAAATTCATCACTCTCAAATGCTGAAGTCTCTGAACATTAATCTCAACTTCACCACATACACATTCTTAACATCAAACACCTTCACCATCACACCATTACAACTCGCCCATTCTAAAATTATCCATCTCAACCTTCCTGCCTATCAAATGCTGGGAGGTAAACATTTCTAGTTCGGCTTCCTTTCGAAATAACATCTAACCTGTCTATAGATTTGGGTGAACCAGGTCTGACTATGGACAGAGATCTACCTATTTTTCTTATTTTACAGGGGCGAATAGGGTCATGAAGTATGGTGGTTGGCCATATTTTCCCGCTTTGTCCTGTATGTATAGGAACCAAGATTACACTTTCACAGGCCAATTGGATTTTGGAATACGCTTTTTTGACATTGACACTCGTAACAAGGGAGATACCGCTTACACGAGTCACAACACAGCTTACGGACGAAAATTATGGGAGGCAAGTGCAAATTTGAAATACAGGTCGTGACTCAGTGAATTCCACATTTAAGGTGCATGCTCTGAGAAAGCCGTTAGACAAAATGTAGTCAGCCTAAAAGGCTGCTCAATGAGAAGATACTGTACTTCTGATCGGAGTGATAGGCCGAAAGAGTTGTCGTGCAATTTCCACAGGCATATATTGGCTTTCGCTTGTGATGATGCCCAAACCGTTGAGGTTTAGGAATCATCACCCCGGCCCTTCTCTGCGTACCAAAGGCTTTAATGATCACCTGCCTTGCAAATGTTTTCATGAATATATGTACCTTTTAGGCATAACAATCGCCGCATATACTGCCTCCAAAAGGATTCAATGACCCGGGTCCATGAGGTTCTTCGTCGTCCGAATCCAAAAACTGTTCGTCTTTTGGTTGCGTTTATTACGTTGTCCACAACATAGTTTAGCTGATGAATCACGATTATAGAAATTGATTTCATGCGGAAGAAGACGGCGAGACATGCTGTCTTAGTTACTTGTGTAGGGCTGGTTGAACGGCTGCTATAAAAATGCAATGTCTTAAAGAATTCTCGAAACTGAGAAGAATGCCTTGAGAAGATCGCTCAGGCACGGACATACTGATTTCTATAAATCCGTGGTTGAGGTGAACCCTGGGTCAACCCAGATGGCACGAAATCCCAGAAGTCTATAATTTGAACATGAGCTCATTGTAAGTTACGTTTAAAAAAAAAGATTATTATTTTAAAAGGCCCCTTCCATTTTTGTTTTATGTTAAGCACCAAATCGCGGGTTAATTTCCTACAATTATTGTCAGACTTGTCATTGGTAACGGCTCTCTCGTTGGTAACACATGCATAGAAGGCGATGAGGGGTAGACCGAAGGATAACCGGAGCCGATACACGGGGAAGGTTAAAACAAGGAAAGGCTTTACATGGGTCTTGGAAGATTGCCGAAAAAAAGGAATTGCGATAGTTTGCCCATTTATTTGGCATTTTAAAAAATTCAGGCCTAGCCCGATACACGGTCTTTTGTCTTTAAACATCGTCCACTTGCACTTAAGCCTAAATTCCCTTTGTTCCACTGTCTTATCAAAGGCTTATCAGGGCAAATCATGATAACGTGAGGCCCAAAAAAGCATGAACAAATAAACGCAATGGGAGTGGATGACCTTGATGGAAGCTCTACGTGCACGAGCCGCCTGACAATGCCTGAGGCACCCATGGTCCCAAGTGAGTAATCAAGGACTGGTGCTGACAAGCTTTCTTACGCTGCAGTACGTTGATTATAAGTGGAAACACAAATAATGGCCATCGGGAGCATTCTGTTGATAAGAGAAAAAAATCATTTCAGGTTATACGAGACATTGACAACTGGTTGAATGATCCATCGCACAGGAACGAGGTTATTGCCATGCGATTCCACGACACCACAATGCCCTCCGGCTTCGACAGGTTCAAACCCATCTTCAGAGACTACTTTACTGGAGCAAACGGGAAGGTCGGCACCAATGCGATGACGAGTTGGCCGACTCTCGGAGAAGCAGTGGCACAAAATAAGCGCGTGTTCATTTTTATGGTGGACAAGCTTTGTGACAGCAACTGTCGGAGGTCTTACCCCTACATTCGCCCGGTAGGTAGCGCATTTGTCAATGACCTACAACATTTTAGTGACCAACAAATTGTATTAACATGTATCCCACCGAACAACCAACATGACCATCAACGAATTTCTTTTCGAGAATCCATTAGCCACCGTTGGGAAAACATGTTGTTTAATTTCTCCTCACCAAAAATTATCGAGCTTAATTAACTTGCTCGATGACACAAAAATCAGAATATTAGTATTTGGCAATGGTGGATTTAGGGGTTGCGCATGATGAGCGGGCAACTCCCCTTTTTGTCGTAGTGGGATGGTTTTTCTGGGCGCCCATCCCAAGGAAGCAAACAACTACTTAATGTGTTTTAGCCCTCCATGCAGATTCCGAGAAAACGCATATTTGGCGCTCAAAATTGCCAAATGCTTCTTAAGGAGGGCTTCAAGACCCGCTCGTTTCCAAGATCACAATCGGCCCTCTCTAGGTGGAATTGCACCCCCTCCCCTCCCTGACTTTCTGGATCCGCAGCTATTATTTTGTCCATATTCTTTCTGGGACAATTATGTATAAAACTTCCTTGCTCTCATGAAAACCGTGGCAAATCATAACTTGGCTGTTCTATATTTTTTATTGATGTTCAAGCAATGTTTTAAATTGCAATATGTAAGAATGGCAATTTGCAATGCGATACATTACAATAAATTGTTTAAATTATAATATTCTTTTATATAGCGTCACTTAAAAAGGAATTGTCAATGGAAATATAAGTCGTATCTAATAGAAAACTTACAGCAAAACTGTTTACTAAAACTTATTTTACCTCACTGTTAAAAGCATTCAGGCCTAGCCCACTGCACGGTCTATTGTTTTTGAACATAGCCCGCTCGCACCTAGGGCTAAATTCGCATTGAACAGTCCATCGAAGGGTCATCAGAACAAATCTTGATAACATCGACTCCACGAAACAGCTTTCAGGGTGGTGGACAGGCTTAAACCAGCGAAGGCAAATACACCTAACGTTATTAGAATAAAAATTAATTATAAAAAGCCTCCGTAAATTTTCTTAATTAGATACAAATTCAATTTGAGTGTCATCATTTAAAAATAGTTTTTTTTTCTCTCTTTCAGGATAGTTTATACGACGACACATGGTTAGATCTCAAGGTGACGTCATCATGTAGTAGCATGCCAGAAGATACAAGAAAAAAGTGTGCAAGCGCGACAAGAGATTTGGTCATTGTCTCAGCATTTGCCTCCTTAGGCCTGTGTGTCAGTGACATGCAGAAGTTGGTAGGTTACACGATTACTTGAGGCACTGAATAGGCTACTGTAGCCCTACAAGCCTTACCTAGCTAGTTTTGAGAAAAATCAAGCTGACTATATTTGATTCCTGCAAAATGACACACATTGTGAGATTGATCTGTCCCGCTATTGATCGAACCTCCACCTATCATAATATTCTACCCAACAATTGCGACCAAATTCTGTTGTCGTGATAATTGAGTAGCTTACTTCACATGAAACTAAAGTTCTCGCCAAGCACGTAAACCGGATGTAAGGACTTTAATCATGAGAATTTCCAATGATCAGAGCAGTAAGTATTAGCTCATCTATTGATTCCTAGGTGGCCGAACCTGCTTTCTTCAGTCCTGAACCAGGATGCAAATTTTCGAGCCCATTTGTTTTTTTTGGTTACTATGTCAATGAATCTGGTTTTGGAGCAACAATTTTTGTGAGAACTCTGTATTTGTGAAGTAAGCACCTTACTTCACGACAAGATCATTTTTACTATGCCCCCGAAATGCTGTCACGGATTCAAAAACACGTTATCACATGCTTATGGGTCATTCAAATTCACTGAAACTTATTTTCAAAAGGTGAAACACACACGCTGGGGGTAAATGGACAACTGCACACTTTGAAATATTGAGTCTTAATTTGTTGGTATTAACAGGGTCTTTCAAATAAAGAGTCAGGTTACGGCAAGTTTCCTTTGATCCCACAGCTCTCTCAGGCAATTTACTGGAAGCCACGATGAAGCCCTTTTTAATTCAGCTACAAACTGAGCTGAGGTGTAAAACAATGATGGAATGATCAAAATCCAACGAAAAATATTTATTCTGCACATGAGGTACACATATGATTTATCGGGTTACAAATACATGCAGTATAAATTATCACTCTCATCTGTTTGCAATTTGTTATCAAAAATCCATAATCCGGTTGTAATCAATGGCAACATAATAGTGTAAATTGTTTCTTATGAGGGGACTCAAAAATTGATGTACACATCATAAATGTTTATAAGGTTTAAGCCAAACAGCGTGTTTAACAAAGGAACCATGTGATACCCTTAGATGGTCCACTAAGCACCGACAACATACTAAACTGCCAACTACAAAAATATGTGATGATGTGGAGTAGAAAAACGCTTTTCTAAAATTATTCTCAAACCAGTGCCATCACTTCTCCTCAAAACTGTCGAAAACCAAAATGCGAAACATGTCGTTTTTCATATAAATGTTATCTTTGACATTATATCTGAATAGTTTTATAGATATCAGTGACTTTGAAGCAGGCGTTTGCTTTAAAACGGGGTGTTTGTAACGGCCATGTTCAGCTGATCAAAGAATTGTTCAAAGTCCAGTTGTGCAGAATTGTCTTGGGTGTACCACGTGACCCGAGACAGCTCTGTCCCAACGCGCGTCTTTCGGAATTGTCGGTTGCTTTGATGTTGAAACCACGTATTTTCCTAGTTGCCTGACTCTTTATTTGAAAGACTCTGGTATTTATAAGTGTTGAAGATATTTTCAGAAATCTACAATTTTAAAGCATTATCCATTTTTTTGGGGGGGGGGGGGCGTGTCTAGTCAAAACATGTGTTTTGCACACTTTCGAAAATGTATTTACCAACCATTCCTTTCATTATCGCGCACATTCAACAGACCGCTATTTTCAGCTGAGGCCTTTTAAATTCTTGACGCGAATCCGATGTTGTCCACAATCATGTCTCCAGCAGTGTCAGTTACAAAATATTATTTTCTGAAGCTGGGGGCGCACAGTAGTAACTACCTGCGAGATCGTGCCTCAGAGGTATTCAAGATCATTTATTCATCACGTTCAATAGGTATTTTGTGGTTGTATTATCGTGTCGTCGCCCAAGACGGTAGGCGACCTAATGCCAATGACACTGACGCAAAGAAAAAATCGTTGGTTTTTTTCAATAACAAACGCAGAATTGCTGTACCAAGGCTAGATTAGAAAATACCAATGCGACATGATCTCGCCCAGATTTACCTCTGTGCATGTGCTCCCAGCGTTCGCGCCTTACCTTGTTTGAATGTTTTTTGCTTTTTTATTTACTTCAGTGTAACAAGTACATCAAGCCCAGTGCCATGGACTGTTACAACGAACGGAAGAAGCGAGGCCAGACGGTGAACTTCCTGGTGGCAGATTATGTCAACCAAGCCAAGACCGATGAAAACGTCGTCACAGTCTCTAATGAATTAAATAAGCTCAATATGGGACTCTAAGTTCAGTAAAATCTCGATTTTTTTCATTGTTCATCAGTGTAAGAATCTCTTGAAACTTTCAAATAAAAGTTTTGACTCTATATGTGTTTTAAAATGTTTTACTGCACCTACCCAACCCCAACATTAACTGTCATTGGACACATCAATTAATCTGTAGTACAGCGGTTGCCCACCTTTCAGAACGGATGACCGAATGTACGATTCAGCCCAGAGACTGAATTCAGCTATCTAGCGATAGCTCCGTGTAAATTAATACGTATTTTGTCCATGAATTGATTGATGTGTTCGAAAGCGTTCTCCAGCTTCGATAAATGAGTGCAGCGGTCAGACTCTGACAAATTCACAACCTGCTTTTTCATGGTACACCTCTTAAGACTCTGTCGGCCGATCGGGTGGGATAATAGAGAGGATGCATACTATTACGACTCCCACTCCGACTTAAACTGAGTTTGAAGCTGACAGTCATTTAGTGAAATCTTCAATTTAACTGAATTGTTGAACGCTTTCAAATTGATAAATTACCTGTATCTGCACAATCATTTTTGAAATTCCAAATTGGACCTGTGCATAAAACAGATATAATGAAGTCGTCATTCAAGTCATAGGCAATCACTACGACTTGGAATACGACTTCATAATTTCCTCTTTATGGACAGGTCCGATCTGGAATTTTGATGTACACGGAGTTGATCAATATGAAAACGTTCGTCATTTAATTTAAATCGAAGTTTTCACTAGATGACAGTAATTCACTCTTGAAGTCTGAGTAGGAGTCGTAAATGATGCACAACCTCTCCAATCCGGACAAGTCTGCGACCTGTCGTTGGCTGTCTTCAGCGGTCGCACGACCCAGTCTTGCAAAAATTGGTCCACTCTTATGAGACTGAGTCGTCGTCAGTCATGTAGTGCAAACATCCTTGCAAAGCGACCCGATCGTCGGGTCATGAGGTCTTTGAAGGGTTGCGACGCGATTCACTTGCGATAGCCAATCAGTACTTTTCACTTCGTTACATGATTACAGTAATCATGGCAGACTTCTCGACTGATGAACGTGAAGACCGTCCCATTGAACTTTAGCGAGTTTCAGTTGGCTGATGCAATCGTATGGTGAGGACGCTCGTCGCACTACGTATTTATCGCAAGACTGCATGCCCGGACGACGAGACTGTCGGGTCGCAACATGCAGAATCATATAATGTGGCCAGGCCTTTAGATATTGAGGGCATTGTCGTTGGATGCTCTTCAACATTGTTCAATCGGGATGGACAATGGGTGAGCGACACCAATTTCTCTGATGGGCATGTTACCTTGGTATTGATTCCATAGGAAGATAAAATGGGAGAAAATGAACCTCCTTTTTGCCTATTAGTTCAGTTCTATCGGCAATTGAGCTATGAATACACCAAAGCTTGCCTGGACCTTGTAATGCTACTTCGTCTGAGGCTGAGACGCTAATTTCACGAAGCTGGATCAATGGAAACGCCCCTGAGATAATTTTCGAGACTTGGAGTTCGGGGGGGGGGGGGGGTAAAACATCCTAGCAAATAAATATCCAATGCTGACGTAATCATAGTAATATTTCTGCATAGAATAGCTTCATTCAAGAACATAAACTATTCATATGGTTTAACAATGAAGTTCCGATCATTTAACCATTACAAATTTCAAAAAGTTTACATTTTCATAAATTACCACTATATCAGCATTTTTCATAATTTATAATTTAGTTTTTTAATTTCTGGAAAAAGTTTCTATGGATATTGGTAGACAAAAACCTTTACAAAATTTTAGACCCAGCTTTTTACGCATGAGGGAATAGGGGCAATTTGCATAAAACATCTTAAAACTGCCTCGCGTGAAAAGGGATGGCATTCAAATTGGATTAAAGACCATGGCAAGGTAGACTAGGCGCATTTGCTTGGTTTTTCACAAAGTTTCCAGGTTACATCACTAACTCTTTTGCCTCCATGTCAGTTTCATTTCTTTAAATGCCATTCCGGCCTTTGCGGTGCAAACCAATTTTTACTTGGTTAAGGCAATTTGCCCTTGCTCGCTCATGCGTGAAAAGCTGTGTCTAAAACTTTGTAAAGGTATGTATTACACCCCTCCTACCTATATCCATTGAAACATTTTCCAAAAGTTAAGAAAATAAATTATAAATTATAAAAAATGCTAATATGGGGCAATTTATCAAAATGTACACAGCCATATGATTCATCATGATCATCCAGGTGTGCCTGGGATGCATGTGAAGGAACCGAACTCATCCATAAAATATACATATCAAAATTAATTAGCTTATCTAAATTCTGTCTGCCAGACTTGCCAGGTGTGCCTGGGATGCATGTGAAGGAACTCATCTATTAAACATACCTTATCAAAATTAATTAACTAATCTAAATTCTGTCTGTCAGACTGGCTTGCAAGATGTTAAGCACATTCATCAGAATTATGATATCCAGCCATTAAATCTGACTTAGACCTTAAAAAAACGTTTAAACGACATCTAGGATCAGCCCGCTGGGCCAAGTCGATCCATGTACCAGCTAAACCATGAATTCCCTATCACACTAAAATCGCCGTCGAAATATACGTATGTGAAGTGCTGATTACAATCAGAGGTTGATATACATGTACTGCAGTTTCTTCGACCCAAGACTAGTTAATTAAAAAATCAAAGGCTGGACGGATGATCATGACGCCATGACCATCGGACGGCGTCTCCTACCCGTTTTCTATACACATGTTGAAAGGCAACGAACAATCATGGCAGCGAAAGGTATCGATTTGCCTTAGAAAAATACGTGCTTACCTGGAGAGAAAATGACGACACAAAAAAGAACATACAGAAGAATAGTCCATTTTGAGGGGCGTAAGGCGTGCATATATTATTTTTATCCCATTTTACCCCTCTGACACTGTAATGGAAGGGGCTTGTTTCTATCAACTCACACAACAGGTGTGAGTCTAAGGCACCTTCTCCATAGAGCTATACCCTATACTACACTATACGCGAACAATGGCTTCACAAAGGGTGCATGACCATGAAACTATTGTTCGCGTATAGTATAGTATAGGGTATAGCTCTATGGAATAGGTGCCTAAGGCACCTATTCCATGGAGCTATACCCTATACTATACTATACTATACTATACGCGAACAATAGTTTCATGGTCATGCACCCTTTGTGAAGCCATTGTTCGCGTATAGTGTAGTATACCGTATACCTCTGTGGGGAAGGTGCCTTAGGCACCTATTCCATAGAGCTATACCCTATACTATACTATACGCGAACAATAGTTTCATGGTCATGCACCCTTTGTGAAGCCATTGTTCGCGTATAGTGTAGTGTAGGGTATAGCTCTATGGAGAAGGTGCCTTACACTAGACTCACTGATCTAACACCGTTTTGGAATATGCCAAGCCTCCATTCATATACTGCCATTTTCCTTCGATGCCATTCATCATTGTTCAATCGAGATAGCCAATAGGGGGCGACACCAAGTTGCCTAACATTTCTGATGGTCGTGTCATTATGCTCTGCCCTTGGCGTTTTTTGTGTAGATTTCACAACAAAGGTTCAGAACGACAGGCAGATATGCCCTGAGCCAATCAGGTATGAAGGGGCCTTGGCCTGTTCAATGCACATTGTGCTGGGGGCGGTCATGCCAAGAGATAATGAACCGGCGTTAGATCGGTGAGTCAAGAGTATATATAAGAATAATAGAAAATGTAAACAAACTTCTTTCTAATCCATATGTCCATCAATATGAAAATTCTTGCCGTAGACCCATAAGCATTATAGTGCACTGCTACCGTCCCCTTTCGACTCAATGAAGGAATGCACCGAAGTACCGACAGAGTTTGGAGCAAGTGGCGGCGGCGAAGGAAAGTGAAAATGAAAGAAAAAACTTTTTAAAAAGACGTGACGAAAAAGATAACAAACATGCGATTTCTCTCCACACAAAGTAAAAACAACATTGACCAGCGAGTGGATAACTTTCTGTTTTTGTAAATTTATCTGTTAACTACGTACCCTCAGTTCATATCTGTTCTGAAATTGATCGTTTTTGGTCTCGGTGAATGTTCGGTTTCTGAAGACGGCTTCTGCTTGGCTTCTGTCCGATTTGAAATGTATTCATCAATAAATCCATATAATTCAAATTCAAATGAACTTTATTAGTCACCATATAAAAAGGCACACGACATATAAAGTATAATAGTATCATGTATATACATGATACTGGCAATACTAAGCTGAACATCAATGAAATAACAAGTAAACTAGCTAAATCAAATGCATTTAAAAAACAAACAACCGAATAACTTCTTGTGATAATAGAATCAAAATATCCCCAGCCCTATTTTGTTGATTTCACAATTTTCCACAGAAAGGCCTCTGCTATATGACTTATACTCACGTCATGACCCAGCATATCTGTCTGTCCAACCCCCGAAAAATACCAGTAAATAATTTTAATTCCTCCAGAGCTTTAGTCCGAATTTCTTTCATATCATGCCTGGCACATTCCATTATCACATGAAACTCCGACCCTATCTCACCTGAGGTACACAATGAACATATCCGTTTTTCCTTAGGTATATTTTTCCTTCTCTCAGACTCAATATCAAAGTTATGATCTGATACACGAACCTTTGAAATGGCTCTCCTAAAGTTAGCGTTAACCACTGAATCTAAATACCGTTCTCTTCCGGAATTGACGTTGAGAGAAGAATACAACTCCGACTTACTTTTGCACTTAAGTTCATCAATCAAAATACGTTCTAACGAGTCCCTAATCTTCAACCTCATTTTCTCCACAAACGAAGTGTTGATTGCATTTAAATCTAAATCTACCAAGTCGACCCCTATTATAAACTTAAGTATACTAGCTGGAAAGTAAAAAAACCTGGATATTCCACATTGCAAATTCTTAAACTCAGCTCTCACAGTTAACTGAGCTAACTCATTATTCTTTGATGTAATATGATGTATAAAATTTGAAACTGTTACAAAAATAGTAAAAGATAAAGTAAGACGTCCCAACTCAGCAAGAACAGCAACACTACACGTTTGACGCCGGACTCCTAGGACTGACTTACGAAACTTCGTATTAATCAATTCATAGACAAAAACCCCCACCAAATACCTGCTTTCTACGACAAAGATAAACACCCGAAACTTCAGAACCATACAGAAGTTGTGTTTTTATTAAAAGATCAAATAAACTGAGGAGTGCTTTACTTGTGTACCCTGATAAATGTTAAAATGTTTATTCAACTGGAAAACTGCCTGCTTTGCTTTGCTTGTTAATGTTTGCTCTGCTTTCTTAAGGGATCCATTGCAAGAAAAAATTATACCAAGATACTTAACAGATTCAACAAGATCAACGTCCGCATCACCAACTCTGAGGGAAAGACCCTTCTTAAACCTTTTAGATCAGTGGCGTAGTGGTTGGAGCACAGGGCTCATAATCAGGAGGTCGTGGGTTCGATTCTCGGAAGGGTCACTACTGTTTCGTCTTTGTGTCTTTGAGCAAGGCATTTATGACGTTTATAGAAATTAAAAGTGCCCGTCTATAGATTTTCAAGATTCGTAGATATTTTTCGTGCGAGAATAGACATAAAAATATTGTGTACTACAGGGTGACTCAAAAAAGTATACCCTCCTTGACTCATCGATTAATCGATTATATGTTAACTACCAAATTTTAGTTTAAGTATAGTATGTCATTAGAAAGAGCTGGAATCCTAAACATGCATTTATTCATTTTTTTCGGGTGAGTCATTATGGTTATTTGACGAAGTGTAATAGTGTCACGGTTTGGGTTTATAGCGATAGCATCAAAATTAAGAGTCAGTGGTTGGGGTTAGCCTTAACATGAAAAGTATGGGTAATGGTTGACGTAAGCAATAGCATCAAAATCAAAGGTCATGGTTGGGGTTAGCTATAGCATATGAGAAGGTAGGGCCAATGTTTGGGTAAGCTACAGCATGAAGAGACTGAGTTAATTGTTAGGGTCAGCAAAAGCATCAAAAGAAAATGTCATAGTTGGTATAGCTATAGTATTATGAGAAGGAAGGGTCATGGTTGAGTTTAGCAATAGCAAGAAAAGGATGGGTAATGGTTGGGGTAAACAACGGCATCAAAATCAAAGGTCATGGTTGGAGTTAGCTCTAGCAAATCAGAAGGCAGGGTCATGGTGGGAGTTAGCTATAGCACGAAATGACTGGGTAATGGTTGTCAGAAGGACTTATGGACTGTACCATCAAGATGGTTTGAGGTTCCACTCCATCGCCCCGGGGTAAACGTCTCAGAAGGACTTACTGAGAGTCCAATGGGGGGGGGGGGGGGCTTCCCCCAATGCACTGGCTAAAATATGTCAAAAGGACGGGGTTTGGGGGCTTCCCCATGTCAACAGTTGTGTGAGTTTACTAGAGCTTTCATTTTACATATCATTTTGATGCAAAGGTAAACCTGTCCAATACCTTTACCCACCGGAATAATATCGAGTCGAATTGTCATCAATTGCTCCCAGCAGCAGTGTTTCACAAAATAACCTTGCATCTTTCTACTGCATGGTTAGGAATCCAATGCCCGTGCTTGTAGTGGCCGTTATACCGAGGGAAGTTCGTTTTGAAATCATACTAGTATTTGTGAATGAATTTTCATGATTATTGGTCTGCCGTTTTACATTTCTCGTTCTGAAAGGGTGAATGCGTTAGACTGGATCTTCATTGATACGTTTCATGATGATTTTTCTTTCAAATGTTGTTAACTATGAAGCGCAGAAGCACCCAGGGTCCGGATGTTTAATGGCACAAAGGACGCGTTATCCCTAACAGTTATGTTAGGCATCATTAAGGACGTTATCTTTGCAGTTAATCCCATTAAAATCTAACGACTCCGTTAAAGTTACCCTTGTTTTGAACATCCCAGCCCCGGAGAACCAATATTCTTAATTCCGAGCATTACGCCGTCTCGAGCATCTCTTGTTCCTCATGTTCCAGGGTTCCGAATTTACCCGAAATATTCCGTAGCCAAAAATCGCTCTCCCGGCAAGCGTGTACTGATGAACTGATGTTATTTGGGTATACAAATACTGGGCCTGCTGTTCAAGGCGCTGCGTTCAAGCAGCAGATATAACCGCCAGACCGTTAACCACGTAAAATAGACAACCCAATAAAAGGTTATCGTCTTAATTCAGCATACTAAATGGAGGTTGGCACATCTCTGCCTATCAATATTCGCATCAATTTGATAATTACCCAAAAAAAGTCATCGGCTTGCAGTTGTTGAATTAATGTTATGAATATATATCCCATTATTTTGTAATAAACCAACTTGCATGATCAAGGCAGTCATCCACACGAACTTTCTCAAACGTGTGAGTTTGTATTTCCGACTAATTGACAATTTGGAAAAGCAAGGCTATATCAGCACCCGGTAAGTAAGATAGGGTCTATGATTAGAACTTGTGAAACAAGGTTTGCTTCTCAGATCAGCCCAGTCGATGCTACATGTAAGTGAACTCCCACATAATCAGAAACTTAGAGACATTGAGGAAGAGTTAAGGGACAAATATCAGCCGATCGAGTAAGAAGGAAAACATGTAAAGATGTGGTCTTTTTGGTGGGAGGGGTGGAGGGACTCGATCGGCTACTATTGGGTTTGCTAAACTCGCGAAAAAAAACAACAAACAGACAATATATGGATTTAGTTGGTGTAAAACATGTTTCACCATGTGGCCACATACATTCCGTACACGTTCAGCTAATTTTTAAAGTGAGTAAATTCGATCACTTAATGGCTGTTTTCTTGTATTTTCATTAATTTTATTGGTCAAACTAGTAGGCCCACCCAAGAGCCCTCAGCTACCTAAACTCACCATCCTGCCATGCCTGCAGGGTGATAATATTATCAGCAGTCTCGGTTGATAACTGAAGGAATACATTTTTGGAAAAGAATGCAGTGAGAGGGTTCATGATTTATCAACAATGTTATTTTTGCTCGGACAAACCATGTGCTCTTGTTTACGTATCTTGCTAAGAACAGTCCTATCCGCTGGGCACTGATGTACGGTCTCCAATCAAAGTCAAAGTTATCTTATTCGTAGTACGCGATTTCACTCAGGCATAACTGCAGGGTGTATTCTTGGCGATTACTCTTGCATTATTTGCAATCAGTTGGGGCAACAGCTTTTTAAGTAATCATCCGCCATCCGTTCCATATGCCAGATTAACTACGAATACGCGACCAAAAATAATTTTGTCTTTGATCAGTCACCGTGTGAAGGTGCTGAGGGATGAAATTATTTTCAGGTCATTCAAGGCTTGCCATTCTCACAAGAGTGAATGCATTAGTTGTTTAGATATTTGGATAGAAGTAATTTTTTGGTTTTGAATATGCACTGTTCTCAATTATTGTTCGAGGCGGGCTGTATATGTTATACCCGATCCTTAGGAAATTAGGTGTTCGCTTTAACATTAAACATTCCAACTGGTGGAACACAACTTTATTTTTTATATCGTTATGGTAACGTTTTTTCGTGGTGTATCGGTCCTACACACAACCTCCACGGTAGAGATATTTCGTCTCATTTTAGTTCAAGGCACGAAATAAATTCGTCCAATCAGAACGTCGCTAGCATCCGATTCAAGGAATTTTGTAATGCTGTAGCAGCGATATCCTGCTGACGGACAAAAAAAGTACTATTTTCTCCGCGATTCGCACTGTACTACATCTCGTACTATTTGGCACTTTTCTGGGCTCCGATTGGCCTGTGTGCCACCCAATAAACCGCGAGCACTCGAACAATGTGCTTCGTGCTATTGGGCCTACACACGTTAAATAGTCTTTTGCATTTATATGTAGTTGTGAAAGGGGCTGAATCTTGTTTGAAGTCTTCTTGCTGGAATAAAATCTGCCTATCATAACCTGAAGTCCCTCTGATTTCAGAATTCGTAGTAAAAACGTGAAGATGCAACGACTCCCATTAATGCTATTCGGCATTTTGGTACTCCTGGTAATCAGCCAAGTGTCGGCGGCAGGTATGTCATCAGTTCGTAAAGCGACTCGCAGACGCATAGTTTGCATGCAATATATCAATCGCTTGTCTGCAAGAGTCATTGCCAGAGTCGGTCGTTGGGACCTGCGATAAATGTAAAACCCAGGGATGACCGATTTGATGAGTGTGGTCTGATAATGATCGTTATAATAAAAAAAGACCCGGCTTGACCTCTGCAGTCCAAACGAGGCCTGTGTATTTCTTTTGGAATAATGATTTGAAATGCCTAAGAATTTAAAATCAAAAGTTATTCTAGGGTTCTATGGGTAGGGAAAAAATATCGGGTGATCTAAAAAGAAAAACTCATATAAAATTAAACTCCCGCTTTTTAAAGTACAATCAAAATGTAATCAAAATGAAATTATTGAAAATTCGCACTCTTGTGGCCACTGATATCATCAAAGACAGATTACTTCAAAAAACCCACAGCTTAAACATCAGAAATATACCCTTTCTTTCGGCAGCTGTAGATCAGACACCCGTCGACCGATTCAGACGATTCTTGTACCACTGATTATGAGCTGCATTTGCTCTAAACTAAATATATCCCTCGTGCAAGCGTGAATCATTTCGACCTACTGTGAGATGTGAGCGCCCCCTGTTGGCGGCTTTGTGTAACTTTACCTTGCATCCCTATATTGTCCCTTTAAACAATAGTTCCATCAGTTCATGCATGGAAGAAGAGGCTTTGGGTGGTATCGCAGCAGGATGGTGAGCCAATTCATCACTAAAAGCAATTTGCATAGGTGACTACACGCTACGATTTTGACGGGCATTTCTTTTATTTGACATTACACGTACTTAAACATTAAGGAGAATATCAAAATGAAGTAGGAAGAAATATAAATTAGGAAATGCATGCATTTTCATCAGGATAGACACTGATCCTTTTGAGATTCTGGAAAAACATTTGGTCTTTAGCGAGCATATTTGACACAACATTTTGACTTTGGAGTAAATCTAAAAGTATATAAATGTGTTATACTTAAAATTCAGAATTACGTAAAAAACAATTAGGACCTATCGTCCAGTAATTAACATATAATACACTGGATATCTTGGTAGCCATAGTTGTTAACAACCATTAACGTTCGGTGCCCTTTTTTGACCAACCGATATATGCTGCTGCTAATTTTGCCGATGTACCGTGAAACGATATCATACCAACAGTGCCTTCGTTCGTTTAACCTTAATACTCCTGCGTTTTGTCTCTCGCTCATAAATGAAGAGTAATTCGAGATATGGGGCTTACGTGACGTACAGTAGTGTATGGGGTCCGAGGATTCAATTATGCGCTTTTGTTTATA
This sequence comes from Lineus longissimus, assembly GCF_910592395.1. Classification (NCBI taxonomy): domain Eukaryota; kingdom Metazoa; phylum Nemertea; class Pilidiophora; order Heteronemertea; family Lineidae; genus Lineus; species Lineus longissimus. The sequence goes on from NC_088310.1 coordinate 10,187,282, forward strand.
AGGTAAAGATGCGCATGTGCAGGTGCGTATGCGTGACTGCAACTCCGGGACAAACGAGAAGTTAACAGAGTTCTCCTGCAGATGGTGCATCGGGCTTGCATTCACGTGCATTAGTGACGACTTAGCATTCTCTCAATACACTTCTCTTTTAATGCGTCATATTTTAATACATACATTTCAGAAGTAGAAGACGATGAAATAGACTATGCTTTCGAAGCATTCGTGAAAAGGCGCACCAACAAGCGTGGCTTCTGGGTTAAACCACTTAAACCGGACTTCAGTCTCTTGAAGAAGTGGAGATAGAGGCTGATTGGTGCTTCATGTAGCCTCCATCACGTCTTACGGATGCGTCACGGTACATGTAGAACAAGAAATAAAGCATTTTAACAAGACAGCTATTGTTTGGATTATTTATTATTCCTTCTATGATCAAGTCCATGAGCAATTGCATGTAATGTGGAGGCCTGATCATTGGCCTTTTTCATAGGAGACTAAAGGATTCTGAAAGTCACAAAAATGTTTCCCTCTCTAACTTACCGTTTATTTTGCCAAATTGGCCTTGAACAGAGAAGGATGGAAAAGCGCCATAGAAGAACTCAATATTATTATTGTTTATGTATCATTTTCTATCTTCGCCGCCAGACCGTCGAAGACCCAACTGCAATTTAAACATGATAGACACAAATTAACTGTTTTCAGCAAGTTCATTGATGAGGCAAAATATAAAGGCGCTCGATGTCCTTGACATTTTGATTATATTTGGCTATCGTGAAAAAGCACGGGAAAAAAGGCACGACCCCATGAATACATCGTAACGACAACCGCCACTGCCAGACTGCGTTCATTGAAACAGATGCAGAAATGTGTCTGTTGCGTCGACTTCCGATTGATAAAATCCGAAGGTTTCCTGTTACAACAAGAATGACCGAGGGATCGGAGTGGTAAAATGTACACTTGCCTGTGTTTATATTATTGCATGGCAAATGTTTGTGCTACGTCGGGTTAGTTTCGACAGAGTTATATTTGTTGCGGCCATGTTGGACTCGTCCTCATGCACTAATAAATGCCATACTTCTTTGCAGCAGCTTTGTAAGTAATTATAAGGTAAAATTGGGGTAATTGTAGCCCCTTTTTACCTATAATTTTTGTTACCAGGCAGATTCACTGAAACCGGCCTGCACCTTGTAGTGGCACTTCTTCCAATTGTACAGACTGCAATTAAGGACACTTAATCTTAAACAATGCCTCTGAGAGACAATACAAAACTCGTGGTCAGGGGCTTCAAATACCCCGTGGCCTTGGGGAATTTGTAGCCCCTGACTAAAATTTTAAATTGCATGTTTTTTATGTATGAGAACACTTTTTTCATTGGTTTATGGTCTTTATTGGTAATAAAGCTTTCAATATTATTCCAATCAAGGTTGACGACGAGATTTTGCTGGTATCAAACGATATTTATTGAACACATTAAGTGGTGTTCGATGCAATTACTTACCAACAATTTAAACAATATCGTCACAAATCAGACTGATTTTAGAATGGTGTAAAAACACAACGTTCTATCTATCACCTCTGTTGTACATTACATCTTGTGTCAGACAATAGCTTGTGATATTCTGAATAGAATGGCGGTCTTGTCATGCGCCATTAAAAACTTTAGTTTCAGTTATGGGCCATGTATCAACACCAAATATAGCTGGCATCACTTAATGATAATGTAATGTACCATGAGAAATGCTGCTATCTAGTCAATGGAATTGCTTTAACGAGAGACACCAGTAACTTTGAAAATATTAAAATTATTTCGAAATAATTTTAGAGGAACTAGTATGAAACATCAAATGTATCATTGTTGGCACATGAAGGGTTAACATTGTATCAAAATTGAATAGGTTTATGATCAAATAATATAATTCGAGTAAAAGAATAAAAAAACTATCATTTTCATGATTTATGACATGGTATATGGAGCTATTTATAGGGGCTACAAATACCCCGAACCAACGGGCTACAAATACCCCGAGGGTACATTGGTTAGAAAAGTGTCTCTGAAATGACATCAAATGCCGCATACAACATTCTCTACACTCAATACTGATCACCTCAACCAAGTTTCATATATATCAATGCTCTGCAAGTATGGAAAATGTGGACCTGTAAAAAGTTCGATCCGACTTTTTTGTGCATGTGTCTGGTTTGTTTTCTTCTTATAGCCAAAGCTCTTACATAACATATTGCATAATCCAAAACTATTGATGTTGTGATACTCAAGAGTCACCTCTTTCATATCCATGCTTTGGTTGGCTGAATAATTCCGCAGTTACCGCAATATGAATCAGAAACATTATCAGGGGCTACAATTTGACCGGGGTTACAAATACCCTATTTTACCTTATATGATAGATGACAACAAATTTAAACGGCAATTATGTCGTTGGAATTCGCGTCGGCTGCCCTTGTGCATTCCGGACAGTGAGGTCAAGAGGATGCGTAACGCAAGGAGTGGTACTTTCTAAACGAATAATACCAATTTGTTCATGAACCATTAATTGGATAATTATGGACTACGAGAGGCTTTAATTGAACACCCGCCAAAAAATTATACAGTAACGTCCATTCTATGATCTTGCACGTGTTTCATAGACCTTCTAGATGGGAGGCTTAATGCTATAATCTTGAAGGTAACTGCCTTAAAGCTGAACTGCATGAACAAAAACAGAAGTGTCCATGTTTAAAAAAAACCATCGCGCTGGGAGACCCTGGACGAGAGAAATGCGCTTTCAAACGCCCGAAACACCCTTCAGAAGTCAGCCAGAAACATGATAGTCCACGGCGAAACAGTGGCGCTGCCGTAAGTCTGTCAGCAGAACACCGGACGTGCTGGATCATGAGTGTGGGTACACATACAATTACACGTAGACCATTCCAACCATGCTGACGGAATACCATGTACTTCCATTTTCGAATGTGTGCACTGATGAGAACACGAAAGAAAACATTATGGAAAACAAATGAAAAAAATCACTCCCCGTCAAGAAATAAACCTACACCGCTATTTGCGGGGAGAACGTACAAGATAAAATGCAATACGCCGGTGTGACAGCAGATATAGTCCCCCTTGAGTCATAGTCCGGTAGCATTGTATTTGATCAATTAAGCAGCATGATCTATTGTACCGCTAACCCTAACCAAAACATTTAGCAATGCGGGCTATTGTTACACGGACTATCAGCCCTAGGACTACTATCCCTTGCACACCGGCTTTCAGACCCTGGACGTGAAAAAAATCGATACTAGGCCTATAGTACAATACAAGCACGTGGACAACCGAAAGGGGCGAATCTGTCCAAAAAAGTCCCTAAAAGTAGAAATTTGATCTGTAAAAGCACGAGAACTAACAGAGAGAATATTCACCTAAACTCCATCATGGATTATCCGATGAAAACGAGCGTAAATACAGAGAATGTCTGCTTTCCGTCCTGAAAGCCGCCTTAAAAGATTCCATAACGCCATGTTTTTCTTCCACGTAGGCCTACTCACGACCTTCTTTGACCAACATGACGTAAGCGTGGTTTGAGGTTCATCAAATGTTATTCGCAATCCCCTATCTACATAGCATTTTTTATTCTATTGTACAAAAATTCCATTGTTCATTTTGTTGTCTCCCAATACTGTCATCTCGCCTGTATCCCGATTTTTGCTAACGCTAGTATGCCTATTATCGCAATTGCTTAGCCCATGTACGCTAATCTTGGGTCAGAACAAGAATAGGTCTTTGTCGGAGGTTGCAAATAAAAATTTGGCTCCGCAATTTGTGTTGCCTCTATGAACGAGACAGGGGTGGATCTCTACAAGTAGAATGACCAAGAGCCTGAATAAACAGTACAATAATTAGGACATTCAGCTATTTTCGTTATCTCACACGGGGCTTCAGGGTTAAGTCGAGGGTATACCCCCACCCCAACCCCCCGGATTCACAACCCTTGTGGCACAGAGATTTGCTTGTCGGTAGGCCTTACAAGGGATCCCTGTCTCATTCCTGTCTCATCTACATCCCTGTCTCATTTCTTAAGGCGACACAAACTGCGGAGCCGGGTTGTTGTTTGCAACCTCCGACAAGGACCTGTTCTTGTTCTCGCACAAGATTAGAATACATGGGCTAAGCAACTGCGATAATAAGCGCACAGTAGAAAAGCCGAAGCGCTACTGTAGTTAACGTGCATACGTATCCAATGTAAACAATGTTTCTCATGCCCATGGATTCGATTCAAATGGCTTAAATTTGACTTAAAATGGCCGCCAAAAGAGATAAACGCGCGAATGAAGCAACTCGACTATTCTGAGCTCCGAGAAGGAACCACATGAATATTCACACTGTTTTTAATCAAAATTCTATTTCAGGGGGGGGGTTGGGGGTTTACCCCTCGACATATGTGTTTTGATTTTTGAGACTTTAGTAATAATATCCAAAAGACGCTTAAAATGGATATAATCCCGAATTAATGAAGCAAAAAACGGGCAGGCGTTTCGGGCAGAGACATGTATTTATCCACTGGAGGAAATGGCACATAGTCCGTACTGAACTGGGAAGCTGTGGTAAATACATGACTGTGATGGGTGAAAGTGGATTTATTCTTCAATCTTTGGTGGATTCTTAATCTGCAGAGCCAGGCCATAACAGGGATATACTTTTGATAAGTAATTTAAGGAAATATTGTGTCACTGGCCAGTTTAGAACTTGTATTCTATAGGCCCATATCAGTCCGCGAGAGACGATTTGATGGCAATGCTGTACACAAATCAATTTTTCTCATGCAATTGGATTTGGAATGTTTTGAATTTTTACTCTTATTTTGATAAAAGCCTCTTCATAACACATATACAATTTGGTGGGAATTAAAGCACCCTTAGTGTACTTTTTTCACCAACCTATGTTCATTAAAATGTACACAGAATGTACACACTGGCTAATAGATGTCTCTGGCCTTTAGAGGAACAAAAGTTTATTTTGAGATTTCAATAAACCTTTTGAACGAATTCCACATGGGCCGTGGTGGGATCCGAAGACACCTTAAGGAGGAATGTATGTTTTTATGTGGTACCATTGGTTTTGCAGACCTTCTTGTTTTTTACTAAAGAATAATCAATATTCGCTAGCAGGCTTTTTATGTTCCGAGATATGAAGAGGGTTCTTTGTTCCTCAGGTTCTTTGTTCATCAGTCTGGTGTTCCTCAAGAGTCAAGTTTCTTCCAGTCGTTTGGCCTTCAAAAACCCTTTCCAACCAATTTTTTTTATGCATTTACCATTCGGCAACATGTTGGTGGGGGAAAAACCTGATCCCTGACCCATTGAATTGGTTGCCCAGGTAAAACTTCTTGCAATTGTCTCAAGGAAGCCACCAGTACCACCTCTTGGCAGTCTTGCCAATATCATTCCAGTGAAAAGGAAAGGTAATGATGGTTGAGTGTTGGGGCTAGGGTACCATCAAAGGAGTACCTCTTCCTCGCTCTGGGTTAAACGTGTCACAGGACTGTACCATCATGAATGTTTGGGGGTTCCACTCGAGCGCCCCGGGGTAAGCAGCTCGGAAGGACTTATTGAGAGGCCAATAGGGGGCTTGAGGGGCCTTCCCCCAATGCACTGGATAAAACATGTCAGAAGGACGGGGGTGGTGGGGGGGGGGGGGGGCTCTCCATATCGACAGTTGCGCGAGTTCAATAGAGCTTGCACTTTACATAAGAATCTGCCAGAGTGCCAGATTACGAAAGTCCGGACACCTTTCGGGGGGGGGGGACATTTTCAATTTCTTTGCCGTCTATTATGATGATGGAGCTGAGTTACTGCTAAAGAGATACACGGAGAAAACTGTCAATCATAACAAAATATTGGCGGAAGGAACTATAGCAGGTTCTCAACCAGGGGGTTTGGGGGTCCCCCCCCCCATCCTTAAGGCGCTGCGCGCTTACTAGGACACTGCACTGATAATATTAGGCATAATAGCGTTAATTAGCAAAAGACGGGACACCGGCGAGATTACAGTATTGGGAGATAAAAAAATTAAAAAAAATTTTCGTACCATAAAATAAAAAATACAATGAAGATGAGCGTATTCTTACGAAATACATGTAACGAACGACGGTACACAGACGAGATGACAGTATTCAGGGGCAAATGTTGCAAAAAATGTCTATCTTTTAAAAAATAATGAGAAAATGGTATCAAGCGTATTCGAACTCTTGGCTTCTGATTTCTGAGCGCGACGTTCAAGCCGCAAGGCCAATCTGACTATCCACTGGATGAGAGATTGCGAATAACATTGATCAACCTCGAACCACGCCTACGTCATGTTGATCAAAGAAGGCCGTATGTAGGCCTACGAGGAAGAAAAACATGGCGTTACGGAATCTGGTGAGGAGGCTTTCAGGACGGAATATAGCAGGAGTTCTCTGTATTTAAACTCCTTTTCATCGGATAATCCACGATGGGGTTCAGGTTAATATACTTTCTGTGAGTTCGTGTGATTTTACAGATCATATTTCTACTTTTAGGAAGGTTTTAGGATGTATTTGCCCCTTTCGATTGTCCACGTGCTCATATTGTACTTGGCCTAGTATCGATTTTTCACGTCCAGGGTGTGAGAGCTGGCGTATCTAGTACGTCCTCCTCGCAAATAGCGGTGTAGGTTGATTTTTTCGATGGGGAAGGGATTTTTTTCTCATCTATTTTCCATAATTCTAACTTGTAACTATTTTCTTTCAGGTTCATTTTCATCAGTGCACACACACGAACATGGATGTACATTGTATTCCGTCAGTATGGTTGGACATGGCCTACGTGTAATTGTATGTGTATTCACACTCATGATCCAGCACTTCCGGTGTCCTTGCGGTGGTCTTTTTTAAACATGGACGCTTCTGTTTTTGTTCATGCAGTTCAGCTTTAACTAATAGTGGCAACCAGCTGAGCTTAATAGTCTTATTGGTGTCAAGAACGGATAATTTCATACAAACAGACATGTAAAATCTACGACGACCACAACTATAGCATCGAAGGATACAAATGTGTGTTGAGTCATCTTTTTGATATAAATATATGAGGAGGGGATTTCCAGAGACACATGCACGACGCAGTAAATAAGACACATATAAATGTCTACTGATCGACATATTATCAAAAAGTATCTCCGCCTCATAGCGTTCAGTATTATCCTTGATGTACTGCATATAGTGTGGAAAAAAATGGATATTTGCAGCGGTCAGAAGAATAGACCCAACCAGTACGACGGTCCTTGCTTTGTCCTTGGTGCACAGCCTTTTCGCAGCCACGGGAAACCGGACGGACATGGCGCGGCCTATGGACATGGCAACAAGATAAACCGGAATGCAGATTCTTAAATGGATTTTTTTCTAAATGACTATAACTTGTGATGACTATATATATGTTTTTTCTTATCTATGTTGATTCTAAACTTCTTTAATATTAGTACTGTCAACGTGGTGTGTCCGTGTCAACTTGTAGAAGACCGACGTTTGGGCTGGTACTAGTCACTATGACTAGTCTATGACCACACTAACATTGCACCCTTGACCAAATGAGGAGTGAACAAGTCTTCACACAGATAAGTTTATCTCTAAGAGGTGTAGCTCTTAACTAACACATACAACTGAGAAGACAAATCCCAAATTCAGTGCAGTGCTATAACTTACACTTTCTAAATGGAGTTTGATACGGTGCAGCGCTATATCTTGCACAACTGATCGAGAAGACAAAATGCCAAAGTCATGTGCAGCGCTATAACATAGAATGAGTTCAGCGCTATAGCTTAACCTCGGAAGAAGGAGTTGAGTGCACATCACAGGTCGGGCTTTCCACACTTGGCTTGATCATCGCATTTGATATGTCCTTTGTTCAATTTGAGATGTTGCATTCGTGTTGCGATGCTTCTTGCTTTTGCGGCCTTGGTGTTCTGCCAGAACTAACTTGGGTTATCTTTCAAGTTGGCGCTTCTACAAGTAAGGTTCAGTTGGCCCTGCACAGTTTGGTTCTCAGTTTTGGTCCCTCTAGGTTCATGCACCGTTGTGCATCTTTTATCTATTTTCCTGATTTCCACGCTTTTTTGCGGGCCTTTCCGGCGGATCAGTCGGCGCATGCTCGTATTCATCCAGGGGTGGGATGTCCTGACTGGAGTGATCTTCTCTGAAAAGTTGGAAGTTATGTGAAAGCTGGCGGGCTAAATATACATTCCCCAGCAAAGCCAAAGTCGATCACCCGGGAATGTCCGTGATGAGCAGTTGTGCATTGGGATCATTTATATACATTTATATGTACTGGATATACCCATACACCTATAGTATGGATTTGAATATATACTTGCCAACCCCAATGAACAAATCGAAAGCGAGGCATTTTCTGCTGACACCGCAGGCTGCGCGCACTTCTAACAAAGTGTCCAGAGATCCGTATACAATATATTCGGACGAAAAAGTCTGAACACAATTCAATCAAAGGCCTCCGCACTGTTTCGGTAAGGCTTTTATTCAAAACATGGTAATGTAAAGATAGATTTACCAGAGTCTTTCAAATACATTTACAAGACTCTGGATTGAGAAACATAAGAATCTATGTTGAGACCAACCTGGCGATCAACCGAAGAAATTAGAGTGATGTGTTGGCGTAGATTATTTCCATAGTTTGGTAAATTGATCTTTGCATTACCATGTTTTAATGAAAACCTTACCGATACAGTTTCGGATGCCAGTGCCAAGCGCTCGGCTCATGTCCACACTTCTTCGTCCGAATATACAATTGACTATTAAAAACTCCGGTTCTGACCAAGAGCCGAGGCATCAGGTGCACTGCCGGCTGCAGTCATTGCAGACGACAATCTATGGGGATTACACAGTCACTCAGTTAATTAAAGAAGTCAATTTATTGACGTTACTTCAGACCATGTTATTGCCATAATCAATAGAAGGAGTATCTTTTCCCGTGCCAAACAAGAATCAATGTGGAAACCAGGAGATCGGGCATTTTATTTGACATAGCACTCACGTGGTTGAGGGGTATATTATGTTATCAAAATAACTCTTGTCATAGGGTTTTCCTTCCAGAAATAACGTAACCATGAAAACTGGGTGGCTCAACAATATGGTGGTAAATAACAACGTCAACGGGTTTATATTAGCGCGGTGTATGTTTGGATGTCGAATGGCTCATGTATGGACACAAGGTTCTTGTAGCTTGCTCTTACCAGCAGGGCAAACTTCGAACAACGCTAGTTCTTTCCTGCCTGTCGTGAATATGTCTCCAAATAAAACTGGAGGTGGACCTTGAAAGAGGCCTCCCCAGGCTGATAATGCCAATCGGTGATGAGTCGACACCTTGAGACGACACGTATACAGAGGATTCTCCAGACAGAGTCACAGCCAACAAGACGAACTTTTTATGATGAGCGCTATATATCTAGCCTGAAGCTGGTTGTGAATTTGTCACCGATTCTGGCCACTGCACTGTGATTTATCGAAACTTGGGAACACTTTCAAGTACATCAGCCAATTCATGGACAAGATGTCATTAAAAAATTCGAAGTCGTATTATCCGTCTTTTACACGGATCTATCGCTAGATAAGATAGCTGAAATTCAGTCTCAAAGCCTAATCGTACAGTCGAACACCTGAAAGGTGCACTGCCCCTGTACCACAGATTAATTGATGTACAATCACAGAAAATGTTGGGGTTGGATAGGTGCAGTAAAACACTTTGAAACACATATTTCGCACTGCGCAGTCAATACGTTTATTTGAAAGTGATTCTTACACTGATAAACAACGAAGAAATCGACATTTTATTAAACTTAATTTCCCATATTGAGCTGATTTAGTTCGTTGGCGACGGTGATGACATTTTCATTGGTATTGGCTTGGTTGACGTAATCTGCCATCAGGAAGTTCACCGTCTTCCCTCGCTTCTTCCGTTCGTTGTAACAGGACATGGCACTGGGTCTGATGTACCGGTTACACTGAAGTAAATAAACAGAAACATTCAAGTAAGGTATATATAGCACTAACGCTCGGAGCACACGTACGTAAATGTAGGCGAGATCATGTCCCATAGATATCTATAATCCTATCTATGTACAGCAAGTCTGTGTTTATAATTGAATACTTCAAATAAAATAGAGTTCTCGTACAAACTGTTGTTCCTAAATCAGATACATTGACGTAGTTACCAAAAGGATCTTAACTGAAATGATAGTTTAGTAGAAATTTTGCTCTGGTTAGTAGGTTCGGCCACCTATGAATCAATAGATTAACTAATATGTACTACTCTTGAAAATTCTCATGATTAAAGTCATAACATCCGGTTAACGTGCTTGGCGAGAAGTTTAGTTTTATGTGAAGTAAGCAAACTAAATTGTCACGATAAGAGGATCTGCTCCCAATGATTTGATGGGATAGAGTATTATGATAAGTGGATGTTGGAGCAATAAAAAGACAGATCACGTTCACAATGTGTATCGTTTTCAGGAATTAAGTATAGTCCGCTTTATTTTCTTAAAACTAGCGAAGTAAGGCTTGTAGAGCTTTATCTGGTACCCAGTGCCTCAAATAATTTTGTAACCTACCAACTTCTGCATGTCATTAACACACAGGCCTAAGGAGGCAAATGCTGAGACAATGATCATATCCTTGCTTATGCTTGCACACTTTCTTCTTGTATCTTCTGGCATGCTACCACATGATGACGTCACCTTAAGATCTAGCCATGTGTCGCCGTAAAAATTAGCCTGAGTGAGAGAAAAAAATAGCAGTTCTGGAATGATGGCACTTCAATCGCATTTATATCTAAATAAACAATTGATTGTAATATATCGCTTTGCAAATTTTTATTCTTAAATATTGCAATTTGAAACCTTGAACATAGTATGGCCAAAATATGATTTGTCACGGTTTCCATAACAGCAAGGAAGTTTTATACATCCCCCCCCGCGCAAAAATATGGATTGTTTAACAGCTGCGGATCCAGAAATTCAGGGAGGCGGGGGGGCTGCTATCACACCTGTAGAGGATCGAATGTGATCTTGGAAACGAGCGGGTCTTATAGACCCCCCCTTTCGAAGCATTTGGAAATTTTGAGCGCTAAATATACGTTTCCGGGAATCTGGGGGGCTAAAAGAGCATTAAGTAGTTTTTTTGCTACCTTTTGAAGGGGCACCCTATGAAAAACCAAGTTTTCCCAACGGTGGCCAATTGATTCTCGAAAAGAAATTCGTTGTATTTGATGGTCATGTTGGTTGTTCGGTGGGGTACATGCACATACAATTTGTTGGTCACTAATATGTTGTATGTCATTGACAAATGCGCTACCTACCGAGTGGATGTAGGGGTGAGAACTCCTACAGCTGCTGTCACAAAAATGGTCCACCATAAAAATGAACACACGCTTGTTTTGTGCCACTGCTTCTCCAAGAGTCGGCCAACTGCCCGTCACTGCATTGATGCCGACCTTCCCGTTTGCTCCAGTAAAGTAGTCTCTGAAGATGGGGATGAACCTGCCGAAGCCGGATGGCATTGTGGTGTCGTCGAATCGAATGGCAATAACCTCGTTCCTGTGCGATGGATTATTCAACCAGTTGTCAATGTCTCGTATAATCTGAAATGATTTTTTTCCCTTATCAACAGAATGCACCCGATGGTCATTATTTGTGTTCCCATCAACGTATTGCAGCGTTAATAAGCTGGTTTGCTAGGAATGTCATATTGATATACAGTCACCTTGATATACACTTATGTGTTGATATCTTATCTAATAATAATGTGTTTCAAATTTGCACTTGCCTCCCATAACTTCCGTCCGTAAGCTGTGGCGTGACTCGCGTAAGCGGTATCTCCCTTGGCACGAGTGTCAATGTCGAAAAATCGAATTCCAAAATCCAATTGGGCTGTGAAAGTGTAATCTTGGTTCCTGTATGGGCAGGACAAAGCGGGAAAATATGGCCAACCACCATACTTCATGACCCTATTCGCCCCTGTAAAATAAGAAAAATAGGTAGATCTCTGTCCATAGTCAGACCTGGTTCACCCAAATCTAAAGACAGGTTAGATGTTATTACGAAAGCAAGCCAAACTAGAAATGTTTACCTCCCCGAAGGTTGAGATGGATAATTTTATAATGGGTGAGTTGTAATGGTGTGTGTAATGGTGAAGTTGCGATTAATGTTCAGAGACTTCAGCATTAGAGGGTGATGAAGTTAGTGTGATGTGATATTGTACAATGAAAATAACAACTATAAAACCGCCAAAGGCCACTACTGTCCTCACCGTATAGATATTAGCTGAAAATTGATGCTGGTTAAGAAACGTGCAATTAGTTTATAGCCAAAGGGAAGAGTTATGCCATTTAACCCGTGTGACCTCGAAGAGTAGGGACCATATCAAAAACCCATGCAACACAAACATCGTGGTGGTTAGATGTACCCATGATATCAGATTGGTGGTAAGCGGGCAAGTAGTCAGGCGCGCAATTATTACATTTTAATTTTTTTCTCGAATTTGGCCGCCTAGTGGCCAAGTGATGAATCAAATCGAATCGAACTTTTGGCCCTGAGATGACCTGACTAGATTGGGTACATGTGTACCAAATGTGAGATCACTGGTCACTGTACTTTTAGAAATATGCCATAATTTTAAAAGCATAACGACCAATTTACGCCATTTGAACTCTGTGACCTTTAAAGTAGGTCTAATCAAAAACATTTTAAACTTATGATGTATGGTAGTTGATAAAGCTTGGAATCAGTGAAACCTTGGAACCAGTGATAAACCTTGGAATCAGTCCTAAAAATGCATAAAAACATGAAATAATGCCATTCGAACATAACGTGGTTACGAATCAACATTTGGAGCTTATTCTTACATGATCAGATCGGAATTTTATGGTAATTTAGAAATCTGTCGCATATCCGATTCAATAGTCTATATTTTAGAACAACCCAGTTGTACCTCGCCTCCAGTGTACAGTACTGATCTCCCAAATATGGGAAGACACGCCCACCACACACCCATAATATGGACCAATCAGCGCTCCTCTTATAAATACGCCACCACCACGCGGGGCCTATTTGAACTACGGATCGGTCTGTTCATACAGGGTGATACAGAGAAAATTGGGGGCCTGTCATGCATTATGCATGGATAAGGTTGACGACTATGTCTAGGCCAAATTGTCTATGATTGACTGATATTTTATTACAAACGATGAATAAAAGAAGCCTAGTCATGTATGTTTATTACCGAAGTTTGCGGATGAAAATTTCCTTCGCCGTGAGCGATTTCTTACATCTTCCAGTACGCATCGAGGGATGCAGAGATCTTTGTGACGTCACCAGTTCTAAGCGGTTTTTTTTATTCACGTGTGTGTTTGTCCTATGATCTCGTGCATCTAGTACCGAGCATAATACTTTATCGTCTATGGAATACAAAACAATCATAAAAACTAATTTTTGCTTCCATTGAAGAGAAATAAAATATTTTAACGACCACAGCGCATTGCCAATTGATGACGTCATCCTCCACATTAAAAATGTTGGCTTCTGAACTAACTGGCAAATTGCTATCAATAAAGTCAGCTGGGACGAGACTGTCAGTTGGGAGGGTATAAATCGTGGAAGGAACGCACCCGATTTCCCGCGCTATTTGCACAGTGATTCCATGGTTTACATTGAATATTCCAAGGTTTATCAGTGTTTCCAAGGTTTCACTAATTCCATACTTTATCAACTACCATGATGTATCCTTGCCTGGAGTAGATGCCATAAAAAAATATCAAAAACAAATTACCGTTAAGTGAGATATTGCACGTTTTACCTTTTCAGTTTTGCCCTCTGGTGGCTAATTTGAAAATCAGATCGGACTGAAATTGGGTGTCAGGGGTTATCTGACATAGGGCGTCATTTTCCCCAAGCTTCAAGTTCATACCTTTGTGGTTAAGAAATGTGCCATAGTTAGACATAGACGGTCAATTTAAACCATTTGCCCTCCGTAACCTTGAAAAGTAGGTCTAATCGGAAACTCATACGATATGTGATGTATCCTAGCAAGAAGTAGGCCTACCTTTTTTATCAAAAATGAATCACTAATAAGCGAAATATCGCACTTAGTTTGTTTTCACATATCGCCCCCTGGTGGTAACAGATTGAGTCCGATCAACATCCCCAGGGTGTTGTTCACATATTAGTGGAGGAGTACCAAACATGTACCAATAATTTGTGATGATACGGTAAGATGACATTTAACTATATTAGTGTTAAACAGAAAATAACGAAACTGATGATACTTGGGTTTGCAAAGACTTTTGCTGAATTAGTCAACATATCACTACATTAAGTTCTACGGTTTCATTATTATGTTGGCCTCGAAAAACAATATTTTGTTTCGTTTGCTGATTTCGATGCTGTAAATTTCATTTATCATAATTTGAAATCTCGAATTCAGAAACTCTATCCCTTATGAATATATGTTTTTGCTTTATATTACAAATAAGTTTATAATGTTGTTATAACCACTTTGTTTAAACATACAAAATATGTTTAGTATCATCAGTGCAGTGCCCTAGTAAGCGCGCAGCGCCTTTAGGTTTGGGGAAACCGCCCCTAACCCCCTGGTTGGGAACCAGCTGTAGTTTCTTCCGGCAATTTTATGTTTTGATAGACGGTTTTCTCCGTTTAGGCTATCTCTTTAGCAGTACCTCAACTGCATCATCAAAATAGTCAAATGACGGTGTAGAAATGGAACATGTCCCCTGGAAAGGTGTCCGGACTATCGTAGTCTGGCACTCTGACAGATTCATATTTAAAGTGCAAGCTCTAGTAAACTCACGCAACTGTTGACATGGGGAAGACCCCCCAAACTCCGCCTTCTGACATGTTTTAGCCAGGGCATTGGATGGAATCCCCCCCTCCCCCCATCCCCCCAACCCCCATTGGCCTCTCAATAAGTTTGTTCAGAGAACACGAGAAAAAAGAACCCTCTTTATATCTGGGAGCATAAAAAGCCTGCTAGCGAATATTGATAACTCTTTCGGAAAAACTAGAAGATATGCAAAACCAAATGAAAACATCTATTCCTCCATAATCTGTCTTCGTGTCCCACCACGGCCGATTTGGATTCGTTCTGAAGGTAAATTGAAATCTCAAAAAAAAAGTTTTTTTCGAACGCCCGCCCGGTGTTTTCTTGATCAATTCGGGATTATATCCATTTTAAGTGTCTTTTGGATATTACTGAAGTTTCAAAGACCAAAACACATATGTCGGGGGGGGGGGGGGGGGGACCCCCGAACCCCCTTTTGATTAAAAAACAGTGCATATTCATGTGGTTCTCTCTCGGAGCTCATAACAGTCGAGTTGCTTCATTCACTATCAACATTTGATAGTTTCAGTCCGTATTTGGTGCATATCCGAAAGGTTGCGGCAAACGCCTCGTCATCCTTTGACACTATCTGTCCCACTTCATTGTTTAAGTGACTTACCTGAGTTGTGAGTTCCAGGAAATGTTACTTTGTCAAATGTGAGTTTGCAGAGTCCCGCGTGGCCGTTGCAAATCTCTTAAATGTTAAAAAATAAACAAATACGTGTCAGACCACGTTGCCAATGTTATTTCTCTAAATTCTAGTTCTTGGCCACAAATAAAGACTCGCCGGTATATCCATCCTGGCTGGTGAAATGGAGGGAGAAATGAACTGAAAGGGAGTGCATTTGACTCATTTTGACAAAGGATTCCGACGAGTTATTGTGGAATCATTGCAGCCTCGAAAATACAGCAGCTGCCTAATAGGTTTTCAATGTTAGGAAAATAAGACAAATATTATACCATCTTATCACATCGAATACCGGCTATCTACCAAATACTGACGGTATAACAAGAAAACAAAACGTTTGATTTTCAGGCTACTAGAACACTCGCTTGGGTCTTGCGATCAAGCCAGTGCTACCAACTCCGCGATTTTCGCAATTGCCTTTTTTATTGTGGTATTCAGTATTATCATCATATCAAATTACAAAAAGTTGCAACTGTCAGTTAATCTTTTAATGCCTCCATTTGGTAATGTTATAAAAAGGTATTTTAGATTAACAAAATCTTTACGCAGATAACGACGTAACATACGAGTAATCATTTAAATGATGATCTGGTGAATACATTGGATTGAACTGGATTCTGTCCGCTCACTAAATGGGGCTAAAATCTGTTCTATCTGGAATCTGTTCTCGTTCTTCTCAGATTTATCCTAAATATGGCAAAGAAACTACACTCATATTTATTAGCTAGTTTGTTACGAATTATTTACGTTATGTACACAAACACTATACAAAGATGCAATGCCGTATTCTTTAGCATAGCCCGAAAGTTTACATACACTTCAAAATTTGAATAAATTCAAAAATTCTCACCAAGACTACTTTTATTCACAAAAGGTTGCATGCCGTGCCTCTTCTTTCTGTGGCTACATTCAAAAATTCACATCGCGAGCAAAATAACATGAATCCGCAATATCAAAATATCAAAATAGCACGAAAGATCCTATTTTTTTTAAAACTTACCGTTGTACCGTTCTGTACAAAAACTTACCGTTGGGGGCAGGATTCACTTGACGTGAAGTAACAAAAAAACACAATATTGATGAGGTATTATAATGATAGGCCATGACATGTACGAGTCTCGGAGGACACTTTCAACTCCAAGGCTTCTACTGCGGGGTTGAAACTGGATGCGACATAAATGCTATCATAAACCGGGGAGACGTTTACAGTCCTCAAAAAGACTACCAACCCTGATTACAGTGATCCCGTCGTCCTTTGAGAAGGCCTATCTTTATTTTCTTACACTTTAGTTCACTTGTGAATATTCAACTTATAACAATGGAAATCATAAAGAGTATACACGTGTTACAAATACCATTGGACTCGTGAGAATATTTATTTATAGTGTTGACGTGGGACCAACCAAAAATGTGCAACAGACGTCTTGTCGCCCGGTCTTTGGGATAATATCGGCGTATAAAATTGACCGGGCACTTTTTAATTTTTTCAATTTTTAGAGTCGCAAATAGACAGATTTCTTCGAATCCTTTTACAGTAAGTCATGATCAAAACGTCAAAGAACGGACCACAATATGATTATGTTCTATCTGAATACTGATAACTGCAGGGTTTAAAAAGGTAATATTTTCGTGTTATTTTGTTGTCTGGATATTTTCATGCAATCATTTAATTAAAGAAAACTGGTATGGCATTCACCCTTTATCAAATAAAGTAGCTTTGGTAAGAATTGAAGATTTTATTCAGAATTTTCAAGTGTATGTAAACTTCCGGGCACGACTGTCCAATGGAAGGCTAAACACAATTTGGTAATTTGATAAAATGCAAAACTTACCAGTCTTATCAAAGAAGTGATTGGATGGATTCGCAGTGTTTGTATTTGTACAGCTTTTACTCTTGATGTAGCAGTGACTGGCTTCATGCCAAAGGAAGGCCACGCAGGAGCTGGTTACCTTACACTTGTCACTGCAGGCCTGCAGGTTCAACACTTGAAAGCTAATGTAATTTCCTGGACAGTCGCCAGGACGGTAGCCGAGGCCATTTGCACAGGCAAATGCTTGGTAAGTGGTGGCTGAAAGTACACGGTAACGACTGTTAGTCTGATGAATCCAGTTATCGGATACTGCCGGTGTGCCAGTATTGTGAGACATCGTCATTCGCCCGGGTTATGATTATATATGAGACTCCAGGGCGGCTCAAGGAGAAGTGCAGAGAAGTGACCGTTTCCAAATAGGAGTTCAATTTTAGGAAATAATATCAGTATTAATAGGTCTAATACAGGCTATCTATCAAATACTGGCGTCATAACATAACAACAAGATGTTTGAAATTCAGAATTGAAATCTCGCTTGTGTCGCGCGATCAGGCCAGTGCTCGACGATGAGTTCGAGACTAACACCTCGTTGTCCGCAAATCTCTTCATCCGGGCCGAGCCTACTTGATTAGCAATTCAAAATGGCTGCACTCGACCGTGGTAACACCTCTGCATCAAATGCTGCGTCACCTCCAGAATCTGGGGGTACCTCAGTGTGTCTGACCTATCCGTGTGTTTTATGTGTACATTGTGTAGCGATGAGTCGTGTTATACATCTAAGGTACATCTGAGAGGACAGAGAGACGTAATCAGGAATGCATTGAGAGCAATAAGAACCAGAGCTGAAATTGTTTTGAAAGGAATGTGGGGCATGTCGAAGGACACTGGGGTTAGGTTGAGACAGGAATAAGCACCGAAATGTGAAATCATTGAATAAAATTTTTGCTAGGGACACACTGGTCATCCTTTTTTGTCGGAGTTCCGCTGCGGTAAATCTGGTGCAAGAACAGTTCTGATATGGTTGATTGAACTGCTTCGTTCTCAGTCATCTGTGACAGTAAATTGGATTGCATGGTGTCATAAGAAAGAGGGCATCATTAAGTAATAAATGGTGGTTGCCAATATCCAAAATATTTAGCCATGTCCAGGAAATTAACAAATCAATCTCGGTTTCCTTTTTTTGAAACAGCCTTTATAGACATTATGAACGAGATATAGTAATGTCATTATTAGTAATACCTAATAACCTTGTAGATGGCTGTGATGCCAATGTGCAATCGTTGAAAATGGGGTTACTGTGAATCTGTTCTCGTTCTTCTCAGATCTTTCCTAATAATATGACAAAGAATATTTCCTTAATTTATGATGGCTTGTTTGTTATAAATTATTTACGTTCTGTTCTCAAAACACCATAAAAAGATCCAATGCCGTATTCTTCAGCATTGCCCAAAGGTTAACATACACTTGAACATTTTGAATAAATTCCACAATTCTCACCACAACTACCTGTTTTAATAACTGCTGCATGCCATACCTATTCTTGGTATGGTAACAGGCAAAAATTGGCATTGCATTTAGATCCTGCAGTTAATAATCTTGAAATGTACAGCAGAATCGTACTCTGGTGTATCCATTCTCAGACTTTCTGTGAAAATTGACTTTCGGTGTAGAAAATTCGTAAAAGAAATCTGTCCTAGCTCATTCTTACATTGCAAAATATATAACATATTAGATTTTCAATTTTAGAAAACTTTCATGAATTGTTTTTTTCTTTTGATACCCTTGTGGCACAATCTTTTGTGATAATTTGTGTTGACGTTAGTGGGATCTTTTAAAGGTTCAGAAATCGTCTGTGTTGTCGTAGAATTTGGCCATTTTTTTATTTTGAGATTCGCGATATCATCGAGTGGACAGAATTCTTTTCGGTCCGTTTTTAGAAAGTCAAAGAATGGATTATAAAATCGAATATGATTCTGTTCCATCTGAATACTGATAATTTCAGGATTTAAAAAGGTAATATTTCTTGATATTTGGCTGTCTGGATATTTTCATGATGTTTGCATGCAATCATATAATATAATTCAAGAAAACGGGTATGGCATACACCCTTTATCAAATAAAGTAGCTTTGGTACGAAATTGATGATTTTAATCAGAATTTTCAAGTGTATGTTAACTTCCGGGCACGACTGTTCAATGGAAGGCTAAACACAATTTGGCAATTTGATAAAATGCAAAACTTACCAGTCTTATCAAAGAAGTGATTGGCTGGATTCGCAGTGTTTGTACTTGTACAGCTTTTACTCTTGATGTAGCAGTGACTGGCTTCATTCCACAGGAAGGCCACGCAGGAGCTGGTTGCCTTACACTTGTCACTGCAGGCCTGCAGGTTCAACACTTGAAAGCTAATGTAATTTCCTGGACAGTCGCCAGTACGATAGCCGAGGCCATTTGCACAGGCAAATTCTTGGTAGATGTTGGCTGAAAGTACACGGTAACGCTGTGAATCTGATGAATCCAGTTATCGGATACTGCCGGTGTGACAGTATTGTGAGACATAGTCAGTGGCCCGGGTTATCACTGTGTACACAACTCCAGGGTGCATGGATCAATGGGAATTGCAGAGAGGCGACCGTCCCCACCGCATCACTTATTCGAATTAATCTTTGGAATATAAGCACTAACCATGAGCTGGGGTAAATTGAACCTAACAAGAAAGGTGTTAAAAAACACAGGGCGTGGTGTGGACGTGTATCATTACTGGGATAAAGGTTATTCAGGACTGGGAATAAAGCAACGTCATGTCATTGCAATTTGTAAGGGTCATCTATTTGATAATGGTCAAATATTGGTCCTTGGTAATTAGTCGAAGAATGATTCCGGCTTGTCAGTTAGGTCTGCAGACAATTCAATAATTGTCATTGTCAATTTGGCGATGGAAGATATCGTGTAGCGTTAAATGAATGCGTTACAAATTGACAGTCCTTTCCGTCCTTAGTTCCTATTGTTTGGGAACTTCTGTACAAATCCCGTCCCAATGTTATTTTCGTATGTGAAACACCAGCCTCCAATGCACAATGGTGAAACACATGTAAAATTGACGTACAATATGGTGTTGGTGAGGTTTTTAAATGATACACCACTTCTAGGTACGTCAAAACACCTTTTGCGCGGATAAGATCGGTTTTTCTGTGGTTGAGATCGGAGTTAACATGATATAATTAAGTGGTGAGAGGTGGCTAAACACTGCGACCCTTCGTGTCATTAATACAAGGCACGATAATCTTCAGGCGGGCAAAAATGGCGGCTCTCAAATTCCGCAATGCACTAATACACTGAGCAATGTAAACAGCGCAGCCCTGAAACAAACTCATACACACAGGATGATGACGTGTTAAGTAGAATATCACTAGTTCTGATGTCGTACTACGTGATTTTGTTGAGAAAATTTTACTTGCCAAGAAAAGAGGGCGTCAGTAATTCTGTAGTTCATTATCTGTAAGTTCAGACTCTGGAGGCCCTAAAAATCAACTCTTTCTTATGGGTGCCCATCGACCTTTTTTCAGACTCCATGATCTCCTTCCTCCGGTCTTTGTAGTACGAGGGCGGATCAATAAGTCTTGACAACAGGGCATTCATTTCAAAAGGGATTATCACAGACTTTTGACAACACTTTTACTCCAAATATGCATCTTTCATGAGCACATGTTTGTAAAATTGTCCTCATACTTCTACAATTACGGGAATTGCAGCCTGTTTAAAAGAGATCGGTACATGCCACTGAATTTGCTGGTTTTATCATGACGTTGAGCATGAAAAAGCGTCATAAAATAGATGCGAATATTTTTTAAAGGCAAAGAGTTGGGTTGGTAAGTTTAACCAATCATCTAATGATAAAGTACGGTGAAAATCTGGAAAAATCTATCGGTCACAAGCGGGATGCTTGTCAAAACCACCTCTCCTTGTCTAACGTTAATATATAAGACAATTTTAAAATATTGCAATATTTCTGTAATTATTAAAAGAACGGTGCTCTGGTATGTTGATAAATATGTCTTCAGAGAAAATGTAGTTGTCATTTAGAATTCTGGAAATATGTATAACAAGTATATGTTTTCGAAAAGCCAAATGCTGACAGAATTATATTTTAATTTTTTTTCATAGTTAAATTGCCCTTCAACGGTACGGATAACGATTAAACCCCGACTTTTATGTGTAAGCTGCCAAAGAGTGGTATCAACAATGTGCTGAGATTTCAGCATGACGCAACTTCTAGTTTTGCCGCAAAAAATGTCAAAACTTATTGATTCGCCCTCGTATATTACATGCATCAGATGTTTTTCTATAGGCATTTGAACACTTCTGCAGCCGAGCAAGTTTTAAATATTTTGGTGGGATTGGTTACCGATCAATCTCTCAGACCCAAGAAAGAACCTAGCCATGATCGCTTTGATGTTCTGTGTAACATGGAAGTTTTCTTATCTTTTGTCAGATGAATCAAGACAGCCATAGCCATGATCGCCACCAACAGAAATTCAAAACAACAAGGGATGCATTGGCACTCTCCCGTGGTTTGGTAGCTTTATCACAGCCCATTTCACCCAGTTAATTCTGCTTGCGTGCTTAAGTGTCGAAAAATGTAATTGCCTATTATATACACTAATAATGCAGGTACTGAAATCGAACAAACTTAATAGAAGTATCTCTAGCTACACGTTGTCGGAATTCGGTAAATTCACGATTCACATTATGGGAGTATTTCAAGATCAAAAGTATGTAATTTTTTTTCATCTTAAGCTGGTCGAGTAAGTCGAAAGATGTCTTACCTTGTGTTGCCGCCAACTGCATCAACCCAATCAGGGTGAGAATCAGGGGACGTTTTACCATGTCTGAAACTAACAATCGGGTTCAGGCCTTATAGCGTTGCCCATCATCGGGCATCTATCATGTCGTGGAAAACTCACAAAAATACGAGGTGGGTTGCAAGCTTAATTTACTTACCAATATTGCCTTTGGTTCCAAGCGCAAGTCTTCGGGTGAATGGTGATTGTGCCTACCTTCCCCGGTTTCTTATATAGATGGATATCTGATGACGTCACAAAAACGTGTTATTGCGTTCCACGAGCACTCCAGGTGCTCTTCAACGGTGTTGGCTGAATCCGATAGCCAGGCAGTACGCAATGGTGGTTTAGTTAAATTCATATACTGTAGATGGCTTATACTGTAGATGGCTCTGTAGTATAGTACAGTGTAGGACAGTACGCGAGGGCGGATTGGGGATAGGGGTAAGGGTAGCACTATATAATGATAAGGATCAGTGGATAATCAGAAGAAAATTTCGTTTGCCGGCTAGCTGCCTCAGTGGCCTAATGCCCCTGCCTATCACTCTGACCACCCGGGTACGATTCCCACTCGATCCGCTTACTATTTTTCACTTGTGCAGCTATTATACTCTAAGTTTTACTGTCGTACCGCCTGGTTATCCGATTTAGCACCTACCAAAAATTATTTTTGGCTAATATCATAGGGCACCAAGTGTGGCGCTAAGGCAGCCACTACTAACCGTTTTTTTCTTGTGGGCTGAGATCACTATTAACTGTTTAGTGCTATCAAATAATTATAAAGTGCCTAAAAAGTCATTTTATGCCTAACTACCACCGGGAATGTTAGTTATTAGGTTTGAAAACATCATTTTTGGCTTTCTGATTGTAAATAATATCAACTAACAGAATTCAGGTCGATTTTGAAATATGAACTCCTTTTTTGGAGTTTACTGGGTCGGAAAGATATTCTCTCACTGGCAGTAGCCATGGCCACGTATCGTGTTAACTTCTGACATAGCTCTTGAAACCGCTTATAAAACTATTTAAAATCATTGGAACTTTTTCAAATTCATTTATGGCATTGACAAAATATAGGACTACACTTCTGCAAATGTTGATGAGAATCCCAGCATTGATTTCTTTTAAATCACGAAAATGTATGTATATATAATGTACACGGACCCTATTGCAGATATAATTGGGGATGTGTACTGAGCCCTTGTGTTATCCGCGACAGGATTATATCGTCGCACGATCTTCTGATAAGTTTTGAATGTTCTATACGACGCGAAAAAATTGCTAACTCTTAATTTTTCATATGGATTTTCTGTTTCATTCATAAATTACACGAATTTTATCCTTGTTATGCACTTGCAGATATAATTCAATAAATTATTTCATGATAAGAAAGTGGACGACCATACGCTGTAATATTTGTTGTCCCTTCCGATAGGTGGCCAGTGTGCAACTACTGTTGGCAAATCTCAAGCTGACTCACAGTCTGCACGTGACAGACTAACATCATTTTCGTTGGGAAAACCTTCACCAAATCGGCATTCTGTAGATATTTCTCTCGATAACATTATGATGTTTCATCCACACCCTGTGGAAACAGCTGCAACCTCTCCCACCTCTTTGAGTGCTGGCTAAAACCTCTCCAAACGTTTCAAATCCAGCACATTTTTCAAAATACCACTTATGATTCTACATGTACGCCGTGCATTTCCTACATAACATGTATCTAAACAGTCTTGCAGTATAAAACAGTCTAAACAGTCTGCTATAGGCGCACTGTGGTTTGATACGTGTACGATATAAATATGTATATTTAACAATGTGAGCATAATTTCTCTCGTCTTTCTAATGTTGCTAACTTAGCTACATTGCAACACACAACTCTTAATAATTTTCTAATATCAAACAATCGCGTTCCAAGTACCATTTCGGTACACTTTTAAGAGTTGACTTACCTCACAACAACTTTGACATCATGTCTAAATCAATACCGTCAATAATATCGTTTAGATGGGGCCTATCGCAATTTTATCAGGTCCAAGATGTAGTTGGATATCTGTCCTTCAAATCCCCCCCCCCCCCCCCAACCGCTTTCCACATTGATGAGTCCATTAAATACAGATGAATAAACGCCAAATCTACAAAAAGGATACAGGAGGTGTATAATAGTCAGTATGTTTGTTTTTTTGGGGGGGGGGGGGGGGGGGGCAACGCTAGGTCATACTTTATAGCGTGACGGACAATAGAGTAACCAGCCTCTATGGATGGTACTATGGCCTGCGCATCAAATCATTGTGATTGTTCCGTCTAATTAAATAATTCCATTTGGTGGAACGTGGTGCAGCTGGGGAGGAGGGGGGGGGGACGGCGGTGGCGGAGGCAGGAAACATCGTAGGTGTTAGTATTCGTTATCCAAACAAGAGTCGAAAAAAGGCGCGATTTGGATGCGAATACATCCAGTAGGGGGCTTTTTCCGACTTATTAGTGGTTTCTCTAAATTTTTCCTGATTTTTCCGACATTGTCCGAATTTTCTCAAACTTTGCCAAAAAGGTCGGATTTTCAGAAAAGATGTAAAAAATAATAGGGCTTCCTCAATCTGGCCATTAAAGATCAAAGGCCTTAGTGAAAGAATAAGTAGATTATAGCCACACTGCTTTTCATTACAATTTAAAACGACCCAGAAACTTCTGAGTGGATATTAGGACGTATATGACTACTATGGGCCCATTTATGCTTGGCTGGCCATTCCCATGGTTGGAAGAGCAATTCAAGACATGCGATGTGGTTGTGAACTATGTTAACAAAGAGGTGGAGCGGGTCATGTTAAAGGTGTTGGCGCTTAATAAACTGATAATCTGGTAAGACATGTAATTCATGTACGTATTCAAAATGCACCAGGGATACGCCTACATAGAGTCGGAGTGTCACGTAGTATTACGTCGTGATTGAAATGAACATGTCGTGTTGGATTTCCTATCCCTGATTGTCGAATGAAGGTCTCTTAATTCTGTTATTTTCGTTTGAAAAGAATTAATTTAAATCAACACAATGATCATTGTCAACATAATTAAAGAAATTTGCCGAAATATCGCGCGTTTGTATGGCGAGCTGTAATTGGCCACAAGGCACTGGTGGAGTTCAATCCGCATTCATGTTACATTATTGAGCCCCCTGAAGGACTCTAACGACATTAACAAATAAAAAAAGACCGTACTCAAAAAAACATATACCGAGAACCTTTCCAAATTATTCCACCCTTATACTCGAGAGGAAAGAAAAATTCCGGCACTCAAAATCAAATTGTGAAAGAAATATACGGTTGATCAACTAAAGAAAACTGTAGGCATTTAGATGTTAACTCTTTGCATCGCGCTATTGGTACAATGTTGATCAAAAATACTCCATTGATGAGAAAAAAGGCCCCAAAGCGCAAAAAAATTGAAAAATGTCCGAGCTGTCCACCATTTTGGACGTACTCAACTCTCCTCACGCAAGACCAGAACCCAATTTATCCATGACGTCGTTTTGCCGCTGCTTAAATTGCCGCCATGTTTGCCGAAACATTGGCTTTCTAACATGGATGCCAATGCTGGAAGGGAGAATATGCTTGAATATCAATTGAATATCATCAAATTTCGTCACTGTGCGGGTTTGGAGAATGCATTGCACTGGGCAGCTCTAAATTGCGGAGTGGACTACAGGAACGAAAGCCAACTTCTTGGTCTTTCTCCAATTCACTGAAACTAGCCAGATTCCAAAGCAAACTGACGTTGACAATGATATATGACTAAAATTTGTTACAAAACATTTGACACCAAAGTTTCTACGCTTGTTATCACATCATCATATTTTTTTCAATTTTGCAATACGGGAAGAGCAAGGTGACACACGAACGAGGCCAAAAGAGGACATGTGAATCGTGAATCGTGAAACGTGAAGACCACGTTTAACAGTGACAATGAACACTCTGTATAAACCTCAGTTTTTTTGGTAAAATGGTTTTGAGATCGTGAACAACCTCTTAAGTCAAATTATTTTTTCACTTTCTTTGAGAAGGGTGTCGCAGCAACTTTAATGTGTAATTTCATTGTAAAATATTATTTCTCCCACTTTTGGGGGTTTAGAGCGAGACAAAAGAAAATAATTTGGTCAAATTCAATCCATTATTTACCATGATTAATGACTTAGACCATGGTGCCATCCATGCAAGTATGAACAAATTCACCATGGTAGTTTTGCATACAATCACAATCCAAGGGATGGATCCTTAAGCAATCATCCCCTTTAATCGTATTACCTTGTACGCCTATGTTTTTATGCGATATGGATTTTGACTTCCAAGTTTGATCGAGCGTGCAAACGTTTTACCAACATAATAGACCGGACCATTTCATGTTGAAGTGATGAATATTCTGCAATTCAATTTGATATCTACTTGTAGACACATGCTAAATACTTTCGAAACAGATGTGAACATTTTTCTACTGATATCTGAGGCAAATCTGCATTGATAACGTGACATACACACTAATACCATACTAAATCAGTTTATGCCTGTTTCGCCTATTCCTGTTTCGCCTACAAAATTCCTGTTTCGCCTATTCCTGTTTCGCCTATTCCTGTTCCGCCTATTCCTGTTTGGCCTATTCCTGTTTGGCCTATTTCCTGTTTGGCATATTTCCTGTTTGGCCTATTCCTGTTTCGCCTACTTCCTGTTTCGCCTACTTTTCAGTACCCCTACAATAAATCGACTCTCCCAGGGGGAACCTTAGGGATGCATGTCCATTTTATGGGGAAATGTGAGGGGACAATTGGATGATGTTAACGATGTGATGACTATTTGACTAATCAAATGCCATCAACTTTATTAACAAACCATGCCATGACCGTTTTGAAAGAGTCACCTTGAAAGCGGGAACAGTCCGGGACTTATTTGACCATATGACCATACTGACACATAGTAAAAACTAATAGAAGTAGCAGTCGCTTATTTTATAAAAACAGGAATTCATGAGTTTTTGATAAAAATACATAATACTGTACATTCGCATAATTATTTGATCAAAATCAGCTGTAAAACCCATGTCATAGTAAAGAACAATGTAGATATAGGTATTCTTTCTATTACGAAGCCAGTTACTGACTAAGACAAAAGAAAGAGAATCCACAATATAAAATGCAGGCCTAAGAAACCTTTCTCAAATCTAATGAAAGGGTAAAACTTTCTTACTATTTTATTTCTTGCCTTTGAAAATAAGCTGAAACATAAGCCGATGTAAGCTATGTATAGTTTTCCAAAGTTATTCCGAATAATACTGAAATAATTGACATGTCGCTGAATCCATTATTTCAGACTTTATTCTTAATGATAGCCTTTAACACTATAGTAAGGGACGGTTCATATTCCTACGTCTGTGGGGAGGTTAGCAATACATTTGAATAGGCGAAACAGGAAAAGGCGAAACAGGAATTAGGCGAAACAGGAATAGGCGAAACAGGAATTAGGCGAAACAGGAAGTAGGCCAACCAGGAATAGGCGAATAAGGAATTAGGCGAAACAGGATTAGGCGGAACAGGAATAGGCGGAACAGGAATAGGCGAAACAGGAATACACCACTAAATCTACAGAAATCACTAGAAACAAAAAACGCTTTGATTATACGCTTGCAAAATACGTGTACATGTTACATCTTGTTTATTATAGTACTTCAGTTGTTAGATTCGATCAAATAGATTTTCGTGTGCGAAAGTATTCTGCTGACGACAGCTATTACGGGTCAGCCTCCTACTTGGCATGACTATATCAAAGACGTCAAGATCATTATCGCGGGTTCTTGATGACAATGCTATGAGAGAAGACTTCTTTATATTTACAGTAGCTGTTTCCTTTGTACGGATAGTGCTATACAATTACATTGTACAGTATCAATAACTGGTAAACTAATTTCAGCACAATTATACTATAAATAAAGATTTTTTACATTGTTTTCATCCAAGTTTATTTAAAATGTTTGGTAAGATGAAGGCACCTTCTCCATCCATCATGACAATAACAGATATTTCACCGGCTTTGCAACAGATGCATCATCACTTCTCTTAACCAGATGTTGATTAGATGAAAACACTTTCACCATTCAGCATACACGGCAGCCGTAAGTACTTTGAAGTACACGTATCATCATTTCGTCGTACTTTTGTGAAGGTTTTTTATTTCGACGTATTCTTTCGTCATCCGTCACAGATAAAAATAACCCTATCTCGCCGTAAGTGTTTACAAGGGTAGTTTCTATTGTAGCGTAGTTATTGGCAGCAATTTTGTAAGTGCATCAGTTTTACAATTCGTTGTAGACCCTTGATCGACCAACGTCATCACACTGGATAATGGCGGCATGATTCTCGTCTGTTTGAACTTGAATTCGGCCACGGGAAAAGTCCAAACTAACGTGCGCTGCACACGATGCCTTTATGTTGTACAAAATTTTGGTACGATTTTTCGTTAAATTATAATGGAAGAAAGTATCGCGTTTCCCGCCCTAAACGATCAAATTTATTTCTCGGGCAATATACTCTATCTAGACTCACCGATCTAAGACCGGTTTTGAATATGAAAGCCAAGCCCCATGTCATAATTTTGTATCTCGTGCGCTGATCAGAACGCTGCTTTAAAAATTGTGGATTTTTCATGAATGAGTCATATATTTATTCTCGCCTCCGATCCAGTCTTGGCATGCTGCCAGTATACACTTTCGACACAGCATTTTTGAACGTAGAAGACCAGAATCGAGGTTGTTTAGATCGTGATCAAAGTTCGCTCTTGTTACAGGCCTTCTGAATGGTTAATATCGGCGGTAGCGTGCGATCTAGTGAGGAATAACAGAACCAACTTATACTGGCAAATTGCGTCAAGGGTTGGTGTAACGGAGTCTGGGTCAGCGGACCGGAGTGGATCCAAGGCTTGAGGGTCAATATGGTTCAGCGCCGGAAAGTCGCCGGCAAAAGCCTCCATGGGCATTGTTGTTCGATGCCAATTCAACCTTGTTCAGTCTGGTTGGACAATGGGTAAGCGTCATCACGGATTTGTCGAATAGTTATGTCATCATGTTCTACTCCTTCGCGTTTGCGTCAATTTCATAGGGGTTTAGAATGGCAGGTCAACGAGGACTTCACTTTATTATAGTTGTTTTACTGGTGATTGCTCACCTTTAGACCTTGTACTATAGAAATTGATCGATCGCACAACCACTGTATGACGTAAGGTGGTTGGTCCAAGTGATCAGTTATTTCTCAATGACAACCATTGTCCATCAGCTTCGAATTCTACAAATTGAAAATACCGACAGGTTTAAGCTATACAGTGGTTGGCATTAGGACAGTGACCGTCCATTAACTTATCATAACCTGAAAACGAACAAGTGTGAGCCAATCAGTACACTTGTAACTACAATAATCTGGGAAAGGGCACATTGTAGATCTTCCGTAATTTTCTGGATTGTCTTTGATCAATCTGAAATACCCGTGATTAATCCGTGATCTTCCTAAAACAGGAAACCATCTAAATTCTATCAGCTCCACTGCAGGGCAATTAGTGGAACTACTAACTGCTAATGAGGCATATACATTTAAGAAATTAGGCATTCGAATGGCCAAACTCTTTGAGGACCAGTCGTGTGTCATGCTAGAATGCTTTCTCTTGGATTAAGGGAAAATCCAACATGGCGAAAGAACGGGGGTGTTGGCATAAAACTAGGACTTTGCCTTCAAAAACTGAAACAAATATAGCAGGTAATGTTATGTTTTATATTGTTAACGCTATCGACAATTCATTCGAATTCGATCATTATTTTGAAAAAGATTGACAACGTTGGCCGAGTTGTGTAGGCCCTTTGCACGTTAAGCTTCATGTCGAATGTCTACCGCTGTGTCGAAACTTGCTGGACGGCTAGTGCTGCCGTCATGGCATTGGAGTGAGATGTCGAAATAAGAGTAGGACCCAGCAGAAAATGCAATGCACTATCAGCGCACAATGGGGTTAAAACTATGTAAATTGGACTATTTATGGTAAGATTTATTTGGTATAGCATTTTATTGTACACGAATTAGCCAGGACAAAACGTATTTGTGGGTTTATCCGGCCACCACGACCAACTTGTCAAACATGCAGGTTATTGAATATACACATTCCAGGCCAAGTTATGAAAGGCCTGATTAGGGTTACATGCTCATGGAAATCGTCCAAGGCGTACATTGTAATGGTTATCCCATGGTGATGTCACTTTATAGAAATGACATGACATTCATTAACCCTCGCCTGCGATTAACGGACCTACAGGGAAACAGCTTCTGATTTCAACCAAAACAATTTTAATGCCTCTTTGGTCAAACGACAACTCAAAATGCATGGACCCTTCGCAAGTAGTACAAAAACCTGAAATCACTCAATATCGTCATTCATATCCAAGGATCATCCCATCTTCACTACCTTCATCGTCTATGGTAGGCCGTAGTGGACATAAATGCCGATTTATGTTCTAGAACATAATTATTAGTGTTCTAGAATATGATTTGATCAATAGGAGAACAGGAATATTGTTCTAGACCGTAATCAACCAATCATTGACCAGGAATAATGGTCTAGATTCCTGGCCAGTGCTTGGTCGATTAATGGTCTAGAACAGAATTCCTGTACTGTGATTGGCTGATTTATGTTCACGTGACACCTGCCAGTGATCACGTGACCCCTGCCAGTGATCATGTGACCTCAGACGATGAACATGAGGCTGATCCACGATTCTCGACACAAGGTCGCGAACACCATCCGGAGAACCGGATGTGTTCCTCCGAAGATCTCTCAAGAGACCCTCAAAATTGCTGAAATTAAAAAAATTGTCCAATTCGTCTGCTCGATTTGATGCCATGATGCAGAACAAAATCGCCAACTTCGAAAAAGTGCGGGAGTGGAGAAAAGTAGATTATATGACATCAGCAGTTTAAGTGGTCACGTGCGTTCTGGCAGGAGTCACGTGAGTGCTGTGGTCGTTAAAATTCGGAAGGAAAAAAATCCTGCCGTGTCTTTCGTTCTGACCAAAAAAATATTTGAAACATGCCAATGAATTATTATGAAGGAAAAAAATACACGGATCGGAATCTTTAACTTGTTGTTGTCAAATTTCGGTCCTGAGATAAATTTTTATACAGTTTCGCAATTTGTAGCGTGATTCAACCTTAGCATTTCGATTGCATTTATTTTTGATGAACAGAACTGTCATTCCTTGGTTTCAACATTTGTAGGGCACAACCATGGCCAAGGTGTACCATTTTCAACAATAAAAATTATGGACACATGCTTCTGTTTAATTGACGTTAGCGCCACCTCATGGATTACCCGAAAGTGTGAATTGTGCAGCCCATATATTTGACCGTAACTAAAGGCAGAATGGCCTGCCCATGAAATTTCTGGCTGTTTTTCAATAAGGAGGTGTCTCTTAACAATAAATATGGGTAAGTTGAATTATTCCAACAAATATATTCATTTGGATATCCACATCGTAAGATATCAAATATTATACATACAAAATACGTATAGGGTGTCGGATTTGCAACAAAAGTTATGAGAAATATTCTACACATGATGTGCAAGACCGGGGGCCGTATCGCACTTTACGATACATGGAGAATCCACATGTAAATACACTAGCAATGACGTTGGACGTCGGAACGGAGAACGCGAAGGGCCACACCCAAAAATCGGCTCAAAGTTCTCAAAGTCACAGGTTCGACACCCTAATCACACAAACACAACTAAGTTCATAAGAGATCAAAGATTAAGTTCCCGAAGTTTGACGAAATTCGTATGTAACGTTTTGGAGAAAACACGAAAGTCGTACCACTTCCGTTTTCGAAACCTTGTTAATTTATGCGCGATTAGCGCCCCGTACATTTTGTACTACAACGTCCTTGCGTCGCGGCTGCCGGCCACGTGAAGACACGCTCTCAAAAAGTCCGCGAACTTTCTCAAAGTTTCCCGATTTCTAAGTTCGACACCCACAAATGGATACATACATCATATTCGTCAATCATCGGAGCACATTATATCAAAATATAAGAGGATTCGTATGTACAGTTTATGAATAATCGGCCTATGAATCACCGATGCAGAACACAGAAGGCGTGGTTCCAAACCACGTGCGGCCATATTGACGGAGATCGCAGTGTTGACATCGTACAGGCCTTGGATTTTCGCGTAAAAAGGTTAGAATTCGTACATGAATCATGCTCATACTAATACCTAAGACAAATATATGTATATTTAACCTAATGGATGCATTACTAACTCATGATATTGACGTGAAGTGTGATCTTTCAAGCTTCGAAAGATCGTTACCGTGGGAGGCATAGCGCCGTGCAGAATCAAACTCGGACACATCGGACTTCAATCAAAGTTCGATAATTCGCTTCAAAGTTAATATTTCAGACCACAATGGTTACGGAAAAGAAGACAAGATCGTACTCCAATAGTACATGATTAAAATCAGTGCATCTCTTTCAGATTCAAGCATAATTTAGACTTTTTTTTTTAGGTGTTTACAACTTTACGAGTACTTTTAGAGATGCGAACCTCACGACGCAACTGTACACATGAAAAATCAATACTCAACATGCACGTATGCATGACCAGTGTACACAAACATAATACTGTAAACTCCAAAACGATACTCGGGAGGTCAATACATTTGACATTTCAGACTTAAACCACAAAATATGATCTTAAATCCAGGATAGTACTGTAATGCTAATGTGTTTAAAGGGACACTGTATATTGAATTTCTGCAGGTCAAATCAGGGACTGAATTCTGATTGAGGGGAGTGTAAAATATAGCAAAATTATTGCTCACCTTGAAACAAATTTTGAACTACTGGTGAGGTAAGGGCAAAAGGGTAGATTGGGGGTGTATAAAAGGTGGAATGGACAACAGGATGGGGTAGTCATTTTTCTGATAAGAAATTTACCCAAGATTTCTACACCTCCTATGTGTTGAATTCTCGCTCTTGACATTTGGTTGATATTAAAAGCATTAACTTCCCCCCATAAGGCAAAAAACAATGAATTGTATTAAAATATTTCATACGATACTATCTAGAATATCAATGACTAATATTTACCATTTGATGCATGATTATTGTGAATTAACTGCAACAAAAACTTGTTATCATGATCAAATGACAGCCACGTGGATTTATTTGTATGGTGGTACTGTTTTAAGCAGGTGGCAAAATATTATATCACGATAAGCGACAAAGAATTTTTTTTAGTGTTCGTGCCAGGTATTTTAATTTATGTCTACCATAAAACGTGTTCTCAATTTAAAACTTATTTGGTGGGACACAAAAATGTTCTTGTCGTGTAGAAACAGTATTGACACGTAACGGCCAAGTAGACGGGTCAGGGGTCAGATATACTACGTCGCCCCATAGTCTTTCAAAAACAAGAGTCAGGCAACTAGGGAACCAAAGCTCTCTCGGGACACGTGTTGACCAAAACAATTCCGCACAACTAGAACTTGTACAATTCTTCGATCACCTCAACATAGCCATACCAAATGATCCGTTTTAAAGCAAACGTCAGCTTAATCAAATTCACTGATTTCTGTAAAACTATTTAGATATAGTGTCAAAGACAACATTGATATGAAAAGCGATATGTTTCGTCCTTTACTTTTCGCCAGTTTTGAGAAGTAGTGATGATACTGATTTAAGAATAATTTTCGAAAAGCGTTTTTCTACTCCACCTCATCACATATATTTGTGGTTAGCAGTTTAGTATGTTGTCGGTGCTAAATGGACCATCTAGTGGTATCATGTGATTCCTTTTGTTGTCATCTAATGGAATATTCATATCTTGTCAATTTGACCGACGACACCGATAGCAGGTTTCATTTCGCGTTCGAGGTAAACAATTTAAAAAGTGTGAACAATTGCAAAATGTCTCGCATTTTGTGGTCAAACGTTAACATGTTTAGAAATCACATTTTTCATTGACATTTTCAAATTTGATGTCACTGTTATTTAATAGGATATTTGATTGTTTTGTGATTTTGAAGCCCAGTTTTCTGGGTTTTTTAGATTAGAAAACGAGCTTGTTTTGGCGAAGTGGTGTGAGGTATACGTACATTCGAATATTGTTGAATATTTGCCATTTGGCTTTATGATGTGTATATTTTGAGTCATTTCATAAGATGCAATAGTATGTGCCTGTCACAAGTTTGACATTGATTACAAACTAAATCATACCGCATGTACAGAGTTTATTTTTTCATTGAATTTTTGGTGGTTCAATTATTGTTTTGCACCTCAGGTCAGTTTGCAGCTGAATTAAAATTGGCTTCATCATGGCTTCCAGTTATTTGCCCGAGAGAGCTGTCTGATCAAAGGAAACATGCTGTGACCTGACTCTTTATTTGAAAGACTCTGGTCACCCCCAGAATCTGGTGGTGACACAGCATGTGAGGTAGGGGTGTTTTATTCTACCAGGGCCTATGGTGCAGCCATTTTGAATTGCTCATCAAGTAGTCCCCGGATGGAGAGGTTGCTATTAAGGGACAATATAGGCAGCAGCGAGGCAGGCAAGATAAAGTTACACAGAGCCGCCTATAGGGGTCTCTCACATCTCACAGTCGGGTCGAAATGATTCACGCTTGTACAAGCGATGTATTTAGTGCTAAGTCTGACATGATCAATGGCCGTTACTGTGTATACTAGTCACTTGAAGAAGGCCGAATTAGCCCCTCTCCTCCTGCCTATAGTCCCCCTTTAACGTGCCTGTCCGGGCGCCTGAGTAAAATTCAATGAGTTCCATGCATCGAGATGACAAATAATTGAATCATGTAATCATAAAGGCCACTCTATACATTGTTTACCCTGCTTTAACTCAGGGTTTTTTAAATGGCATAAGAGTGTAAAAACTTGCAAACCCTCATCTTTGCTTTGAAATCGGGTTTTGCAACTTGCACTCAAATAGGCAGCAGTGCCTATTGAGTTGCCCAGTGAGTTGATCGCCAGTACCAACCGATTTTTATAGGATAAAACAAGAGATACATAGCTTCTATGACTACAATGTACGTAACTGAAATAACACATTTTTACAGAATGTGGCATTGTCGACAGTTTTTCTCCCCTTAGCCATGTTAGTCCTTAACTTCACAGGGGGTTACCATTATTGTGCTACTTAACATTTTGCTATGTAGACTTAGCCTAGAACCTACCGGCATTAGTACATCCACTTCATGGAGTAATTTACTGATAGCATATTCGGAAACCATTTCACCACTGCCCGCAATCTGTGCCTTTTTCCTGAGGTACTTGCTTACCCACTCTCTGACGTATGAATCTGTAGGCATTAAACCGGTCAGATCCTTAGCAGTTCCTGTTTGAGAAAAAAAGGGGTTTTTTGGTGAAAGCTGAATTGAATGAACAAAATTGCAGGTGGTTTTTACTCTAAAAGAGCACAAATCGACCGTGATATCAACTAGGCAAGACAGATGGGTTTCAGTGCCAGGTATTTGTTTTTTCACCCCCCCCCCCCCCCCACACACACTTTGTTAATATATTGTTGTTGCCAGCGTAACCCCATCCAGTCCTTCACAAGGATGTTGACCTTTTGAATCAATTGTTGATGGCAGTTTTGTAGAACGTAAGTTTCAAATTGGCGGCTACCAGTTCCGATCGTACATGCAAGAGCACTGTAAGTATGTTTCACGAGAGCGTTGCGTGTCATTCCACGCTTTTTTCTCTTGACGCCTGGATTTCAGTAATAATAAAACCGTTGACAAAAGTTACAAAAGCAGTTCGTCGACACCGTGCATGGAGAAGTAGGATGTTTTCAAAATCCTGGTTTCAAGGCGGACGAAATAAAGGTTTATCTCTTTACAGTATGCAGGGAAAATTATATCTAGGGACTTTCAACTGTGCAAAAGTCAAAAAAGAAAACTTGAATGAATGAATCTTACCAGAGTAAACTGAGGCAAGGTGGTGGCCAATTTCATATGCCACTGAGCTGAATCCGGCCCATTCATAGTCCAGGAAAATGACACGATCTGGAAGGATCAGTCAGAAATAAAGGCAAATCCAGTGGGTGGGGAGTAACATGGAAATTAGCAATAATAACTCACAGTGTTTAAAACTAGAATCTACTCTGATTAGTTTCCTTTTATACTTCTAAACAACAAGGTTACAAGTAATACATGTGAAAACTTTGTAGTGTGTGCATGTAGTAGTATTCGGTGGATAAGACCCCTTTGATGCAGGCGTGTCAGTTTATAATTGATCATGACCGTGATTTATCTGTCATCCCGCAATCATTTCAGGCTTGGTAACCATTGAAATGTGATGTTGGTTGGAACAGTGACAGAACATTCCATTCTATTTTATTGTTAGAACTGTCCAAAGTCTATCAGCACAGTTCAACAGTTCTAGAAACTGTTCCATACCACATCAAACCCAATGGCTGGGGGGGGGGGGGGTGATCGAATGACGTTCGAAGGGATATGGGGGTCTTCTTTGCGAGATTGCTGCCCTTATCCCGCACGCATGGCGTATTTACGCGGTGGAATTTACACCAAATAACACCCGGCTGAAAGCCGTCTGATGACATACTGCACTGGTCGGGATATGATGGAAGGGCAGATGATTCATCCACTCTACATGTCCCAAACTAAATGTCCCCAACAACTAGAGCAGCAGTTAGAATTATCATGTCTGATGACTGCGCAGCCCGTGGCCAAAAAAGTTTCATAATCATGTTGCCAAACTGCAGACAAACTCGGTCAAAATTTATATTTTTCCTACAAGATTTAATTGTTTTCCTCTGCAATGTGAATTACTTTGATTTTGTATGCCTATACCTCTGGTAAAATCTTTAACACTGAAAATGACATGTGCCAATTACTATCGGAGTGACATGATCAGACATTATGCTTACATTATGTTGACAAGACCTATATACAAAACTGTGACCATGTTATCATTATTTTAGCAACAAGCACCTTATGCGATTACTGGAGTATCTGTCAAGGATGGGCTTTAAGAGGCAGAGATACTGGATGAATTTTTCTAAAAATTTTACAAGCCCGAAAATCTGAAATAAAATAAAGCATGCTGCTTGCTAACTTATATCAATGATATATCTGGGGTCAGTAGCAAATATTGAATAAATGAAACAGTCTTTCAGGTTCCTAATTATGAGAAACAAAATTTTTTTTGTGCAAAGAATAAGCAAATCTATTGACTTTTATCTGCCCAAAACATTATCAGAGAGTGAAGAAGGGTCATTGCTAGGACAAGCTGGCATTGCAGAAAAAAAATCACGTACATGTAAATATATAGTTTATGAGTATGGTGATTTTATTTACAGCTTTTTCAATTTTTTTGATGGGCTTCATCATGAGGTTTTGAAAGGAACCAGTTTTGGAGCCACCTTGCACTGAAGGCCAATGTACAGACATGGGCATAGGCCTACAAATCGATATGTTAGAGCATGTGTCAAATCTGTGACCTTTCCAGGAATTTCATTAGATACTCATGAAGCATGGTGACTCAACAGCCAGCAAGGCCAAGAACAGCAATGTAAGAGCTTGGCGAAATGACATCTTATTCATAATAGCTTTATGCAGCTTGATTGTACAGCTAATTAGGCCTACCAGAAATGTAGGTGGTGTGAGGTGGGGACAAAACCTCACAGGAAGTTGGTGGAAGGAGTTATTTGTGTGTTGGTTTGGTGGTATAAATGCAAATCAATCTATGCGCGCTCTATTGGAATATTCTGGCACTTTGTACTCCCCATGACCATCACACTCACTCACGACCGGCAGTTTTGGCCAAAAACAGATGTGCATATATGTCTTCTGGTGAAAGCATTTCTTGATAATGTTTAAATTGCCCATTACAATCCTTCAAAAACTGCGACCGCCAGGTAGGTGTTGAAAAGTGACAATTTCGTTCAAAAATTGAGAAAACGCAAGCAAGAGGTTGTTTTGAACTCATCTATTTTTGGTACTTTGCAATAGTAATGACTTGATGATACATTTATGTTGAAGGTGCAACATGAGTCTAAAACCCAGGGGCACAAATCCGGGAAAATTAACATCTGGTGTACGCAATCGCAGTCTTATAGGCAAACCCCTCTTTAGATATAAATTTCCGTATTATAAGTGATATTATTTTAATTGACTTATTCACACTGGGATAAGCTTACCGTTTCCAGACTGATATACCAAGTTCGTAATATTGATATCGTTATAGCAGAATACGGGCTTCATGTTCAGCTTGACCCATATCTTCTCTATATTCTCAACTTCTTCAAGAAGTGTCTCGTAGGTAGGTATTCTCGAATGAAACCTGGAAAGGGACAGTCATACAATCTTTAAAATCATCCTTCAATTAATCAAGTGCTAATCCCCCCCCCCCAAAAAAAAGAGGGGACCCCTCGCTGAATAAGCTTTCTAGAGAGTTATATGAAGAGGAACCAGCTTCTCAGATCACTAGTTACAGCCACTTATAGGCAATCGTCTTACCTGATAGGGTATTGTTTTTAAAGGTTTTAGGTTTTGCATGTGGTAAAATCCTGCATTATAATCTTTTATTTAGTCCATTTGCTGAAATTGAAAATGTGAATGCTTTCTTACATGTACATGTATATGAAGATATTTCAAAACTTATCTTAAATCTTGATCTAAATCAGGAAATTCCTTCGGCCAGTCCTGCAGTAGCTTGTACATATACATAACAGACTTGTTAATCCATGTATCAAGTCCTGAGTTTATGGCTGCTTGCTGGACACGTGGGTCGTGCCATCTCAACATTTCATCAATGATGAGGCTGAAAATATACAGGAAACACCCAATTTAATTTCAAAACCAACAGCAAAGATGATCGATTTTGCAGCTTATTTGAAAGAACGAGTCAGCATGGTTCGTATACTGACTCAACGAGGTACATGTATTTAGCTTTGTGATCATCACAATCCCATTCAAAAGTTCGACCATTTAGGAAATCGTAACATAGACCTGTTTTGAAGCTACACAGTAACTTCGGTCCTAGTCCCAATCGGGATAATAATGCCGTGCATTCCTTTTCTTTCTGTCTATCATGAAGCAAAGAAAACGATTCGCCGAAGATTCTGATCGTAACTCCTGGGTTTTCGGTATCGGAGGGGTCACGACATAAAAGAAGCCGATTCACAAAGCCGCCGCCCATGAACTGGAAAAGAGGGCATATTTTAGAAATAATTAAAATCGCGATATGCACTATAAAACGGTACTGATAGAAGGCCTAGGCCTCATTCTACGGAGAACATTGAGATAAGTACGACGAAACCAAAGCTGTCAGGGAGGTATAGAGCCGTCGTCACTGACTTTCAAACAAGGAAGAAGTGATGCGCCGGCCGGGAATCGAATAAGTGATTTTTGAATTGGCAGGCATTTTGTAAGTCCTTAAAGGACCATTGGCACTATTAAGGGCAATATTACCCAGCTATCGGCTGCCCAGTCACCTCCTGTTCTACATTAGTAGTTTCGATCAACAAATTGCACAAAAAAGGAAACATTCCAAATCAGACTGAATTATCGCGCTATTCCGATGTTGACTCCGATTTGACTCGAGTTAGCTCTCCACGCATCGACTCTTTCCACCACGTGGAACGATGCACTATAAATCGTTTCCTGGGGCTAGGATCTACCCCTTGACGTCATGGTACTGATATAGATTTTTCCGACGTCACGCTGGTGGCGCACGATGACCCCGCAGAGCTCTAAGAGCTGAAAGAAAATGGAAAAGCATTAAACACGTTCAGAAAAATAGTTTACTGATGAACCATAGGAAGAACAATTAACATACTGCAATAAAAAAGCCGACCATTCCTTTAAGCTAGGCACATAATCCGACACTACCTTAATGTGTTGTTTCTTCAAATGAAACGTAAAGGTTAGTTGCAATTAGTTCCTATGCCAGAACAAGCAAAATAACCAACCATATAGTGGTAGGAAACTTGGGATGGACCCCTCTAGTCCCTGTTAAAAGAAAAAAATAAAACACGTTTGTCAGGACCATGTAAAGAATGTGTTGGAGACAGACATGAAAAGTATACTGAGTGACTTTTATTCAACACGACCACATTGGGCGGGAAAAAAGAGTTTCCAGCAACAATAGACCTACCCGATCATTTTTGCTGGTGCAATTGACGGTGTCCGATCAGGAGTGTATTATATACACCCCTCTTAAATTCGTTTACGATGAGATTTAGGTCCACTGTGGTCTGATAAATATCAATTCGCTTTCGCACCGTGCTTGAAATTAAGATAATGATGATAGGCCCGAAATGGTGCAAATGTATGCACGAAAGATGCAGCGTAGATAATTTGAGTATTTACAAGAAAGGACCATGAAAAAAAGGAAGTGGGGGGAAAACACCGCCAACCGCCTACGGAACAGAGGTGCACCCATCACCTGCCAAACCGGGTATGGCAGCATAGCAATATTAGCCGTATCAGTGATACGCATAATTAACCGCCGAAAGTGCCTGAATTAAGACATCACCTTCAAAATAGGCAGGAGTGCCTTTTTAGGTTACAACAAAGACGGATTAGTTCAAAAAACCTTTAACGTAAAAACCAGAAATATAACCTTTCTTTCGGCTGCTGTAGATCAGGCACCAGTCTACCGATTCAGACGACTCGTGTACCACGGAGCTGCATTTGCTCTTTACTACCCCAATGGCATTTACTTCTTAGTCTTTCAGTTAAGTGATTCATCACCATGTTGCATTATGTGTACAGCTGTTTTTACAACTGAGCCCAATTTTGAGGCAATGGTCCTGTTGTGTTCTTTTATCCCCCTATTTGCCGCAAGTGTACACACAAATGAATAAGTTGCCATGGTAGAGCTTACGCCAATCCAGTGGGTGGGTATTAATATGGAAATTAGCAATAATAACTCACAGTGTTTAAAACTAGAATCTACTTTGATTAGTTTCCTTTTGTACTTCTCAACAACATGGTTGCAAGTAATACATGTGAAAACGTTGTAGTGTGTGCATGAAGTAGTATTCGGTGGATAAGACACCTTTGATGCAGGCGTGTCAGTTTATAATTTATCATGACCGTGATCTATCTGTCATCCCGCAATCATTTCAGGCCAGGTAACCATTGAAATGTGATTCCTTTCTATTGTATTGTTAGAACTGTCCAAAGTCTATGGTCCTAAAATAATATGAAATAAAATAAAGAATGATGTTTGCTAACTTATCAAAAATATATCTGGGTCAGTAACAAATATTGAATAAATGAAACAATCTTTGAGGTTGACAAATCTTTCTAATTATGAGAAACAAAAGAATTTTTTGGTGCAAAGAATAAGCAAACCTGTTGACTTTCTCTGCCCAAAACCTTATCAATGCGTGAATAAGGGTCATTGCTAGGGCAAGCTGTCATTTTGCAGAAAAAAATCACCTACATGTAGATAGTTTATGAGTAAGTGGTGATTTTATTTGCAGCTTTTTCAATTTTTCTAATGGGCTTAATCATGAGGTTTTGAAAGGAACCAGTTTTGGACCCAACTTGCACTGAGGGCTAATGTACGGACATGGGAATAGGCCTACAAATTTATATGTTAAAGCATATGACAAATCTGTGGCATTTCCAGGAATTTTATTAGATAATCCTGAAGTATGGTGACTTTTAACAGCCAGCATGGCCACGAACAGCGTTGTAAGAGCTTGGTGAAATGACATGTTATTCATATTACATGACTTTTCCATTCATCGATGGTTTGCAAACTTTATGCCACTTGTATAGCCGATAAGGCCTACCAGCAATCTTACAGCAAGTTGGTGGGAGAAGTTACGTGCGTTGGTGTCGTGGTATATATGCAAATCAATCTATGGGCGCTCTATTGGAATGTTTGGCACTTTGTACTCCTCATGACTATCACACTCACTCATTGTAGCGGCAATGATATATTTAGTCGTTGATAATCATGCCGTGGCTTGTTTCATCCACCCTTAAATTACCGGAAGACAACACCAACAAGCTTGATTTCATTTCCCATCTATTCACCACGTAATAAACTGAAAGATACAATAATTGAACAACAACTAAGTACATATTCGTAACAACAAAGAGACAATCGTGGAAGACAATAGTACATCCACCAGGAGGACAGGAAAACCTGTCACAACACTGTCCTCAAGGAATTGGAGACACCTGACGATTGAATATTGAACTAAAATATTCATAAAATAGACTGAGATAATGCTACTAAAGTCCACATTGCTGCCCCAAAACTTGATGTTAACTACAAACAAAATTATTAAGACGAAGAGCTCCAATACCGAGCTACCTCACAGAGACGATAGATTGAACACATCACGATATAATCAAGTACTAGCCAGGTTGAGATGTCCGAAGTGGTGTAATGAAAGAAATGTCACCGAGAATATTAAATCTATACTTGATCTAAAAAACAAGCCACTAAGTTCTCCTAAGTTCTTGTCATCACAGTAAAGGAAATTATTTCTATTCTAGACATATTAGTTACCTTTGCAAGGCCCTTAAATTCTCTATAAAACTTTCGGGGATGAGGCAAATTAACCCATTTGATGGACCAAAAATATGGAAGATTCTGGATCTTAACAATGGCGGCAAAAGCGATAACACGAGGAGAAAATGGGTGGAGCCATCTACAAAGCTTAAAGGCTGGCTACAACCAGTAAAAACAAGATTCACCCAGAAACAGACTGGCCACAGTCACTCTCATGACAGGCAGTTTTGGCCAAAAACAGATGTGTATATATGTCTTCTGGTGAAAGCATTCCTTAAAGGGTAACTTGTGTCAAATTTCACCATATAATGTTTTAGCTGTTTTTAACAAATGACTACGTCACTTTCTCATAAATCGGTAAGGTTTTCGAATCGAAATGCACATTTTCTAGAAATTGATGGTTTTAATCCCGCCCGGACGGCTCGCTTCGATGCCGTTGAAATCGCGCTAAGCCGACGACGTTTTCGTTGATGACGTCACAAAGGAATAGAGAGGTACATCCCACAAAAGACCACTAGACAATCCAACAAAAACCCTGGATCACCAGAGAGATAGTAAAGCTCCTTAAGAAGGCAAAACACCTCAACAAGAAGAGGCAGCAACAGCCCAGCCACAAGTCAACCCATGAACATCAGCAACTGAGGTCGACCATCCAGCGCAAGATACGCCAAGCTTACTGGGCGTACCTCAATAAGATCCTAACCCCAGAAACCGACAGCAACGAAGATCACAGCAAAGCTAATAAGCGATTCTGGGGGCTGATCAAGCACACTAAAAGGGACAGTGTGGGCATACCAGCACTTCGTGATGACCAGGGCCATACAGTAATGGACAGCAAAGGCAAAGCAGAAGTGCTAAACAAGAAATTCCAATCTGTCTTCAATAAGATCACGCCCCGTCCCCTAAACAGACATGCAAAAACATCATCGGACTTGAGAAGAAAAAGAAGATGGCAAACATCTTGATAACACCTAACGGTGTTCTCAAACTCCTGCAGGGCCTCAAACCAAACAAGGCTGCCGGCCCCAACCAGCTGAGCCCCAGGGTACTGCAAGCCATAGCAAGTCACATCGCCCCAACCCTCCAAGATATCTTCCAGAAATCGCTTGACTCTGGTGACATCCCAAAGGACTGGAAGGAAGCAAACATTGCCCCAGTATTCAAGAAAGGCAGGAAAGACGACCCAGGGAACTACCGCCCAATCTCCCTCACCTGCATCTGTAGCAAGCTCCTGGAACACATCATCACCAGCCAAATGATGCAACACCTTGAGGAGAATGACATCCTACATGAGAAGCAACATGGCTTCAGAAGCAAGCGCTCATGCGAAACCCAGCTGATCGAATTCATAGACGAAGCCCATAGAGCAAGGAAACGCATTGATGCCATCGTCATGGATTTCAGCAAGGCTTTCGATGAGGTCTCCCACACCCATATCCTACTCAAACTGGAAAGGTATGGGATTTCCTCACAGGTCAGAGAATGGATTAAGAGGTTCCTCACTGACCGTTCTCAGAGAGTAGTCGTCGAAGGGGAAATGTCAAACCCTAGACCAATAACATCAGGTGTTCCCCAAGGATCTGTCATTGGACCAGCCTTGTTCCTAGTCTACATCAATGACCTCCTGGAAAGCGTGAAGTCACAAATACGCCTATTTGCAGACGACACCATCATATACAGGGTTATCAGAAATGCAACAGATGAACAACAACTGCAACAAGACCTCCGATCCCTTGAGACCTGGGAGAGAGAATGGATGATGGAGTTCCATCCGCAGAAATGCGTAGTCATCAGCATAACCAGAGGAATAAATCCATCCCACCTAGAATACTACCTGCATGGCCACCGGCTGGACTCAGTTGACTCTGCAAAGTATCTTGGACTAACCATAACAAAAGACCTGAGGTGGAACAAACACACCATCAGCACCACCAAGAAGGCAAACTCCACCCTAGCTTTTCTACGAAGGAACATCAGGACCCCGAACCAGGAAGTCAAGACACTGGCCTATAAGACCTTAGTACGACCCAAACTTGAATATGCTGCCCCGGTGTGGGACCC
Source organism: Lineus longissimus (assembly GCF_910592395.1). NCBI lineage: Eukaryota > Metazoa > Nemertea > Pilidiophora > Heteronemertea > Lineidae > Lineus > Lineus longissimus. Next base: position 10,232,172 of record NC_088310.1, read on the forward strand.
ACACACTGCACAAATGAAACACCAGGTCGAAATGGTCCAGCGTAGAGCAGCGAGATGGGTTACCCGGCGATACAACAACACCTCAAGTGTCACTGACATGCTCCAAACACTTGGGTAGGTAACCTTAGAGGAAAGAAGACGTCAATCCCGAGTAATCATGATGTACAAGATCCTGCACCACCACGTAAAAATCGAACACATCCTTGCCAGGGCCACCAGACTCCCCGAGAACACGGTCTCTGCCAAGACCCTCGACTCCTTCAGGCACAACCTGCTGAGGGAGCCAGTCCAACCATAGCCAGGCCACGTGATCGAATGTTTTTATCCTGCACCTTGAACTACCTTTTATCCAACTGCGATTTTAACACCAGCACCTTTTACCAATGACAAAGATTTTAAACGCATGCGCCTGGACGTAAAAGTCTCTATAGACTGTGTTCCAGTATTGAAAAGAAGAAGCCACAACATGAACATTTTCGAGGTCGCGGTGGTTTACATTCCCGCGAAAAAAAAATCTCATTCGTTTGGGCAGAGACATGTATTCATCCACAGGCGGAAGTGTAGCACATTCCATGCTATTGAACAGAAATCCAAAAATCGAAACTGATATGTAATGTGCAGGCCAATCCATAGGGCCTAGTGTTGTATGTGATATACTTCATGCCTATGAACTGTACTATAAGTTGATGTAGGGCCTTACATGCAGTCAGATTCAGAATTAGTCATTTTATTTCAGACTCTTTTACTGGTTGCAGTATCCTGCAAGACCCGAGTCCTGTTAGTTCGCTTCGCAATCTCATTGAGGCACAGATGCATCAGATCACTCTTCAAGGACAAGGCTGTAGGCCTATCGGCACGATACCTCCTTATTGAGAATGTGACCAAATTAACATCTATTATCTGTTGAGATGGATTCATAACAAAGCATGTGAACATTTTTTCTCTCTTTTTAATGAATAAAACATATTTGCTGGATTTCAACGCATTCATAGAGTATAAGTGCAGACCCTGGGGGCATTGGGCACCAGAGCCAATGATAACATGTGCCACTATATTGTTATTTCTGATTACATATATAGTCCTTGTATAAAACAAACAGTGCTCCATAGTATTAAGTCATATTTGACAAATTATTAGCTCTTGAGTTTGGTTTAGCTTCAGAATGAAAAGGTGGGCGCGGCACATTCAGATATAGCTTTGAGTAGATGAACTCCTCAAATTTCTTTAAAAGTCAATATCATATAAAACTTTCTGTTGCAGACTGTTGTGAACATCTAGGGGAATCTGGAAATGGCAGAAATTCTGATCTGGGGTCAAAACTGGCTCACTACTAGGGCAGAGACATGTATTCATCCACAGGCGGAAGTGTGGCACTGACACATAGTCCGTACTGAACTGTAAAAATGTGGTAAATACATGACACATAGTCCGTACTGAACTGTGAAAATGTGGTAAATACATGACTGTGATGGGTGAAAGTTGATTTATTCTTCAATCTTTGGTGGATTCTTAATCTACAGAGCCAGGCCATAACAGGGATATACTTTTTGATAATTAATTTAAGGAAATATTGTCTCACTGGCCAGTTTAGAACTTGTATTCTAATAGGCCCATATCAGTCCGCGAGTGACGATTTGATGGCAATGCTGTACACAAATCAATTTTTCTCAGGTAATCGGTATTGGAATGTTTTGAATTTTTACTATCATTTCGGTAATAGCCTCTTCATAACACATATAAAATTTGGTGGGAATTAAAACACCCTTGGTGTACTTTTTTCACCAACATATGTTCATTAAAATGTACACAGAATGTACACGCTGGCTAATAGAGGTCTCTGGCCATTTATTTACAACTGCCATTGACCATTGACATTCCATCCTGTCCTTACACAATATATACACGATAAGAACTGAAGATTATGGAGAAGAAGAAGAAAAGAGTTATCGGGTGGCGTTGTGCTGCGATGTTTTGCGGCAACACCAGCAAAACTGAAGGTGTTGGGGTTTTCCGCTGACCTGACCCTATCAAAGAACCGGGCCGTCACCGTGAAGTTCGAGTTAGGAGGTCACCAGCCGGTGGTTCATCTTCTACTCCTTGATGCTCCGCCGGAACACAACTTCGAGAACCAACTCCAAATTCATCTGCCGTTGGGGGTCTTCCAGCACATTTGGAAAAAATCTCGAAGTAACGAAGTAAGGGAAGGGACGGCCCCTCCCCCCAAGGCCACAGTCCTAGTCATTTCATCATAAATTTCCTAAGTCGAACTAGGAAATTCCATCGATGACGTCATAATAATGGCATTCCTAAAACTATTTTTAGACCTTATTTAATATTCATTAGATTTTCCTGAGCGTACGCGAACTACTGAGGATATAGCTTCTTCCTAGAGCGAATAGGAAAATAGTCGACGGTCTGACTTGTTCATAATGTGACGTCATGAGGTCATGTGACTTTAGTGCGGGTTTTTCAAAACGTCTTCGGCAGTTGGCCAGTTTGACGCGATTAAAACAGCGATTTTATAATGAATCTAATCAAAAATGGAAAATTTGAGCTTTATATTTGTGATCAACAATTAAAAACGGACGTATTTCCGCAAAGTTGTAAATCACATCATAGTATCACTTTAATAATGTTTAAATTGCCCTGTTCGGCTGTAAGGGGAGAGCAATAGCGTCATTTTGAGACCCTAACCATTACAATCGTCCAAAAACTGCGACCGCCAGGGAGGGGTTGAAAAGTGGCAATTTCATTTAAAAATTGAGGAAATCCAAGTTAGAGGTTTTTAAAAACTAATTCGTCTTTGGTTACAATCAAATTGTATACATGAAGTAGCGGTTGAAATGACTTTATACTTGCAAAGTTATATCCCCGGTTCTCCATTCGGATTTGACCTCTGCAAGAACCTTTAATACGTCCTCAACGTCATAATCGACATCAATCTTCAAGTCTAGGTCCAGGATACCATCACACGCAGCTTCCATTGTATGTTGGCAATGTTTATTTCAATAGCTAGTGTTACATGTGTATGTGTGCTCTTGTGGGTGTCATGCACATTATCTGCGTAGTCCAGAAATGGTGTCGATATTGTCTTTTTATAAAGCATGTTAGGATGATTTAGGAAACATCTACTTACTGCCAGTTAAGTCTTTTGAATTGTAAGAACAACTTCTCAAGACAGCAAATCACATACATATACAAACTAACCTTTGGATATGTACTTTCATATCCAGTCTGGGAAAGGTAAACTCAATTATGATATGGATTTATAACCAAGATTTTGCGGAACTCTAAACTCATTTACCGTTGTGCCTTTAAGTAATCGAGGTCATCGGTATATGCAATCAATCGATCAATTACACTTTGCATTATTATTGAGGCCTATAGGTTTGATAATTAAGATTTATCAATTGATAGGTTTATGCCTGTTTCGCCTATTCCTGTTTCGCCTACAACATTCCTGTTTCGCCTATTCCTGTTTCGCCTATTCCTGTTTCGCCTATTCCTGTTCCGCCTATTCCTGTTTCGCCTATTCCTGTTTGGCATATTTCCGGTTTGGCCTATTTCCTGTTTCGCCTATTCCTGTTTCGCCTACTTCCTGTTTCGCCTACTTTCCAGTACCCCTACAATAAATCGACTCTCCCACGGGGAACCTTAGGGATGCATGTCCATTTTATGGGGAAAATGTGAGGGGACAATTGGATGATGTTAACGATGTGATGACAATTTGACTAATCAAATGCCATCAACTTTGTTAACAAACCATGCCATGACCATATTGAAAGAGTCACCTTGAAACCGGGGACAGTCCGGGACTTATTTGACCATAGGACCATACTGACACACAGTAAAAACTATAGATTAAGTAGAGTAAAGCAGTCGTTTATTTTAAAAAAACAGGAATTCATGAGTTTTTGATAAAAATACATAATACTGTACATTCTCATAATTATTTGATCAAAATCAGCTGTAAAACCCATGTCATAATATACATGTAGGTACAGCACATATCAAGTCAAACAAGGTTGAAAATACATATCATGATATATGATTTCACGTGCAGCTTATGACGACATCGTCATTCATCAGACCAATTATTGTCGCACCAAAGGGCATAGTACAATGACAAATAGAACAAAACTAAAGGATTATCATTCGAATTAGTGAATTCTTTAGGACAGTACATATCCACGTACATGTACTATCAATATGAACCACTTATAAATCTTGCTCTTCGACTATAGTAAGGGACGGTTCATATTCCTACGTCTGTGGGCGAGGTTAGCAATACATTTGAATAGGCGAAACAGGAATAGGCGAAACAGGAATTAGGCGAAACAGGAAGTAGGCCAATCAGGAATAGGCGAATAAGGAATTAGGCGAAACAGGAATAGGCGTAACAGGAATAGGCGGAACAGGAATAGGCGAAACAGGAATACACCAATTGATGAGGACAAGCCATAATATTATCTGATAACAACCGCAGAAGTAGATCATTGCGTTTTGTAAACTCTTATTTCATCGCATAATAACGTGTGACCAAAGCCTTAGGGAAATCGAGTTGATAAATTTAAGACCTATCAATTGAAAATTGAATTAATCCTATGAGATAAGATATTCCAAACAACCGAAATGCTATTTAATCGACAACAACAAAAAGTCATTATTTGTGAACCCTACACACTCTATCAGTGTGTTAAAGGACCATTGGCATTATTAAGGGCAATATTACCCGGCCAGCTGTCGACTGCCCAGTCACCTCCTATGCTACATAAGTAGTTGCTTTCAACAAATTACAAAAAAGGAAAATTTCAAAATCTGACGAAATTATCGCGCTTTTCCGACGTTGACTCCGATTCGACCCGATTTTGGTCTCCACGCAATAACTCTCACATGGAACGATGCACTAGTAAGGCGATTCCTGGAGCCATGAACTACCCCTTGACGTCATGGTACTGATATTGATTTTTCCGACGTCGCACTGATGGGGCTTGATGACCCCGCAACCACGGGTTATGCCACATTCGCCTAATCCTTTCTCGCCTAATCCACATTCGCCTAAAAAAGTCCACATTCGCCTATTCCACGTTCGCCTAATCCACATATATTTCCAAATCTGTGATCAATTTAAAATTTTGCGATAAAAGCAAGATCACTGTCCACACAAACTGACCACCACATTTCTATTTGCTCATGTGTTAGCGACAATACTACGCTGCAGTAATATATATTGCCTAGCACAAATCGAGGAGTCAATGTAAAGTCTTTATATAGTTGGTCCGCTCTGAGGGGTCCTAATAAATCCATCTTGTTAGGTCCAACTTTTTGTTGACCCAAGGGCTTATCTGAAAACAGGTCTTGGGGCAAACCATGCTTTGTCAACAAAATACCTTTTGCTTTGTGGTTATAAATGACGATTGTCAGATTAATTTTGTTCCATTCTTGGTTGTCGAGCAAGGGATTAGCCTCCGGTTGGCCATATAATGTGTTGGTCTTAATAAATCAGTATCAACAAAGTTAATTCTGCTTGTATTTTAAAGAAAGGATTGCACAACGAGACGCTCGTGTGGTAGCACTTACGCGTAATCCCTAGTAAGCATGGTAATCAGCGACGGCACGTGGCTCGTTGCGCATCACCTAAACACTGTGACACAAATTTAAAAACGGCCGCCCAGCAGCCGGACAAATCATCTATAGCGTGATCAACGTTTTTTTCCACAATTATGCGCACAAAATGTCCATATTATTAGCAGGAATGGCAGGGCTCGCGAGGCATATCGCAAAAGTTATTGCCAGTCATGCCAATGGCAGATGATGATTGTAAGCTTGTAAGCAACAGTGGGATGAATATTGTTTCCACTCGTTGGAATATTATTATTTTGCAGAGTGCCGCGAATATGCCCGAAAATGAATTGTCTTTTTTAATCATCAATAGAAATCCCTGGTGCAGATAGTGCATGTTACTTCAAAGGTAACCCTCTCAGGGTAGGATGACGGACTATTTTTCTATCAAGACGCACGATCTTCAAAATATCAGTGAGCTATTAAACGCGCAAAAAAGGGTCCGACATGTCCGAAGGAGGTGTGATGTCATAAAAATAAATGTGCGTGTTGAGGTGTTTAAAGTCTGCGCAATGCAGTTCGCGTTTACAATAATATCTGGTTGACATGCCTGAGCTGCTCAATTCCATTTGACTTTGTACAAGTTGTTGTTAACTGCCATGTTGGGAATTTCACATTTATCAGTGAGAACTGTTAGAACGGATGTGACCGGCTTCGAGTTCGAATTCGAAGACCTTTATGCATTATTACTTTAATTTAAACTAAAATAATTCATTGCTTATACATCAAACACACACATATTGCCTGAAAGAATATATATTGACACAATCTTCTTCTTCTTATGATTTTTCAATGGATGAAAACGGCTTTTGTCTAATAAGCAAGAACCTAGTTCATACCGTTTTGAAAATAAATAAAATTAAAAGCGTTGGTTATGTGGGGGTACATTTGTTGCACGTTTTGTCAACGTTGAAGGTTGTTGTGACAACCAATGTTACGAGGGTAACAAGCGGACATTTACTCGGGACATGCCGTTTTCGAAACTACCTGTGAGAAAAACGATAGAAAACGATACTTTTCGAGTCCTTTTGTATTCCACCGCACCTAATTGCGATAACATTCGAGTCTTTTCGATACTTTTAGACCCCTACCTGCGGTTTAAATATTATTCCAGTTCTGCAATACGTTATAGGTGTCGCAAACCCACATTCTTATCACAACTGGAATAATTGCTCGTTCTGAATACCTCTCGAACTCTGTCGAAAAAAATCGAAAATACTTCTCAGGCAAAAGCATTAAAATTTTCGGTCATTTACGATCGTTTTCGGTAATATTCGACAGGGATTAGACCAGCAATCACGATAGAATTAACTGTTTCGATTTTCTTCGAAACTTTCCGAGTTCTTGCCAAGCATGGCTTGCCAAGGCCGGGTCGAATTCCGTAAGATTTCCGAGAGACGGTTTAATGACCGTGAAGCATTTCGAGTGATTTTCGAGTGATTTCGAGACCGATGCAGATTCCGAGAGTTTTCCGACAGAAAAACGAGAGTTGCTGTTCATAGTGTCATAGACAAAAACCCCCACCAAATACCTGCTTTCTACGACAAAGATAAACACCCGAAACTTCAGAACCATACAGAAGTTGTGTTTTTATTAAAAGATTAAATAAACTGAGGAGTGCCTTTACTTGTGTACCCTGATAAATGTTAAAATGTTTATTCAACTGGAAAACTGCCTGCTTTGCTTTGCTTGTTAATGTTTGCTCTGCTTTCTTAAGGGATCCATTGCAAGAACAATAACAAGATACTTAACAGATTCAACAAGATCAACGTCCGCATCACCAACTCTGAGGGAAAGACCCTTCTTAAACCTTTTAGATCAGTGGCGTAGTGGTTAGAGCACCGGGCTCATAATCAGGAGGTCGTGGGTTCGATTCTCGGAAGGGTCACTACTGTTTCGTCTTCTTTGAGCAAGGCATTTATGACGTTTATAGAAATTAAAAGTGCCCGTCTATAGGTTTTCAAGATTCGTAGATATTTTTCGTGCGAGAATAGACATCAAAATATTGTGTACTACAGGGTGACTCAAAAAAGTATACCCTCCTTGACTCATCGATTAATCGATTATATGTTAACTACCAAATTTTAGTTTAAGTATAGTATGTCATTAGAAAGAGCTGGAATCCTAAACATGCATTTATTCATTTTTTTCGGGTGAGTCATTATGGTTATTTGACGAAGAGTAATAGTGTCACGGTTTGGGTTTGTAGCGATAGCATCAAAATTAAGAGTCAGTGGTTGGGGTTAGCCTTAACATGAAAAGTATGGGTAATGGTTGACGTTAGCAATAGCATCAAAATCAAAGGTCATGGTTGGGGTTAGCTATGGCATATGAGAAGGTAGGGCCAATGTTGGGGTAAGCTACAGCATGAAGAGACTGAGTTAATTGTTAGGGTCAGCAAAAGCATCAAAAGAAAATGTCATAGTTGGTATAGCTATAGTATTATGAGAAGGAAGGGTCATGGTTGAGTTTAGCAATAGCAAGAAAAGGATGGGTAATGGTTGGGGTAAACAACGGCATCAAAATCAAAGGTCATGGTTGGAGTTAGCTCTAGCAAATCAGAAGGCAGGGTCATGGTGGGATTTAGCTATAGCACGAAATGACTGGGTAATGGTTGTCAGAAGGACTTATGGACTGTACCATCAAGATGGTTTGAGGTTCCACTCCATCGCTCCGGGGTAAGCGTCTCAGAAGGACTTACTGAGAGTCCAATGGTGGGGGGGGGGGGGCTTCCCCCAATGCACTGGCTAAAATATGTCAAAAGGACGGGGTTTGGGGGCTTCCCCATGTCAACAGTTGTGTGAGTTTACTAGAGCTTTCACTTTACATATCATTGTGATGCAAAGGTAAACCTGTCCAGTACCTTTACCCACCGGAATAATATCGAGTTGAATTGTCATCAATTGCTCCCAGCAGCAGTGTTTCACAAAATAACCTTGCATCTTTCTACTGCATGGTTAGGAATCCAATGCCCGTGCTTGTAGTGGCCGTTATACCGAGGGAAGTTCGTTTTGAAATCATACTAGTATTTGTGAATGAATTTTCATGATTATTGGTCTGCCGTTTTACATTTCTCGTTCTGAAAGGGTGAATGCGTTAGACTGGATCTTCATTGATACGTTTCATGATGATTTTTCTTTCAAATGTTGTTAACTATGAAGCGCAGAAGCACCCAGGGTCCGAATGTTTAATGGCACAAAGGACGCGTTATCCCTAACAGTTATGTTAGGCATCATTAAGGACGTTATCTTTGCAGTTAATCCCATTAAAATCTAACGACTCCGTTAAAGTTACCCTTGTTTTGAACATCCCAGCCCCGGAGAACCAATATTCTTAATTCCGAGCATTACGCCGTCTCGAGCATCTCTTGTTCCTCATGTTCCAGGGTTCTGAATTTACCCGAAATATTCCGTAGCCAAAAATCGCTCTCCCGGCAAGCGTGTACTGATGAACTGATGTTATTTGGGTATACAAATACTGGGCCTGCTGTTCAAGGCGCTGCGTTCAAGCAGCAGATATAACCGCCAGACCGTTAACCACGTAAAATAGACAACCCAATAAAAGGTTATCGTCTTAATTCAGCATACTAAATGGAGGTTGGCACATCTCTGCCTATCAATATTCGCATCAATTTGATAATTACCCAAAAAAAGTCACCGGCTTGCAGTTGTTGAATTAATGTTATGAATATATATCCCATTATTTTGTAATAAACCAACTTGCATGATCAAGGCAGTCATCCACACGAACTTTCTCAAACGTGTGAGTTTGTATTTCCGACTAATTGACAATTTGGAAAAGCAAGGCTATATCAGCACCCGGTAAGTAAGATAGGGTCTATGATTAGAACTTGTGAAACAAGGTTTGCTTCTCAGATCAGCCCAGTCGATGCTACATGTAAGTGAACTCCCACATAATCAGAAACTTAGAGACATTGAGGACGAGTTAAGGGACAAATATCAGCCGATCGAGTAAGAAGGAAAACATGTAAAGATGTGGTCTTTTTGGTGGGAGGGGTGGAGGGACTCGATCGGCTACTATTGGGTTTGCTAAACTCGCGAAAAAAAACAACAAACAGACAATTATGGATTTAGTTGGTGTAAAACATGTTTCACCATGTGGCCACATACATTCCGTACACGTTCAGCTAATTTTTAAAGTGAGTAAATTCGATCACTTAATGGCTGTTTTCTTGTATTTTCATTAATTTTATTGGTCAAACTAGTAGGCCCACCCAAGAGCCCTCAGCTACCTAAACTCACCATCCTGCCATGCCTGCAGGGTGATAATATTATCAGCAGTCTCGGTTGATAACTGAAGGAATACATTTTTGGAAAAGAATGCAGTGAGAGGGTTCATGATTTATCAACAATGTTATTTTTGCTCGGACAAACCATGTGCTCTTGTTTACGTATCTTGCTAAGAACAGTCCTATCCGCTGGGCACTGATGTACGGTCTCCAATCAAAGTCAAAGTTATCTTATTCGTAGTACGCGATTTCACTCAGGCATAACTGCAGGGTGTATTCTTGGTGATTACTCTTGCATTATTTGCAGGCAGCCGGGGCAACAGCTTTTTAAGTAATCATCCGCCATCCGTTCCATATGCCAGATTAACTACGAATACGCGACCAAAAATAATTTTGTCTTTGATCGGTCACCGTGTGAAGGTGCTGAGGGATGAAATTATTTTCAGGTCATTCAAGGCTTGCCATTCTCACAAAAATGAATGCATTAGTTGTTCAGATATTTGGATAGAAGTAATTTTTGGGTTTTGAATATGCACTGTTCTCAATTATTGTTCGAGGCGGGCTGCATATGTTATACCCGATCCTTAGGAAATTAGGTGTTCGCTTATTAAACATTCCAACTGGTGGAACACAACTTTATTTATTATATCGTTATGGTAACGTTTTTTCGTGGTGTATCGGTCCTACACACAACCTCCACGGTAGAGATATTTCGTCTCATTTAAGTTCAAGGCACGAAATAAATTCGTCCAATCAGAACGTCGCTAGCATCCGATTCAAGGAATTTTGTAATGCTGTAGCAGCGATATCCTGCTGACGGACAAAAAAAGTACTATTTTCTCCGCGATCCGCACTGTACTACATCTCGTACTATTTGGCACTTTTCTGGGCTCCGATTGGCCTGTGTGCCACCCAATAAACCGCGAGCACTCGAACAATGTGCTTCGTGCTATTGGGCCTACACACGTTAAATAGTCTTTTGCATTTATATGTAGTTGTGAAAGGGGCTGAATCTTGTTTGAAGTCTTCTTGCTGGAATAAAATCTGTCTATCATAACCTGAAGTCCCTCTGATTTCAGAATTCGTAGTAAAAACGTGAAGATGCAACGACTCCCATTAATGCTATTCGGCATTTTGGTACACCTGGTAATCAGCCAAGTGTCGGCGGCAGGTATGTCATCAGTTCGTAAAGCGACTCGCAGACGCATAGTTTGCATGCAATATATCAATCGCTTGTCTGCAAGAGTCATTGCCAGAGTCAGTCGTCGGGACCTGCGATAAATGTAAAACCCAGGGATGACCGATTTGATGAGTGTGGTCTGATAATGATCGTTATAATAAAAAAAGACCCGGTGTAATATATGTGAGTGTTTCTGTTTTTGAGTGTTTCCTCTCATTGTTTGGGAACGCTCAAAAATAGATTGACAAGTTTTTCTGTGTATCCCCCCTATTGAAAAGTCGTGGTCTCTCTAGCTGCCTATTGTTTGGAAACACTGACACATGGGGAACAACCACAGATGTTACACCGGCTTGACCTCTGCAGTCCAAAAGAGGCCTGTGTATTTCTTCTGGAATAGTGATTTGAAATGCCGAAGACTTTAAAATGAAAGTTATTCTAGGGTTCTATGGGTAGGGAAAATATCAGGTGATCTAAAAAGAAAAACTCATATAAAATTAAACTCCCGCTTTTTAAAGTACAATAAAAATGCAATAAAAATGAAATTATTGAAAATTTGCACTCTTGTGGCCACTGATATTATCAAAGACAGATTACTTCAAAAAACCCACAGCTTAAAAATCAGATATATACCCTTTCTTTCGGCAGCTGTAGATCAGGCACCCGTCGACCGATTCGGACGATTCTTGTACCACTGATTATGAGCTGCATTTGCTCTAAACTAGATAATCCCTCGTGCAAGCATGAATCATTTCGACCTACTGTGAGATGTGAGAGCCCCCTGTTGGCGGCTTTGTGTAACTTTACCTTGCATCCCTATATTGTCCCTTTGAACAATAGTTCCATCAGTTCATGCATGGAAGAAGAGGCTTTGGGTGGTATCGCAGCAGGATGGTGAACCAATTCATCACTAAATGCAATTTGCATAGGTGACTACACGCAACGATTTTGACGGGCATTTCTTTTAGGCCGGGTCTATTTGGCAAGCCGCTCGCCGAACAGGCATCTTTTTTTGTTCTGTTTGGAGAGCCGCTTGCCAAACAGCACTAAAAAGCCACCCTGTTCGGCCAGCCGGGCTTGCCAAACAGGTAAAAAATCTACCCTGTTTGGCGAGCTGGAGACTTTATACTTTAATATTAATGAGTTCGGCTCTCCATTCAGGACAAGAAAAAGTCGCTGTTTGGTAAGCCGGGCTTGCCAAGTAGTCACTTCTTATCTTTTATTTGACATTACATGTACTTAAACATTAAGGGGAATATGAAAATAAAGTAGGAAAAGTTCATGCATGGAAGAAGAGGCTTTGGGTGGTATCGCAGCAGGATGGTGGGCCAATTCATCACTAAATGCAATTTGCATAGGTGACTACCCGCAACGATTTTGACGGGCATTTCTTTTATTTGACATTACATGTACTTAAACATTAAGGAGAATATCAAAATGAAGTAGGAAGAAATATAGATTAGGAAATGCATGCATTTTCATCAGGATAGACACAGATCCTTTTGAGATTCTGGAAAAACATTTGGTCTTTAGCGAGCATATTTGACACAACATTTTGATTTTGGAGTATATCTAAAAGTATATAAATGTGTTACTTAAAATTCAGAATTACGTAAAAAACAATTAGGACCTGTCGTCCAGTAATTAACATATAATACACTGGATATCTTGGTAGCCATAGTTGTTAACAACCCTGAACGTTCGGTGCCTTTTTTGACCAGCCGATATATGCTGCTGCTAATTTTGCCGATGTACCGTGAAACGATATCATACCAACGGTGCCTTCGTTCGTTTAACCTTAATACTCCTGCGTTTTGTCTCTCGCTCATAAATGAAGAGTAATTCGAGATATGGGGCTTACGTGACGTACAGTAGTGTCTGGGGACCGAGGAGGTAGTTGATAAAGCTTGGAATCGATGAAACCTTGGAACCAGTGATAAACCTTGGAATAGTCAGTACTAAACCGTAGAATCACTGTGCAAGTACCGTGTGAAATCGGGTGCGTTCCTTCCACGATTTATACCCTTCCAACTGCCAATCTCGTCCCAGCTGACTTTATTGATAGCAATTTGCCAGTAGTTCCAGAAACCACCTTTTTGTGGTGGATGACGTCATCATGGAATGCATTTAAAATGCGTTGTTTTCGTTAAAATATGAACTTATATTCATGACGGGCCGCAATTGCAAATATCTAATGATTTCTTTTCAATGAAAGCAAAAGAAAGGTTTTGTGATTGTTTTGTATTCCATATACTAAAATAAAACGTTTTTATTAGAAGAATCATTTTGTATATAATGCTCTGATTAAGCTTGGTAGATAGGACAAACATGCACACGGGAATCACTAAAAAATGTGTCCGCTTAGAACTGGTGACATCAGGGAAAGATATCTATATCCCTCGATGTGTACATGAAGATGTGCAAAATCGCTCACAGCGAAGGAATTTGTTCACATTTTTCATCTCCAAACCCGGCTAAAACCTTCGGTAATAAATCTGCATCTACGTTTCTTGTCATGTTAAGATGATGTACGGATAAATGCCAGCCGGTACTGCATGATGTAGTCAATCTTCTCTGTATCACCCTGTATGATCACACCGCTCCGTAGTGGAAATAGGCCCCGTGTGGTGGCGTAGTAAGCGGAGCGCTGATTGGTCCATATAATGGGTGTGTGGTGGGCGTTACGTGTCGCGCATGCCCATATTTGGGAGATCAGTAATGTACACTTGAGGCGAGGTATGACTGGGTTGTTCTAAAATATAGATTGTTGAATCGGATATGCGACTGATTTCTAAACTACCGTCAAATTCCGATCTGATCATGAAAAAATAATCTCCAAATATTGATTCGTAACCACCTTAGGTTCCAATCGCATTATTTCATGTTTTTATGCATTTTTAGGACTGATTCCAAGGTTTATCACTGGTTCCAAGGTTTCACTGATTCCAAGCTTTATCAACTACCGACCGAGGATTCAATTATGCGCTTTTGTTTATAAGGTAAAGATGCGCGTGTGCAGGTGCGTGTGCGTGACTGCAACTCCGGGACAAACGAGAAGTTAACAGAGTTCTCCTACAGATGGTGCATCGGGTTTGCATTCACGTGCATTAGTGTCGACTTAGCATTCTCTCAATACACTTCTCTTTTAATGCGTCCTTTTTTGATACATACATTCCAGAACTAGAAGACGATGAAATAGATCATGCTTTCGAAGCATTCGTGAAAAGGCGCACCAACAAGCGTGGCTTCTGGGTTGAACCACGTAAACCGGACTTCAGTCTCTTGAAGAAGTGGAGATAGCGGCTGATTGGTGCTTCATGTAGCCTCCATCACGTCTCACGGATGCGCCACGGTACATGTAGAACAAGAAATAAAGCATTGTAACAAGACAGCTATTGTTTTGATTATTTATTATTCCTTCTATGATACTAATGATCAAGTCCATGAGCAATTGAATGTTATGTGGAGGCCTGATCATTGGCCTTTTCATAGGAGACTAAAGGACTCTGAATGTCACAAAAATGTTTCTCTCTCTAACTTACCGGTTATTTTGTCAAATTGGCCTTGAACAGGGAAGGGTAGAAAAGCGCCATAGAAGAACTCAATATCAATTATTGTTTCTGTATTATTTGCTATCTTCGCCGCCAGACCGTCGAAGACCCAACTGCAATTGAAACATGATCGACACAAATTAACAGTTTTCAGCAAGTTCATTGATGAGGCAAAATATAAACGCGCTCGATGTCCTTGACATTTTGATTATATTTGGCTGTCGTGAAAAAGCACGAGAAAAAAGGCACGACCCCATAAATACATCGTAACGACAACCGCCACTGCCAGACTGCGTTCATTGAAACAGATGCAGAAATGTGTCTGTTGCATCGACTTCCGATTGATAAAATCCGAAGGTTTCCTGTTACAACAAGAATGACCGAGGGATAGGAGTAGTAAAATGTACACTTGCCTGTGTTTCTATTATTGCATGGCAAATGTTTGTGCTACATCGGGTTAGTTTCGACAGAGTTATATTTGTTGCGGCCATGTTGGACTCGTCCTCATGCACTAATGAATGCCATACTTCTTTGCAGCAGCTTTGTAAGTAATTATAAGGTAAAATGGGGGTAATTGTAGCCCCTTTTTACCTATAATTTTTGTTACCAGGTAGATTCACTAAAACCGGCCTGCACCTTGTAGTGGCACTTCTTCCAATTGTACAGCCTGCAATTAAAGACACTTGATCTTAAACAATGCGTCTGAGAGACAATACAAGACTCGTGGTCAGGGGCTTCAAATACCCCGTTGCCTTGGGGAATTTGTAGCCCCTGACTAAAATTTAAAATTACATGTTTTTTATGTATGAGAACACTTTTTTCACAGGTTTATGGTCTTTATTGGTAATAAAGCTTTCAATATTATTCCAATCAAGGTTGACGACGAGATTTTGCTGGTATCAAACGATATTTATTGAACACATTAAGTGGTGGTCGATGCAATCTCTTACCAACAATTTAAACAATATCGTCACAAATCAGACTGATTTTAGAATGTTGTAAAAACACAACGTTCTATCTATCACCTCTGTTGTACATTACATCTTGTGTCAGACAACAGCTTGTGATATTCTGAATTGACTGACGGTCTTGTCATGCGCCATTAAAAACTTTAATTTCAGTTATGGACCATGTATCAACACCATCTATAGCTGGCACCACTTAATGATAATGTAATGTGCCATGAGAAATACTGCTATCTAGTCAATGGAATTGCTTTAACTAGAGACACCAGTAACTTTGAAAATATTAACATTATTTCGAAATAATTTTAGAGGAATTAGTATGAAACATCAAATGTATCATTGTTGGCACATAACGGGTTAACATTGTATCTACATTGGATAGACTAGCATGATACCCGTGGCGCGGGTTGTTTTAGGGTTTTGGCTTACTGTGGGGTTGGGGCAATTTGGGTGAAATGAAATGATATGTTCGGGGGGGGGGGGGTTGTGATGTTGTCTAAACTCCACCACTCTTCAAAGTGGTCTCGAGTTATTTTGACGAACTATTTCGCGAATGGTGAAGAGGCAATGGCGTGAAGTTACGAACTTAGTACAACAAATGCTGCGAGCATAGTGGGTGGCAGCACCAGACGGAGGAAGTAGTTCGCCTAGGGTTTTTTCGACACCCTCCACACGGAATCCACTCGTTCCGGAACACTCACTTACTTGTTAATCTGCAGTGGTTAGCCGGTTTTTTGCAGTAAAAAAAATTTAATCGGGAGTTTATATCATATTTTATATTTGCCCCGGGTATTCATATAGGGAGCTGTGCGCTACTTTGCGCCCAGTGCTTGGGTCGGGTGAGGCGGTTTGTTATTATGTCACTTGTATCACGTGATGAATTCCAACACGGTACTTCAAAAAATTAAGAGCGATTATCAATGTAAGGTGAAAGAGTACGACCAAAATAAAGGGGGAAAATTGCGGAGATGGATGAGTGTTTTAAACATATAGTGGCCCCAATATACTTTCCCGGCTTATTTTCGTATAATCCCACACTTTTGATTTAATAGATGGCTCATATGCAAATTTAGAACTGCTGAAATGGCCCCTTATGTTGATGAGTATGCCCATATATAGAAAGAACAAAAAATGCTATTTCTCCAAGATCGCTGCAAAGTTTACCCATTTAACCCGGCGAGGACCATCTCCATATCAACCACGACTTTCAGGAAAAGTTTCGAGCTCATCCGATCTGAACTGACGGAGGAGATGTATGACAAACTATTTCAGCTCTACGTCCATTATAGTAGTGATTTATGATCAAATAATATAATTCGGGTAAAAGAATTAAAAATCTTGCATTTTCATGATTTATGACATGATATATCGAGCTATTTATAGGGGCTACAAATACCCCGAACCAACGGGCTACAAATACCCTGAGGGTACCTTGGTCAGAAAAGTGTTTCTGAAGAATTTACTTTTAAAAATGACATCAAATGCCGCATACAACATTCTCTACACTCAATACTGATCACCTGAACCAAGTTTCATATATATCAATGCTCTGCAAGTATGGAAAATGTGGACCTGTAAAAAGTTTGATCCCGACTTTTTTGTGCATGTGTCTGGTTTGTTTTCTTCTTATAGCCAAAGCTCTTACATAACATGTTGCATAATCCAAAACTATTGATGTTGTGATACTCAAGAGTCACCTCTTTCATATCCATGCTTTGGTTGGCTGAATAGTTCCGCGGTTACCACAATATGAATCAAAAACATTATCAGGGGCTACAATTTGATCGGGGTTACAAATACCCTATTTTACCTTATATATATATTTATTTATTCCTCCTATGCAGAAGAAGATATACAAAATAGTATACAATAAATTTAACAGAGTGTATGAGAAGTGAGTGCATTATTTACAGGTAATTTGGTAATTAATTGAGTGAGCTGGTTAATACCAGCACTCCGCTGCAATTGGCAGCAATGACATGTTGTCTACTAGGTCGCAGCCAGGTATTTGCTTACCTAGCAATGTCTCTGTTAGATCATTGTCATTCATGTTCCACAGTGCCGCGGACACCTCTACAGAGCATTCGTCTACGGCTCTTTCCCAGAATAGGTCTCGCTTTACCGCGAGACCCGAGCACTCGCAGAAGAGATGTCGTGGTGTGTCCGTGTATGCGCTTTTACAATGTGAGCAATATATAGGCTCTTGCAATATGACAAATGTATTCAGCTTTGCAAGAAAAGCATATCTATGTTTACTCCTCGGGTCCTTTTGGGCGGACAGCCAGAGGAGGGACGGAAAGTCCAACGTTTTCTCAATGTTCAGAATTCTGGTTAGTTCGCAGTCCTTGTTACACGCGGACACGAAGTTAACATTTTCATGAGTCTCTATGGCTAATCGTACAGTCGATTTCCAGACGGATTTGTGAGAGAAAAGAGCTGGGTCCGTGGCGGCTAGTTCTAAGTAATCCGATAGATGATATTTATATAATGTGTCCCTGAGCAAGGGAACATAGCCAATGCACTCCTTACTGCGGGTAGTTCTGTCCTGCATGGATAGGTACCTGAGTCTGAATACCGTCCACGGGAGTTCGCATGGCGCTTTACTTAAGGCTACAAGTTGACCAAGGAACTGGAGACGTCTAGCATCCACTGAAGATTGAATACAATGGCTCCCGATCATTGCTTGAGCCACTAAAGTCCTAGTCATTCTCGGAAATCCTTGCATCCTTTTCAAGCAAAAGCGGTGTGCCCTTTCGAGGATCATCGTTTCGCGCGCAGACAGATTGTCCCAAATTTCACTACCGTAGAGCGCTCGGGGGAGGCATACGGTGCAGTAGAGTTTGAAAGACGAGGCTGGATTAAAACCAGAAGGTTGAATCCCCGGACCTAGGATGCACATTAACGTATTTTTCAGCTTCTGGGCGGCGGCTATTACTTGCCTCAATGGCTTGGAGTGCTTATCCTGGGATACCCCAAGGTGCACACAAACATCTGTTTCCCTGACGGGTTTGTTACCCAAGTGCCAATTGCGGAGTGGCTTCGCTCGTTCCCACTGTCTCACGCTTTCACCGAATACTATTATCAGGCACTTTTGTCCATTGTAGTCGTATCTCCACTTAATTGCATACTGGTCACAGCACCCCATGATGCCGTCTAATCCAAACTTTGAGAGCGATACCAGGGTGAGATCGTCCGCGTGGCAAGGCGATCCACAGTTCACGTCTTCGATTTTAGCACCGACATCTAACTGATCTAGGTTGTCAAGAAGTTCGTTGATGTAGAGTAGGTACAACCAGGTTGAGAGTACACCACCTTGTCTGACAGACTGTTTTAGCGCAAACCACGGGGACATAGTATTACTGACAATCACGCAACTTTCAGCATCCACATAGCAGTTTTTGGTCAAGCGCCAAAGCTTGCCTTGCACCCCAAAATTAAAAAGCTTGTAGAAGAGCCCGTTATGCCAGACGGTATCGAAGGCTTTGGATGTATCCAAGAAGCACTCGTACACTTTCGAGTTCCTTTCGAGATTGTGACGGATTGTTTCCTGGAGCACGAAGGCAGTGGATACACAACTGCGCTTCTTTTGGTAGGCACTTTGCTGGCGATTAGGGAAAACTATATTGTTGTCTTGCGTCCATCGATTCAGTTTCTCTAGCATCAGTTTTTCTAACAGTTTGTACAGAACAGGTAGCAACGTTATCGGACGATAACTCCCTGGTTCGGCCCGATCCTTTCCCCCACCCTTATGTATAGTGTGGATAACTCCTTTCTTGGCACTGGCCGGTACATGCTCAGATGTCAGTATCACGTTAAGGAGATTTGTGAGCGTTGTATGGAGGATGCGACCTCCATATTTGATGTGTTCGTTCGTAAGGGAATCGTGACCTCCTGCTTTCCCACACTTAAGTCCACGAATCGCGCGCGTAACTTCCTCAAAAGAGAAAGGGTGGTCGAGGCCGTCTATCTGTATCTGCTTTGACCTTTCGTCCATGTCTTGCACTGACCTGTCTACGTCACACCTAAACGTTTCATCATATCTCAGGTCGCATTTCGGAGAATAAAGCTCTTCAAAATATGCGGCCCACTTATTCGCGATGTCCGAAGTGTCATAACACATTTCCCCTTTGAAGCGCATAGGGGGAGGGGGCCTGTTTGGCGTAAGTTTACGGCTTTTTAGCAGTCTCCAGAATTTGTCCTGGTCTACCTCGGCAAGCTCGTCCAGTTCTGCATAGAAATTCGCCTCCAAGTCGGCATTCTGCTTTCGCAGAGCCGCTCTGAAAGCCCGTTTGGCCTCTTTGTACAGTTTGAATTCCTCCGAGTCCGCGGATCTGGGTTTGTCTGCTTGCACCCACAGGTGGCGTGCCTGTTTCATTTGCTGATAGATAGGCTTGAGTTTTTCATTCCAGTTCGGTCTGCACTTCTTACGCGAATTCCTCCGTTTGGGAATGGAGAGATCAGCTGCGGTCCCACCACCCTTGGTGCTTTTGCGTTTGATGGGTTCGGAAGTCGGACAATCGTCTGGCCGGACTGCTTTAGCCTTATCGGACAGCCATGATCTAAACAGATCTATCTGCACAGTGTTCTCTCCTGTCAGCTCGAGTAATCTTTCGACGTACGAGTCTTTAGGGAGGTTTGAGAGTTCTCCTTGAAAGTGGCCGTACCAGGCCTGATCAGCGGGTATATCGCCACTTTCGCCATTGTCGGACCACATGGATGCCTGTGAGGAAACCGAAGGAGAATTTAACTCCTTTGAAAGTCCTTCTGGCGTGAGATCTGCGTTGCTCTCAAAACTCATTGTGACATCATTAGATTCCTCACCTCTAGTTGTTTATATTCCGGTTGAAGACGGGTAAGATAGTCCTCGCTATGTTGGGTTATCCGAAGAAAACTAACACCGGTCCTTGAAGATCGACTAGCTCTGCCGCCATCTGGTACTTTCTAAGTGAATAACACCAATTTGTTCATGGCCCATTAATATGATAATTATGGACTACGAGAGGCTTTATTTGAACACCCGCCAAAAAATTATACAGTAACGTCAATTCTATGATCTTGCACGTGTTTCATTGACCTTCTAGATGGGAAGCTTAATGCTATAATCTTGAAGGTAACTGCTTTAAAGCTGAACTGCATGAAAAAAACAGAAGTGTCCATGTTTAAAAAAAGACCATCGCGCTGGGAGACCACCGCGCCCCAGCGCGGTGGCCGAGAGAAATGCGCTTTCAAACGCCCGAAACACCCTTCAGAGGTCAGCCAGAAACATGATAGTCTACGGCGAAACAGTGGCGCTGCCGTAAGTCTGTCAGCAGAACACCGGAAGTGCTGGGTCATGAGTGTGGGTACACATACAATTACACGTAGACCATTCCAACCATGCTGACGGAATACAATGTACTTCCATTTTCGAATGTGTGCACTGAAGAGAACATGAAAGAAAAAATTATGGAAAACAAATGAAAAAAATCACTCCCCGTCAACAAATAAACCTACACCGCTATTTGCGGGGAGAACGTACAAGAAAAAATGCTATACGCCGGCTCTCAGACCATGGACGTGAAAAAAAATCGATAGTAGGCCTATAGTACAATACAAGCACGTGGACAATCGGCAGGGGCGAATCTGTCCGAAAAACACCCTAAAAGTAGAAATATAATCTGTAAAAGCACGAGAACTAACAGAGAGAATATTCACCTAAACGCCATCATGGATTATCCGATGAAAACGAGCGTAAATACAGAGAAAGTCTGCTATTCCGTCCTGAAAGCCGCCTTAAAAGATTCCATAACGCCATGTTTTTCTTCCACGTAGGCCTACTCACGACCTTCTTTGACCAACATGACGTAAGCGTGGTTTGAGGTTGATCAAATGTTATTCGCAATCCCCCATCTAGATAGCATTTTTTATTTCATTGTTCGAAAATTCCCATTGTTCATTTTGTTGTCTCCCAATACTGTCATCTCGCCTGTATCCCGATTTTTGCTAACGCTAGTATGTCTATTATCGCAATTGCTTAGCCCATGTACGCTAATCTTGGGTGAGAACAAGAATATATAGGTCTTTGTCGGAGGTTGCAAATAAAAATCTGGCTCCGCAATTTGCGTTGCCTCTATGAACGAGACAGGGGTGGATCCCTACAAGTAGAATGACCAAGAGCTTGAATAAACGGTACAATAATTGGGACATTCAGCTATTTTCGTTATCTCACACGGGGCTTCAGGGTTAGGTCGAAGGTATACCCTCACCCCAACCCCCCGGATTCACAACCCTTGTGACACAGATATTTGCTTGTCGGTAGGTCTAACAAGGGATCCCTGTCTCATTCCTGTCTCATCTACATCCCTGTCTCATTCCTTAAGGCGACACAAACTGCGGAGCCGGGTTGTTGTTTGCAACCTCCGACAAGGACCTGTTCTTGTTCTCGCACAAGATTAGAGTACATGGGCTAAGCAACTGCGGTAATAGCGCACAGCAGAAAAGCCTGAAGCGCTACTGTAGTTAACGTGCATACGTATCCAATGTTAACAATGTTTCTCATGTCCATGGATTCGATTCAAATGGCTTAAATTTGACTTAAAATGGCCGCCAAAAGAGATAAACGCGCGAATGAAGCAACTCGACTTTTCTGAGCTCCGAGAGAGAACCACATGAATATTCACACTGTTTTTTAATCAAAATTCTATTTCAGGGGGGTGGGGGTTTACCCCTCGACATTTGTGTTTTGATTTTTGAGACTTTAGTAATAATATCCAAAAGACGCTAAAAATTGATATAATCCCGAATTAATGAAGTAAAAAACGGGCAGGCGTTTCGGGCAGCGACATGTATTCATCCACTGGAGAAAGTGTATAGTCCGTTCTGAACTGTGAAGCGGTGGTAAATACATGACTGTGATGGGTGAAAGTGGATTTATTCTTTCAATTCTTAATCTAGAGAGCCTGGCCATAACAGGGATGTACTTTTTGATAATTAATTTTCAGGAAATATTGTGTCACTGGCCAGTTTCGAACTTGTATCCTAATAGGCCCATATCAGTCCGCGAGTGACGATTTGATGGCAATGCTGTACACAAATCAATTTTTCTCAGACAATCGGTATTGGAATTTTTTGAATTTTTACAATTATTTTGATAAAAGCCTCTTCATAACAAATATAAAATTTGGTGGGAATTAAAGCACCCTTGGTGTACTATTTTCAATAACCTATGTTCATTAAAATGTACACAGTATGTACACACGGGCTAATAGAAGTCTCTGGCCTTTCGAGGAAAAAAAGTTTATTTTGAGATTTCAATAAACCTTTTGAACGAATTCCACATGGGCCGTGGTGGGATCCGAAGACACCTTAAGGAGGAATGTATGTTTTTATGGGGTACCATTGGTTTTGCAGACCTTCTGGTTTTTCCTAGAGAATAATCAATATTCGCTAGCAGGCTTTTTATGCTCCGAGATATGAAGAGGGTTCTTTGTTCCTCAGGTTCTTTGTTCATCAGTCTCAGGTTCCTCAAGAATCAAGTCTTCCAGTCTCTTGGCCTTCAAAAACCCTTTCCAACCAATTTTTTATGCATTTACCATTCGGCTACATGTTGGTGGGGGAAAAACATGATCCCTGACCCCTTGAATTGGTTGCCCAGGTACAACTTCATGCAATTGTCTCAAGGAAGCCACCAGTACCACCTCTTGGCGGTCTTGCAAGTATCATGCCAGTGAAAAGGAAAGGTAATGATGATTGAGTGTTGGCGTTAGGGTACCATCAGAGGAGTACCTCTTCCTCGCTCTGGGTTAAACGTGTCACAGGACTGTACTATCATGAA
The DNA here is from genome assembly GCF_910592395.1 of Lineus longissimus. NCBI lineage: Eukaryota > Metazoa > Nemertea > Pilidiophora > Heteronemertea > Lineidae > Lineus > Lineus longissimus. Next base: position 10,255,549 of record NC_088310.1, read on the forward strand.
GGTTTGGGGGTTCCACTCGAGCGCTTCGGGGTAAGCAGCTCGGAAGGACTTATTAAGAGGCCAATAGGGGGTTTGAGGGGCCTTCCCCCAATGCACTGGCTAAAACATGTCAGAAGGACGGGGGTTGTGGGCGGGGGGGGGGGGCTCTCCATGTCGACAGTTGCGCGAGCTCAATAGAACTTGCACTTTACATAAGAATCTGCCAGAGTGCCAGACTACGATAGTCCGGACACCTTTCAGGGGGGGGGACATTTTCAATTTCTTTGCCGGCTATTATGATGATGGAGTTGAGTTACTGCTAAAGAGATACATGGAGAAAACTGTCAATCATAACAAAAAATTGGCGGAAGAAACTATAGCATGTTCCAAACTAGGGGATTTGGGGGTTTCTCTTGGCTTCTGATTTCTGAACGCGACGTTCAAGCCGCAAGGCCAATCTGACTATCCACTAGATGAGGGATTGCGAATAACATGGATCAACCTCGAACCACGCTTACGTCATGTTGATCAAAGAAGGCCGTGTGTAGGCCTACGAGGAAGAAAAACATGGCGTTACGGAATCTGGTGAGGAGGCGTTCAGGACGGAATATAGCAGGAGTTCTCTGTATTTAAACTCCTTTTCATCGGATAATCCACGATGGGGTTCAGGTGAATATACTTTCTGTGAGTTCGTGTGATTTTACAGATCATTCTACTTTTAGGAAGGTTTTAGGATGTATTTGCCCCTTTCGATTGTCCACGTGTTCATATTGTACTAGGCCTAGTATCGATTTTTCACCTCCAGGATGTGAGAGCTGGCGTATAGTACGTTCTCCCCGCAAATAGCGGTGTAGGTTGATTTGTCGATGGGGAAGGGATTTTTTTCTCATCTATTTTCCATGATTCTAATTTGTAACTATTTTATTTCAGGTTCGTTCTCATCAGTGCACACATACGAACATGGATGTACATTGTATTCCGTCAGTATGGTTGGACATGGCCTACGTGTAATTGTATGTGTATCCACACTCATTATCCAGCACTTCCGGTGTCCTTGCGGTGGTCTTTTTTTAAACATGGACGCTTCTGTTTTTGTTCATGCAGTTCAGCTTTAACTAATAGTGGCAACCAGCTAAGCTTAATAGTCTTATTGGTGTCAAGAACGGATAATTTCAATCAAACAGGCATGTAAAATCGGCGACGACCACAACTATAGCATCGAAGGATACAAATGTATGTCGAGTCATCTTTTTGATATAAATATATGATGAGGGGACACATGAACGACGCAGTAAATAAGACACATATAAATGTCTACTGATCGACATGTTATCAAAAAGTATCTCGGCCTCATAGCGTTCAGTATTATCCTTGATATACTGCATATAGTGTGGAAAAAAATGGATATTTGCAGCAGTCAGAAGAATAGACCCAACCAGTACGACGGTCCTTGCTTTGTCCATGGTGCACAGCCTTTTGCAGCCACTGGAAACCGGACGGCCACGGCGCGGCCTATGGACATGGCAACAAGATAAACCGGAATGCAGATTCTCAAATGGGGATTTCTTTTTCTAAATGACTATAACTTGTGATGACTAAATATATGGTTTTTCTTATCTATGTTGATTCTAAACTTCTTTAACATTAGTACTGTCAACGTGGTGTGTCCGTGTCAGCTTGTAGAAGAGCAACGTTTGGGCTGGTACTAGTCACTAGGACTAGTCTATGACCACACTAACCTTGCACTCTTAACCAAATGAGGAGTGAACAAGTCTTCACACAGATAAGTTTATCTCTAAGAGGTGTAGCTCTTAACTAACACATACAACTGAGAAGACAAATCCCAAATTCAGTGCAGTGCTAAAACTTACACTTTCTAAATGGAGTTTGATACGGTGCAGCGCTATATCTTGCACAACTGATCGAGAAGACAAAATGCCAAAGTCATGTTCAGCGCTATAGCGTAGAATGAGTTCAGCGCTATAGCTTAACCTCGGAAGAAGGAGTTGAGTGCACATCACAGCTCGGGCTTTCCACACTTGGCTTGTTCATCGCATTTGATCTGTCCTTTGTTCAATTTGAGATGTTGCATTCGTGTTGCGATGCTTCTTGCTTTTGCGGCCTTGGTGTTCTGCCAGAACTAACTTGGGTTATCTTTCAAGTTGGCGCTCGCGCTTCTACATTTACGGTTCATTTGACCCTGCACAGTTTGGTTCTCAGTTTTGGATCCTCGAGGTTCATGTATCGTTGTGCATCTTTTTATCTTTACATTTTCCTGATTTCCACGCTTTTTTGCGGGCCTTTCCGGCGGATCAGTCGGCGCATGCTCGTATTCATCCAGGGGTGGGATGTCCTGACTGGAGTGATCTTCTCTGAAAAGTTGGAAGTTATGTGAAAGCTGGCGGGGCAAATATACATTCCCCAGCAAAGCCAAAGTCGATCACCCGGGAATGTCCGCGATGAGCAGTTGTGCATTAGGATCATTTACTGGATAAACCCATACACCTAGTATGTATTTGAATATATACTTGCCAACCCCAATGCACAAATCGAAAGCGAGGCATTCTCTGCTGACACCGCAGGCTGCGCGCACTTCTAACGAAGTGTCCAGAGGTCCGTATACAATAAATTCGGACGAAAAAGTCTGAACACAATTCAATCAAAGGCCTCCGCACTGTTTCGGTAAGGCTTTTATTCAAAACATGGTAATGCAAAGAGAGATTTACCAGAGTCTTTCAGATAAATTTGCAAGACTCTGGATTGAGAAACATAAGAATGTATGTTGAGACAAACCTGGCGATCAACCGAAGAAATTAGAGTGATGTGTTGGCGTAGATTATTTCCATAGTTTGGTAAATTCATCTTTGCATTACCATGTTTTAATGAAAACCTTACCGATACAGTTTCGGAAGCCAGTGCCAAGCGCTCGGCTCATGTCCACACTTCTTCGTCCGAATATACAATTGACTATTATAAACTCCAGTCCTGACCAAGAGCCGAGGCATCAGGTGCACTGCCGGCTGCACTGCAGTCATGCAGACGACAATCTATTGGGATTAAACAGTCACTCAGTTAATTAAAGAAGTCAATTTATTGACGTTACTTTAGACCATGTTATTGCCATAATCAATAGAAGGAGTATCTTTTCCCGTGCCAAACAAGAATCAATGTGGAAACCAGGAGATCGGGCATTTTATTTGACATAGCACCCACGTGGTTGAGGGGTATTTTAAGTTATCAAAATAACTCTTGGCATAGGGTTTTCCATCCAGAAATCACGTAACCATGAAAACTGGGTGGCTCAACAATATGGTGGTAAATAACAACGTCAACGGGTTTATATTAGCGCGTTTTATGTTTGGATGTCGAATGGCTCATGTATGGACACAAGGTTCTTGTAGCTTGCTCTTACCAGCAGGGCAAACTTCGAACAACGCTAGTTCTTTCCTGCCTGTCGTGAATATGTCTCCAAATAAAACTTGAGGTGGACCTTGAAAGAGGCCTCCCCAGGCTGATAATGCCAATCGGTGATGAGACGACACCTTGAGACGACACGTATACAGAGGGTTCTCCAGACAGAGTCACAGCCAACAAGACGAACTTTTTTATGATGAGCGCTATATATCTAGCCTGCAGCTGGTTGTGAATTTGTCACCGATTCTGGCCACTGCACTGTGATTTATCGAAACTTGGGAACGCTTTCAAATACATCAGCCAATTCATGGACAAGATATCATTAAAAAATTCGAAGTCGTATTATCCGTCTTTTACAAGGATCTATCGCTAGATAAGATAGCTGAAATTCAGTCTCGAAGCTGAATCGTACAGTCGGACACCTGAAAGGTGCACTGCCCCTGCACTACAGATTAATTGATGTACAATTACAGAAATTGTTGGGGTTGGATAGGTGCAGTAAAACACTTTGAAACACATATTTCGCAGTCAATACTTTTATTTGAAAGTGATTCTTACACTGATAAAAAACGAAGAAATCGACATTTTACTAAACTTAGTTTCCCATATTGAGCTGATTTAGTTCGTTGGCGACGGTGATGACATTTTCATTAGTATTGGCTTGGTTGACGTAATCTGCCACCAGGAAGTTCACCGTCTGGCCTTGCTTCTTCCGTTCGTTGTAACATGACATGGCACTGGGCCTGATGTACCGGTTACACTGAAGTAAACAAACATAAACATTCAAGTAAGGTATATATAGCACTAACGCTCGGAGCACACGTACGTAAATGTAGGCGAGATCATGTCCCATAGGTATCTATATAAATCATATCTATGTACAGCAAGTCTGTGTTTATAATTGAGTAAAAAACGAACGATTTTGTTTGTTGGCGTCAGTGTCATTGGCGTCAGTGTCATGGTCGCCTATCGTCTTGGGCGACAACAAGATGCTACAACACAAAACGTTCAGCTTCCTATTAATCACGATTGATAAATGATCTTAAAGACCTCTGCGACACGATCTTGCAGGTGGTTACTACGGTGCGCCCCCAGCTTCAGAAAATAATATTTTGTGTCTGACACTGCATGAGGCATGATTATGGAAAACATCTGATTCGCAAAGTGAAGAATTTAAATTTACGCCTCAACTGAAAAGTGGCTGTTTACTCTTACAAGAGAAGCTCAAATGAACAATCTGTCGACTTATCACACTGTGACTAATGCATGTATGTCATTTGGAAACAGAATTGTAATCTTTGAAAAGTGAATCATCTCTGGGTGACGTAGACTGCAGGTATATTTCAACCTCTTCTATTGAATAAAATTCTTCTGGTTTCTCATCAAAAAGCCACTGAGACAATTCCATAGCCTTAAGCGACTGGGAGGATTACTACCTTGGATGGGATGCTGGTCTATCGCAGGTAAATGATTTAGTGCCAAACGCTTGATCGGGGGCGGGAATGTGTGCCAACGTCTTTTATAGAAGGTTGTTCAAAGCTCCGCTATCTGCTAACGGTGGCTTAGCGGCCGCTAAACCACCGTGATCTTAGCATGCCGCCAAATTTGTGCCGTTAGGCTTTGCTGCCCCCATGTCACCGCTAAAGTTAGCGAAACCTCAAGGGCTCTGCCATGGCGTGACGCCAAGTTTTAGCGGCGCCCAAAGGGTTCCGCTAAGTTTAGTAGCTGTCACTTAAACTTAGCAGTCGCTAAACTAACCGGGCTTTGAACAACTGGGCTTCTTGGTTAGCAGGAGATTATTTTGAGGTTGCCAATCTTCCATCTCGTCATCTCTCCTTGATGCTCTTATCCTAGCCCCAACTTTCTAAGATCAGCGAAACGATAGTGACTCAAGATGATACTTGCTTAGAAAATCGGTATTATTAGAACATACATAAGAACTCATTTCTAGGCTTGAAATAAGTTTATTCTAAGATAAACATTGGACTGGGAATTCGAAGTATTTCTCTGGCGTTCTTGTTGTCCAAATTCCTGAAAAAAAATGTGTGAACTTAGTCTTGCATTGATCATGAATTCAGATATACTAGTACACATGTACATCGATTGACGGTCAAAGATAGATTGACGCTAGTGTTACTAAATACAGAATCGGAAACTTCGTTCCATTTTCTGTCGATCGCTGCGCTTATGTAAAGTATTTAAAGTACTTTGCATCATCATGCCAAGCTGTGCTAATCAGAAAACGCTATTTTCTGAACAAGGACAATCATAGCGCCTTCTAGCCCAACTGTTGCTCCAGCTGAACCGGAATTAGAATCGTCATTCCCTGCTCTGCTCGGTGGACAAATTACCCCTTTGGCAACCCGAGCGTGGCCGTTGCTCGGCTGTAACATGCTGAATTATGATTTAGATGAGCAATGTGCTTTATTTTCTACTTGATTCCAGCATGAAAATTTCGAACGAAAAATTGTCATACGCACCAGTAGGAATGTTATGGCACGATGTTCTTTTAATAGCCTGAAAACAACGACAAAACCTTGATATAGTACAGTAATTTGCTTTTAAAGGGTTAATATAGCCAGCAGCTAGGCAGGCAAGATAAAGTTACACAAAGTTGGTAATAGGGGTCTCTCATATCCCGAAGTAAGTCGAAATGATTCACGCTTGTAGTGACGATTTAGTGCGGAATCTGACATGACCCAGGACCCTCACAGTGTATATAAGTCACCTGAGGATGGCCGAATTAGCCCCTCTGCTCTTGCCTATAGTCCCCCTTTAAGGTACAAGTGATAATCACTCGAGGTGTATGCGACAAATGCCACAGGAAGATAAGTTTTAAAATGATAACGTTTTTTTCTTAGTAACAACAGTTCTTTTTATTGTTGGCGACATTTGCTGCACGTTTCATGAGTTCCGAGTCGCAGTTCACCTCATGACCGCAAGTTTAAGTAGAACTGCTTAGTTCTCTTTGAGAACCGTTCCTGGGGTATGGGGTGTGGGTTTGCACTGTTCTAACACTGGAATTTACATCTCTGTTCAAGCAGTGGTATACGATCTTATAACTCCTACCTGGACAGATACTGACTCCTTCCCTCTTCCTGTATTCTGATACCGTATTGTACTGAACTTGTCCTGTGCTAGCCTGTGTCACATCTATAAGTGGCTGATAACTCGTGTGGAGGTGACAGGTTGTGTCAGCTCCAACGTAGTCGACAGCCTTGCAGTCGGCCGTTCCGGCGCAGTAGTCGCTGCAGCTATCTGCGGTCCAACCTCGTTCTTTGCCATCAGCGCCTTTAATTGGATAGGCACCGTGGGCGTGCTTGCCAGGGTAATGGATCATACAATCTTAATCAAAACACATTTCATTGATTAGTCAAGATTTAAAAGATGAATTGATGTTCAGATTATATCTATGACAAACTTTGTGACACAGGCATTGTCGACAGAAATTCGCTGCCATAATCGTGATTATCTAGTTGTGCATTTGAGGGTTAAGCTGTAAATGCATCTAAGTATTACTTCGTCGACAAACGCGGTTCTCTGGGCTGCGACTACGCGGCAATGTTTCGTCATTTCACCCTGCACTGCACCCAGACAATGCAGAAATCGTATGCCTTGCGAAAATGAAGAGAAATTGCGCCAAAGCGCATTTTAGTGGAAACCTTGCTACCCTCCCTATAAAAATGAGGCATTCATTCATTATTATCATCATCAAGTGCAGAGCAGCATATTAACACTGACACCTCTGCAGCATGCGTTGTCGCAATGTCATGCAGTGTAAACCTACCCGAACATAGGGGCAACTGAAGAAGCTCTGATGATAATGCTTCGCTTCGACGGAGTCGGAAAACGTAGCAGTAAATATTAAAAAATATATTCAAAAGCTTACCCTGGTCAGGATTCGCTTCACCTGAAGTAAGAAAAAAAACACAATATAGATGAGGTATTATAATGAGAGGCCAATAAAAACATGTACGGGTCTCGGAGGACACTTTCAACTCCAAGGCTTCTCTACTGCGGGGTTGAAACTGGATGCGACATAAATGCTATCATAAACCGGGGAGACGCTTACAGTCCTCAAAAAGACTACCAACCCTGATTACAGTGATCCGGTCGTCCTTTGAGAAGGCCTATCTTTATTTTCTTACACTTTAGTTCACTTGTGAATATTCGACTTATAACAGTGGAAATCATAAAGAGTATACACGTGTTACAAATACCATTGGACTCGTGAGAATATTTATTTATAGTGTTAACGTGGGACAAACCAAAAATGTGCAACAGACGTCTTGTCGCCCGGTCTTTGGGATAATATCGGCGTATAAAATTGACCGGGCACTTTTTAATTTTTTCAATTTTTAGAGTCTCAAATAGACAGATTTCTTCGAATCCTTTTACAGTAAGTCATAATCAAAACGTCAAAGAACGGACCACAATATGATTATGTTCTATCTGAATACTGATAACTGCAGGGTTTAAAAAGGTAATATTTTCGTGATATTTTGTTGTCTGGATATTTTCATGCAATCATTTAATTAAAGAAAACTGGTATGGCATTCACCCTTTATTAAATAAAGTAGCTTTGGTAAGAATTGAAGATTTTATTCAGAATGTTCAAGTGTATGTAAACTTCCGGGCACGACTGTCCAATGGAAAGCTAAACACAATTTGGTAATTTGATAAAATGCAAAACTTACCAGTCTTATCAAAGAAGTGATTGGCTGGATTCACAGTTGTTGTACTTGTACAGCTTTTACTCTTGATGTAGCAGTGACTGGCTTCATTCCACAGGAAGGCCGCGCAGGAGCTGGTTACCTTACATTTGTCACTGCAGGCCTGCAGGTTCAACACTTGAAAGCTAATGTCATTTCCTGGACAGTCGCCAGGACGATAGCCGAGGCCATTTGCACAAGCAAATGCTTGGTAAGTGGTGGCTGAAAGTACACGGTAACGAATGTTAGTCTGATGAATCCAGTTATCGGATACTGCCGGTGTGACAGTATTGTGAGACATCGTCTTTCGCCCGGGTTATGATTATATATGAGACTCCAGGGCGGCTCAAGGAGAAGTGCAGAGAAGTGACCATTTCCAAATAGGAGTTCAATTTTAGGAAATAATATCAGTATTTATAGGTCTAATACAGGCTATCTATCAAATACTGGCGTCATAACATAACAACAAGATGTTTGAAATTCAGACTTGAAATCTCGCTTGTGTCGCGCGATCAGGCCAGTGCTCGACGATGAGTTCGAGACTAACACCTCGTTGTCCGCAAATCTCTTCATCCGGGCCGAGCCTACTTGATTAGCAATTCAAAATGGCTGCACTAGACCCTGGTAACACCTCTGCATCAAATGCCGCGTCACCACCAGAATCTAGGGGTACCTAAGTATGTCTGACCTATCTGTGTGTTTTATGTGTACATTGTGTAGCGATGAGTCGTGTTATACATCTAAGGTACATCTAAGAGGACAGAGAGACGTAATCAGGAATGCATTGAGAGCAATAAGAACCAGAGCTGAAATTGTTTTGAAAGGAATGTGGGGCATGTCGAAGGACACTGGGGTTAGGTTGAGACAGGAATAAGCACCGAAATGTGAAATCATTGAATAAAAATTTTGCTAGGGACACACTGGTCATCCTTTTTAGTCGGAGTTCCGCTGCGGTAAATCTGGTGCAAGAACAGTTCTGATATGGTTGATTGAACTGCTTCGTTTTCAGTCATCTGTGACAGTAAATTGGATTGCATGGTGTCATAAGAAAGAGGGCATCATTAAGTAATAAATGGTGGTTGCCAATACCCAAAATATTTAGCCATGTCCAGGAAATTAACAAATGAATCTCGGTTTCCTTTTTTTTAAAACAGCCTCTATAGACATTAGGAACGAGATATAGTAATGTCATTATTAGTAATACCTAATAACCTTGTAGATGGCTGTGATGCCAATGTGCAAACGTTGAACATGGGGTTACTGTGAATCTGTTCTCGTTCTTCTCAGATCTTTCCTAATAATATGACAAAGAATATTTCCTTAATTTATGATGGCTTGTTTGTTATAAATTACTTACGTTCTGTTCTCAAAACACCATAAAAAGATCCAATGCCGTATTCTTCAGCATTGCCCAAAGGTTAACATACACTTGAACATTTTGAATAAATTCCACAATTCTCACAACAACTACCTGTTTTAATAACTGCTGCATGCCATACCTATTCTTGGTATGGTAACAGGCAAAAATTGGCATTGCATTTAGATCCTGCAGTTAATAATCTTGAAATGTACAGCAGAATCGTACTCTGGTGTATCCATTCTCAGACTTTCTGTGAAGATTGACTTTCGGTGTAGAAAATTCGTAAAAGAAATCTGTCCTAGCTCATTCTTACATTGCAAAATATATAACATATTAGATTTTGAGATTCGCGATATCATCGAGTGGACAGAATTCTTTTCGGTCCGTTTTTAGAAAGTCAAATAATGGAATATAAAATCGAATATGATTCTGTTCCATCTAAATACTGATAATTTCAGGACTTAAAAAGGTAATATTTCTTGAAATTTGGTTGTCTGGATATTTTCATGATGTTTGCATGCAATCATATAATATAATTCAAGAAAATGGGTATGGCAAACACCATTTATCAAATAAAGTAGCTTTGGTACGAAATTGATGATTTTAATCAGAATTTTCAAGTGTATGTAAACTTTCGGGCACGACTGTTCAATGGAAGGCTAAACACAATTTGGCAATTTGATAAAATGCAAAACTTACCAGTCTTATCAAAGAAGTGATTGGCTGGATTCGCAGTTGTTGTACTTGTACAGCTTTTATTCTTGATGTAGCAGTGACTGGCTTCATGCCAAAGGAAGGCCACGCATGAGCTGGTTGCCTTACACTTGTCACTGCAGGCCTGCAGGTTCAACACTTGAAAGCTAATGTCATTTCCTGGACAGTCGCCAGGACGATAGCCGAGACCATTTGCACAGGCAAATTCTTGGTAGATGTTGGCTGAAAGTACACGGTTACGCTGTGAGTCTGATGAATCCGCCGGTGTGACAGTATTGTGAGACATAGTCAGTGGCCCGGGTTATCACTGTGTACACAACTCCAGGGTGCATGGATCATGGGGAATTGCAGAGAGGCGACCGTCCCCACCGCACCACTTATTCGAATTAATCTTTGGAATTTAAGCACTAACCATGAGCTGGGGTAAATTGAATCTAACAAGAAAGGTGTTAAAAAACAGAGGGCGTGGTGTGGACGTGTATCATTACTGGGATAAAGGTTATTCAGGACTGGGAATAAAGCAACGTCATGTAATTGCAATTTGTAAGGGTTATCTATTTGATAATGGTCTAATATTGGTCCTTGGTAATTAGTCGAAGAATGATTCCGGCTTGGCAGTTAGGTCTGCAGACAATTCAATAATTGTCATTGTCAATTTGGCGATGAAAGATATCGTGTAGCGCCAAATCAATGCGTTACAAATTGACAGTCCTTTCGGTCCTCAGTTCCTATTGTTTGGGAACTTCTGTACAAATCCCGTCCCAATGTTATTTTCGTATGTGAAACACCAGCCTCCCATGCGCAATGGTGAAACACATGTAAAGTTGACGTACAATATGGTGTTGGTGAGATTTTTAATGATACACCACTTCTAGGCACGTCAAAACACCTTTTGCGCGGATAAGATCGGTTTTTCTGTGGTTTAGATCGGAGTTAACATGATATAATTAAGTAGTGAGAGGTGGCTAAACACTGCGACCCTTCGTGTCATTAATACAAGGCACGATAATCTTCAGGCGGGCAAAAATGGCGGCTCTCAAATTCCGCAATGCACTGATACACTGAGCAATGTAAACTGCGCAGCCCTGAACAAACTCATACACACAGGATGATGACGTTTTAAGTAGAATATCACTAGTTCTGATGTCGTACTATGTGATTTTGTTGAGAAAATTTTACTGGCCAAGAACAGAGGGCGTCAGTAATTCTGTAGTTCATTATCTGTAAGTTCAGACTCTGGACGCCCTAAAAATCACCTCTTTCTTATGGGTGCCCATCGGCTTTTTTCAGACTCCATGATCTCCTTCCTCCGGTCTTTGTAGTACGAGGGCGGATCAATAAGTCTTGACAACAGGGCATTCATTTCAAAAGGGATTATCACAGACTTTTGACAACACGTTTACTCCAAATATGCATCTTTCATGAGCACGTTTGTAAAATTGTCCTCATACTTCTACAATTACGGGAATTGCAGCCTGTTTAAAAGAGATCGGTACATGCCACTGAATTTGCTGGTTTTATCATGACGTTGAGCATGAAAAAGCGTCATAAAATAGATGCGAATATTTTTTAAAGGCAAATAGTTTGGTTGGTAAGTTTAACCAATCATCTAATGATAAAGTACGGTGAAAATCTGGAAAAATCTATCGGTCACAAACGGGATGCTTGTCAAAACCACCTATCCTTGTCTAACGTTAATATATAAGACCATTTTAAAATATTGCAATATTTCTGTAGTTATTAAAAGAAGGGTGCTCTGGTATGTTGATAAATATGTCTTCAGAGAAAATGTAGTTGTCATTTAGAATTCTGGAAATATGTATAACAAGTATATGTTGTCGAAAAGCCAAATGCTGACAGAATTATATTTTACTTTTTTTTTCATAGTTAAATTGCTCTTCAACGGTTAACGGATAACGATAAAACCCCGACTTTTATGCGTAAACTGCCAAAGAGTGGTATCAACAATGTGCTGAGATTTCAGCATGACGCAGCTTCTTGTTTTGCCGCAAACAGTGTCACAACTTATTGATTCGCCCTCGTATATTACATGCATTAGATGTTTTTCTATAGGCATTTTCAACACTTCTGCAGCCGTGCAAGTTTTAAATATTTTGGTGGGATTGGTTACCAATCAAACTCTCAGACCCAAGAAATAACCCAGCCATGATCGCTTTGATGTTCTGTGTAACATGGCAGTTTTCTTCCCTTTTGTCAGATGAATCAAGACAGCCATAGCCATGATCGCCACCAACAGAAATTCAAAACAACAAGGGATGCATTGGCACTGTCCCGTGGTTTGGTAGCTTTATCACAGCCCATTTCACCACTTAATTCTGCTTGCGTGCTTAAGTGTCGAAAAATGTAATTGTCTATTATATACACTTATAATGCAGGTACTGAAATCGAACAAACTTAATAGAAGTATCTCTAGCGACACGTTGTCGGAATTCGGTAAATTCACGATTCATATTATGGGAGTATTTCAAGATCAAAAGTATGTAATTTTGTTCATCTTAAGCAGGTCGAGTAAGTCGAAAGATGTCTTACCTTGTGTTGCCGCCAACTGCATCAACCCAAACAGGGTGAGAATCAGGGGACGTTTTACCATGTCTGAAACTAACAATCGGGTTCAGGCCTTATAGAGTTGCCCGGCATCCGGCATCTATCATGTCGTGGAAAACTCACAAAAATACGAGGTGGGTTGCAAGCTTAATTTACTTACCAATATTGCCTTTGGTTCCAAGCGCAAGTCTTCGGGTGAATGGTGATTGTGCCTACCTTCCCCGGTTTCTTATAAAGATGGATATCTGATGACGTCACAAAAACGTGTTATTGCTGTTCCACGAGCACTCCAGGTGCTCTTCAACGGTGTTGGCTGAATCCGATAGCCAGACAGTACGCAATGGTGGTTTAGTTAAATTTATATACTGTAGATGGCTTATACTGTAGATGGCTCTGCAGTATAGTACAGTGTAGGACAGCACGCGAGGGCGGATTGGGGATAGGGGTAGCACTATATAATAATAAGGATCAGTGGATAATCGGAAGAAAATTTCGTTTGTCGGCCAGCTGCCTCAGTGGCCTAATGCCCCTGCCTATCACTCTGACGACCCGGGTACGATTCCCACTTGATCCACTTACTATTTTTCACTTGTGCAGCTTTATATATACTCTAAGTTTTACTGTCGTACCGCCTGGTTATCCGATTTAGCACCTACCAAAAATTATTTTTGGCCAATATCATCGGGCACCACGTGTGGCGCTAAAGCGGCCACTACTAAACGATTTTTCTTGTGGGCTGAGATTACTATTAACTGTTTAGTGCTATCAAATAATAATGAAGTGCCTAAAAAGTCATATTATGCCTAACTACCACCGGGAATGTTAGTTGTTAGGTTTGAAAACATCATTTTTGGCTTTCTGATTGTAAATGATATAAACTAACAGAATTCAGGTCGATTTTGAAATATGAACACCTTTTTTGGGAGTTTACTGGGTCGGAAAGATATTCTCTCACTGGCAGTAGCCATGGCCACGTATCGTGCTAACTTCTGACATAGCTCTTGAAACCGCTAATAAAACTATTAAGAATCATTGGAACTTTTTCAAATTCATTTATGGCATTGACAAAATATAGGACTACACTTCTGCAAATGTTGATGAGAATCCCAGCATTGATTTCTTTTAAATCACGAAAATGTATGTATAATGTACACGGACCCTATTGCAGATATAATTGGGGATGTGTACTGAGCCCTTGTGTTATCCGCGACAGGATTATGTCGTCGCACGATCTTCTGATAAGTTTTAAATGTTCTATACGACGCAAAAAAATTGCTAACTCTTAGTTTTTCATATGAATTTTCTGTTTTATTCATAAATTACACGAATGTTATCGTTGTTATGCACTTGCAGATATAATTCAATAAATTATTTCATGATAAGAAAGTGGACGACCATACGCTGTAATATTTGTTGTCCCTTCCGATAGGTGGCCAGTGTGCAACTACTGTTGGCAAATCCCAAGCTGACTCACAAATGTAATGCATGAGTCTGCACGTGACAGCCTAACATTATTTTCGTTGGGAAAAGCTTCACCAAATCGGCATTCTGTAGATATTTCTCTCGATAACATTATGATGTTTCATCCACACCGTGTGGAAACAGCTGCAACCTCTCACACCTCTTTGAGTGCTGGCTAAAACCTCTTTAAACGTTTCAAATCCAGCACATTTTTCAAAATACCACTTATGATTCTACATGTACGCCGTGCATTTCGTACATAACATGTATCGAAACAGTCTTGCAGTATAAAACAGTCTAAACAGTCTGCTATAGGCGCACTGTGGTTTGATACGTCTACAATATCAATATGTATAGTTAACAATGTGAGCATAATTTCTCTCGTCTTTCTAAAGTTGCTAACTTAGCTACATTGCAATACACAACTCTTAATAATTTTCTAATATCAATCAATCGCGTTCGAAGTACCATTCCGGTCCACATTTAAGAGTTGACTTACCTCACAACAACTTTGACATCATGTCTAAATCAATATCGTCAATAATATCGTTTAGATGGGGCCTATCGCAATTTTATCAGGTCCAAGATGTAGTTGGATATCTGTCCTTCAAATCCCCCCCCCCCCCCAACCGCTTTCCACATTGATGAGTCCATTAAATACAGATGAATCAACGCCAAATCTACAAAAAGGATACAGGAGGTGTATAATAGTCAGTATGTTTGGTTTTTTTGGGAGGGGGGGGGGGGCAACGCTAGGTCATACTTTATAGTGTGACGGACAATAGAGTAACCAGCCTCTATGGATGGTACTATGGCCTGCGCATCAAATCATTGTGATTGTCCCGTCTAATCAATTAATTCCATTTGGTGGAACGTGGTGCAGCTGGGGAGGAGGGGGCGGGGGGACGGCGGTGGCGGAGGCAGGAAATATCGTAGGTGTTAGTATTCGTTATCCAAACAGGAGTCGAAATTAGGCGCGATTTGGATGCGAATACATCCAGTAGGGGGCTTTTTCCGACTTAATATGTAAAGTCAAGGACTTAGTGAGCCCCCCTTTAGGTCGGGGGAGCCCCCCGAACCCCCTACGAGCATATGTTAAGTGCAAGCTCTAACAACTACAGCTGTTACAATGGGGGGACATCCCCAAACCCCCCTCCGTCGACATAGGTTTTTACCAGTGCGTTGGGGGGAAGCTCCCCCCAAACCCCCCCCCCCGGTGGACAGTCAACTAGCCTTTCTGTGTCATACTGCTGGAGGGGACCATCCATATCGTTCCTTCCGACACATTTTTGTTTTGGTAATGTAATACATTGTGATTGTCCTTATTCACGGGAATCGGGCGTTTCCAGTGATATACGACACTTAAATGGATTGTCCTCATGCATTCACTTTGGAAACGCATTTTAAAATAGATGTTACGTCCTGTTAATGGGGCACGTCATCATCGCGTACATTTGGGAAAAACTCCCTAACGAGACCGGAGCAGACGGCTGAAAGTAGTTTAATTATTGGCCACTAGGGTTCAGAATGTCGCTCACCCGAATTTTTCACGCAACTTTTGCTAAATAGAGCTAGTTCTAGTTTGTAATTCATTTGACCAATATAACTTAGTCGTCAGTGTGGTTTTAAGCAGGAAAACCGTATTTGTTTTTCTTAAAGTGCCTTTTTTGGACGGGTGTGTGCGATTGTTTTGTTTATGTCACGTGACCTCGACCATGTCGACACAAAATTGATATAAAACCACCTTTTCTGTCATTATTCATGACGGATATTTCTCTAATAAAAATATCAATATAATTGGCCAATTTCTTAGGCATATGTAGCGAATTCCCATGAAGATTTAAATTAGATGTTCTCGTAACCTGTTACAACTGGTCTGATTTATAATTCAGCGCTACAACTGGTCTGATTTATTTATTGAGCGCCATTTTGAAAAACAAAAAAAAATTGTTTGTTGGATATACAATATTTACTCTCTTTATTTCACTTCATTTACATTATATACTCCCGCACACACGTGTATCTTAAGAGCCCCTCCTAAAGGGGGTCTTAATATGTAAAGTCAAGGACTTAGTGAGCCCCCCTTTAGGTCGGGGGAGCTCCCCCGAACCCCCCTACGAGCATATGTTAAGTGCCAGCTCTAACAACTACAGCTGTTACAATGGGGGGACACCCCCCAAACCCCCCTCCGTCGACATAGGTTTTTACCAGTGCGTTGGGGGAAGCTCCCCCCAAACCCCCCCCCCCGGTGGACAGTCAACTAGCCCTTCTGTGTCATACTGCTGGAGGGGGGCGGGTGCGATGGGACCATCCATATAGTTCCTTCCGACACATTTTTGTTTTGGTAATGGCAGGTAATGTAATACATTGTGATTGTCCTTATTCACGGGAATCGAGCGTTTCCAGTGATATACGACACTTAAATGGATTGTCCTCATGCATTCACTTTGGAAACGCATTTTAAAATAGATGTTACGTCCTGTTAATGGGGCACGTCATCATCGCGTACATGTGGGAAAAACTCCCTAACGAGACCGGAGCAGACGGCTGAAAGTAGTTTAATTATTGGCCGCTAGGGTTCAGAATGTCGCTCACCCGAATTTTTCACGCAACTTTTGCTAAATAGAGCTAGTTCTAGTTTGTAATTCATTTTGATACTTCAGATTTGGGTAGTAGACTAAAATAACTTAGTCGTCAGTGTGGTTTTAAGCAGGAAAAACGTATTTGTTTTTCTTAAAGTGCCTTTTTTGGACGGGTGTGTGCGATTGTTTTGTTTATGTCACGTGACCTCGACCATGTCGCCACAAAATTGAATTAAACCACCCTTTTCTGTCATTATTTAGGACGGATATTTCTCTAATAACAATATCAATATAATTGGCCAATTTCTTAGGCATATGTAGCGAATTCCCATGAAGATTTAAATTAGATGTTCTCGTAACCTGTTACAACTGGTCTGATTTATAATTCAGCGCTACAACTGGTCTGATTTATTTATTCAGCGCCATTTTGAAAAACCAAAAAAAATTGTTTGTTGGATATACAATATTTACTCTCTTTATTTCACTTCATTTACATTATATACTCCCGCACACACGTGTATCTTAAGAGCCCCTCCTAAAGGGGGTCTTAATATGTAAAGTCAAGGACTTAGTGAGCCCCCCTTTAGGTCGGGGGAGCTACCCCGAACCCCCCTACGAGCATATGTTAAGTGCAAGCTCTAACAACTACATCTGTTACAATGGGGGGACACCCCCCCCAAACCCCCCTCCGTCGACATAGGTTTACCAGTGCGTTGGGGGGAAGCTCCCCCCCCCCCCCGGTGGACAGTCAACTAGCCCTTCTGTGTCATACTGCTGGAGGGGGGGGGGTGCGATGGGACCATCCATATAGTTCCTTCCGACACATTTTTGTTTTGGTAATGTAATACATTGTGATTGTCCTTATTCACGGGAATCGGGCGTTTCCAGTGATATACGACACTTAAATGGATTGTCCTCATGTATTCACTTTGGAAACGCATTTTAAAATAGATGTTACGTCCTGTTAATGGGGCACGTCATCATCGCGTACATTTGGGAAAAACTCCCTAACGAGACCGGAGCAGACAGCTGAAAGTAGTTTAATTATTGGCCGCTAGGGTGCAGAATGTACGCCGCTCACCCGAATTTTTCACGCAACTATAGCTAAATAGAGCTAGTTCTAGTTTGTGATTCATTTTGATACTTCAGATTTGGGCAGTAGACCAATATAACTTAGTCGTCAGTGTGGTTTTAAGCAGGGAAAACGTATTTGTTTTTCTTAAAGTGCCTTTTTTGGACGGGTGTGTGCGATTGTTTTGTTTATGTCACGTGACCTCGACCATGTCGACACAAAATTGAAATCAACCACCCTTTTCTGTCATTATTTAGGACGGATATTTCTCTAATAAAAATATGAATATAATTGGCCAATTTCTTAGGCATATGTAGCGAATTCCCATGAAGATTTAAATTAGATGTTCTCGTAACCTGTTACAACTGGTCTGATTTATAATTCAGCGCTACAACTGGTCTGATTTATTTATTGAGCGCCATTTTGAAAAAACCAAAAAAAATTGTTTGTTGGATATACAATATAGTTACTCTCTTTATTTCTCTTCATTCATTTACATTATATACTCCCGCACACACGTGTATCTTAAGAGCCCCTCCTAAGAGGGGGGCTTAATATGTAAAGTCAAGGACTTAGTGAGCCCCCCTTTAGGTCGGGGGAGCTCCCCCGAACCCCCCTACGAGCATATGTTAAGTGCAAGCTCTAACAACTACAGCTGTTACAATAGGGGGACACCCCCCAAACCCCCCTCCGTCGACATAGGTTTATACCAGTGCGTTGGGGGGAAGCTCCCCCCAACCCCCCCCCCCCCCCCCGGTGGACAGTCAACTAGCCCTTCTGTGTCATACTGCTGGAGGGGGGTGCGATGGGACCATCCATATAGTTCCTTCCGACACATTTTTGTTTTGGTAATGTAATACATTGTGATTGTCCTTATTCACGGGAATCGGGCGTTTCCAGTGATATACCACACTCAAATGGATTGTCCTCATGCATTCACTTTGGAAACGCATTTTAAAATAGATGTTACGTCCTGTTAATGGGGCACGTCATCATCGCGTACATTTGGGAAAAACTCCCTAACGAGACCGGAGCAGACGGCTGAAAGTAGTTTAATTATTGGCCGCTAGGGTACAGAATGTACGTCGCGCACCCGAATTTTTCACGCAACTATAGCTAAATAGAGCTAGTTCTAGTTTGTGATTCAATTTGACACTTCAGATTTGGGCAGTAGACCAATATAACTTAGTCGTCAGTGTGGTTTTAAGCTGGAAAAACGTATTTGTTTTTCTTAAAGTGCCTTTTTTGGACGGGTGTGTGCGATTGTTTTGTTTTTATGTCACGTGACCTCGACCATGTCGACACAAAATTGAAATAAACCACCCTTTTCTGTCATTATTTAGGACGGATATTTCTCTAATAAAAAATATTAATATAATTGGCCAATTTCTTAGGCATATGTAGCGAATTCCCATGAAGATTTAAATTAGATGTTCTCGTAACCTGTTACAACTGGTCTGATTTATAATTCAGCGCTACAACTGGTCTGATTTATTTATTCAGCGCCATTTTGAAAAACCAAAAAAAATTGTTTGTTGGATATACAATATAGTTATTCTCTTTATTTCTCTTCATTCATTTACATTATATACTCCCGCACACACGTGTATCTTAAGAGCCCCTCCTAAGAGGGGGGATTATTAGTGGTTTCTCTAACTTTTTCCTGATTTTTCCGACATTGTCCGAATTTTCTCCAACTTTGCCAAAAAGGTCGGATTTTCAGAAAAGATGTAAAAAATAATACTAGGGCTTCCTCAATCTGGCAATTAAAGATCAAAGGCCTTAGTGTAAGAATAAGTAGATTATAGCCACACTGCTTTTCATTACAATTTAAAACGACCCAGAAACTTCTGAGCCGATATTAGGACGTATATGACTACTATGGGCCCATTTATGCTTGGCTAGCCATTCCCATGGTTAGAAGAGCGATTCAAGACATGCGACGTGGTTGTGAACTACTGTTTCCAAAGAGGTGGAGCGGGTCATGTTAAAGGTGTTGGCGCTTAATAAACTGATAATCTGGTAAGACATGTAATTCATGTACGTATTCAAAATGCACCAGGGATACGCCTACATAGAGTCGGAGTGTCACGTAGTATTGCGTCGTGATTGAAATGAACATGTCGTGTTGGATTTTTCTATCCCTGATTGTCGAATGAAGGTCTCTTAATTCTGTTATTTTCGTTTGAAAAGAATTAATTTAAATCAACACAATTATCCTTGTCAACATAATCATAGAAATTTGCCGAAATATCGCGCGTTTGTATGGCGAGCTGTAATTGGCCACAAGGCACTGGTGGAGTTCAATCCGCATTCATGTTACATTATTGAGCCCCCTGAAGGGCTCTAACGACATTAACAAATAAAAAAAGACCGTACTCAAAAAAACATATACCGAGAACCTTTCCAAATCATTCCACCCTTGTACTCGAGAGGAAAGAAAAATTCCGGCACTCAAAATCAAATTGTGAAAGAAAAATATACGGTTGATCAACTAAAGAAAACTGTAGGCATTTAGATGTTAACTCTTTGCATCGCGCTATTGGTACAATGTAGATAAAAAATACTCCATTGATGAGAAAAAAGGCCCCAAAGCGCAAAAAAATTGAAAAATGTCCGAGCTGTCCACCATTTTGGACGTACTCAACTCTCCTCACGCAAGACCAGAACCCAATTTATCCATGACGTCGTTTTGCCGCTGCTTAAATTGCCGCGATGTTTGCCGAAACATTGGCTTTCCAACATGGATGCCAATGCTGGCAGGGAGAATATGCTTGAATATCAATTGAATATCATCAAATTTCGTCACTGTGCGGGTTTGGAGAATGCATTGCACTGGGCAGCTCTAAATTGCGGAGTCGAAAGCCTACTTCTTGGTCTTTCTCCAATTCACTGAAACTAGCCAGATTCCAAAGCAAACTGACGTTGACAATGATATATGATTAAAATTTGTTACAAAACATTTGACACCAAAGTTTCTACGCTTGTTATCACATCATCATATTTTTTTAAATTTTGCAATACGAGAAGAGCAAGGTGACACACGAACGAGACCAAAAGAGGACATGTGAATCGTGAATCGTGAAACGTGAAGACCACGTTTAACAGTGACAATGAACACTCTGTATAAACCTCAGTTTTTTTGGTAAAATGGTTTTGAGATCGTGAACAACCTCTTAAGTCAATTTTTTTTTCACTTTCTTTGAGAAGGGTGTCGCAGCAACTTTCATGTGTAATTTCATTGTAAAATATTATTTCTCCCACTTTTGGGGGTTTAGAGCGAGACAAAAGAAAATAATTTGGTCAAATTCAATCCATTATTTACCATAATTAATGACTTAGACCATGGTGCCATCCATGCAAGTATGAAAAAATTCACCATGGTAGTTTTGCATACAATCACAATCCAAGGGATGGATCCTTAAGCAATCATCCCCTTTAATCGTATTACCTTGTACGCCTATGTTTTTATGCGATATGGATTTTGACTTCCAAGTTTGATCGAGCGTGCAAACGTTTTACCAACATAATATACCGGACCATTTCATGTTGAAGTGATGAATATTCTGCAATTCAATTTGTTATCTTCTTGTAGACACATGCTAAATACTTTCGAAACAGATGTGAAAATGTTTCTACTGATATCTGAAGCAAATTTGCATTGATAACGTGACATACACACTAATACCATACTAAATCAGTTTATGCCTGTTTCGCCTTTTCCTGTTTCGCCTATTCCTGTTTGGCCTATTCCTGTTCCGCCTATTCCTGTTTGGCCTATTCCTGTTTGGCCTATTTCCTGTTTGGCCTATTTCCTGTTTGGCCTATTCCTGTTTGGCCTACTTCCTGTTTCGCCTACTTTCCAGTACCCCTACAATAAATCGACTCTCCCAGGGGGAACCTTAGGGATGCATGTCCATTTTATGGGGAAATGTGAGGGGACAATTGGATGATGTTAACGATGTGATGACAATTTGACTAATCAAATGCCATCAACTTTATTAACAAACCATGCCATGACCGTTTTGAAAGAGTCACCTTGAAAGCGGGGACAGTCCGGGACTTATTTTACCATATGACCATACTGACACATAGTGAAAACTAATAGAATTAAGTAGCAGTCGCTTATTTTAAAAAAACAGGAATTCGATAAAAATACATAATACTGTACATTCTCATAATTATTTGATCAAAATCAGCTGTAAAACCCATGTCATAGTAAAGAACAATGTAGCTGTAGGTATTCTTTCTATTACGAAGCCAGTTACTGACTAAGACAAAAGAAAGAGAAACCACAATATAAAATGCAGGCCTAAGAAACCTTTCTTAAATCTAATGAAAGGGTAAAACTTTCTTACTATTTTATTTCTTGCCTTTGAAAATAAGCTGAAACATAAGCCGATATAAGCTATGTATAATTTTCCAAAGTTATTCCGAATAATACTGAAATAATTGACATGTCGCTGAATCCATTATTTCAGACTTTATTCTTAATGATAGACTTTAACAATATAGTAAGGGACGGTTCATATTCCTACGTCTGTGGGGAGGTTAGCAATTCATTTGAATAGGCGAAACAGGAATAGGCGAAACAGGAATTAGGCGAAACAGGAAGTAGGCCAATCAGGAATAGGCGAATAAGGAATTAGGCGAAACAGGATTAGGCGGAACAGGAATAGGCGGAACAGGAATAGGCGAAACAGGAATACACCACTAAATCTACAGAAATCACTAGAAACAAAAAACGCTTTGAATATACGCTTGCAAAATACGTGTACATGTTAAATCTTGTTTATTATAGAACTTCAGTTGTTAGATTCGATCAAATAGATTTTCGTGTGCGAAAGTATTCTGCTGACGATAGCTATTACGGGTCAGGCTTCTACTGGGCATGACTATATCAAAGACGTCAAGATCATTATCGCGGGTTCTTGATGACAATGCTGTGAGAGAAGACTTCTTTATATTTACAGTAGCTGTTTCCTTTGTACGGATAGTGCTATACAATTACATTGTACAGTATCAATAACTGGTAAACTAATTTCAGCACAATTATACTATAAATAAAGATTTTTTACATTGTTTTCATCCAAGTTTATTTAAAATGTTTGGTAAGATGGAGGCGCCTTCTCCATCCATCATGACAATAACAGATATTTCACCGGCTTTGCAACAGATGCATCATCACTTCTCTTAACCAGATGTTGATTAGATAAAAACACTTTCACCATTCAGCATACACGGCAGCCGTAAGTACTTTGAAGTACACGTATCATCATTTCGTCGTACATTTGTAAATGTATATTATTTCGACGTATTCTTTCGTCATCCGTCACAGATGAAAATAACCCTATCTCGCCGTAAGTGTTTACAAGGGTTGTTTCTATTGTAGCGTAGTTATTGGCAGCAATTTTGTAAGTGCGTCAGTTTTACAAGTCATTGTAGACCCTTGATCGACCAACGTCATCATACTGGATAATGGCGGCATGATTCTCGTCTGTTTGAACTTGAATTCGGCCACGGGAAAAGTCCAAACTAACGTGCGCCGCACACGATGCCCTTATGTTGTACAAAATTTTGGTACGATTTTTCGTTAAATTATAATGGAAGAAAGTATCGCGTTTCCCGCCCTAAACGATCAAATTTATCTCTCGGGCAATATACTCTATCTAGACTCACCGATCCAAGACCGTTTTTGAATATGAAAGCCAAGCCCCATGTCATAATTTTGTATCTTGTGCGCTGATCAGAACGCTGCTTTAAAAATTGTGGATTTTTCATGAATGAGTCATATATTTATTCTCGCCTCCGATCCAGTCTTGGCATGCTGCCAGTATACACTTTCGACACAGCATTTTTGAACGTAGAAGACCAGAAGCGAGGTTGTTTAGATCGTGATCAAAGTTCGCTCTTGTTACAGGCCTTCTGAATGGTTAATATCGGCGGTAGCGTGCGATCTAGTGAGGAATAACAGAACCAACTTATACTGGCAAATTGCGTCAAGGGTTGGTGTAACGGAGTCTGGGTCAGCGGACCGGAGTGGATCCAAGGCTTGAGGGTCAATATGGTTCAGCGCCGGAAAGTCGCCGGCAAAAGCCTCCATAGATATTATGGGCATTGTTGTTCGATGCCAATTCAACCTTGTTCAGTCTGGTTGGACAATGGGTAAGCGTCATCACGGATTTGTCGAATAGTTATGTCATCATGTTCTAC
Organism: Lineus longissimus; assembly: GCF_910592395.1. Classification (NCBI taxonomy): domain Eukaryota; kingdom Metazoa; phylum Nemertea; class Pilidiophora; order Heteronemertea; family Lineidae; genus Lineus; species Lineus longissimus. The sequence goes on from NC_088310.1 coordinate 10,279,621, forward strand.
TCCTTCGCGTTTGCGTCAATTTCATAGGGGTTTAGAATGGCAGGTCAACGAGGACTTCACTTTATTATAGTTGTTTTACTGGTGATTGCTCACCTTTAGACCTTGTACTATAGAAATTGATCGATCGCACCACAACCACTGTATGACGTAAGGTGGTTGGTCCAAGTGATCAGTTATTTCTCAATGACAACCATTGTCCATCAGCTTCGAATTCTACAAATTGAAAATACCGACAGGTTTAAGCTATACAGTGGTTGGCATTAGGACAGTGACCGTCCATTAACTTATCATAACCTGAAAACGAACAAGTGTGAGCCAAATAGTACACTTGTAACTACAATAATCTGGGAAAGGGCACATTGTAGATCTTCCGTAATTTTCTGGATTGTCTTTGATCAATCTGAAATACCCGTGATTAATCCGTGATCTTCCTAAAACAGGAAACCATCTAAATTCTATCAGCTCCACTGCAGGGCAATTAGTGGAACTACTAACTGCTAATGAGGCATATACATTTAAGAAAGTAGGCATTCGAATGGCCAAACTCTTTGAGGACCAGTCGTGTGTCATGCTAGAATGCTGTCTCTTGGATTAAGGGAAAATCCAACATGGCGAAAGAACGGGGGTGTTGGCATAAAACCAGGACTTTGCCTTCAAAACCTGAAACAAATATAGCAGGTAATGTTATGTTTTATATTGTTAACGCTATCGACAATTCATTCGAATTCGATCATCATTTTGAAAAAGATTGACAACGTTGGCCGAGTTGTGTAGGCCCTTTGCACGTTAAGCTTCATGTCGAATGTCTACCGCTGTGTCGAAACTTGCTGGACGGCTAGTGCTGCCGTCATGGCATTGGAGTGAGATGTCGAAATAAGAGTAGGACCCAGCAGAAAATGCAATGCACTATCAGCGCACAATGGGGTTAAAACTTTGTAAATTGGACTATTTATGGTAAGATTTATTTGGTATAGCATTTTATTGTACACGAATTAGCCAGGACAAAACGTATTTGTGGGTTTATCCGGCCACCACGACCAACTTGTCTAACATGCAGGTTATTGAATATACACATTCCAGGCACAAGTTATGAAAGGCCTGATTAGGGTTACATGCTCATGGAAATCGTCCAAGGCGTACATTGTAATGGTTATCCCATGGTGATGTCACTTTATAGAAATGACATGACATTCATTAACCCTCGCCTGCGATTAACGGACCTACAAGGAAACAGCTTCTGATTTCAACCAAAACAATTTTAATGCCTCTTTGGTCAAACGACAACTCAAAATGCATGGACCCTTCGCAAGTAGTACAAAAACCTGAAATCACTCAATATCGTCATTCATATCCAAGGATCATCCCATCTTCACTACCTTCATCGTCTATGGTAGGTCGTAGTGGACATAAATGCCGATTTATGTTCTAGAACATAATTATTAGTGTTCTAGAATATGATTTGATCAATAGGAGAACAGGAATATTGTTCTAGATCGTAATCAACCAATCATTGACCAGGAATAATGGTCTAGATTCCTGGCCAGTGCTTGGTCGATTAATGGTCTAGAACAGATTCCTGTACTGTGATTGGCTGATTTATGTTCACGTGACACCTGCCAGTGATCACGTGACCCCTGCCAGTGATCATGTGACCTCAGACGATGAACATGAGGCTGATCCACGATTCTCGACACAAGGTCGCAAACACCATCCGGAGAACCGGATGTGTTCCTCCGAAGATCTCTCAAGAGATCCTCAAAATTGCTGAAATTAAAAAAATTGTCCAATTCGTCTGCTCGATTTGATGCCATGATGCAGAACAAAATCGCCAACTTCGAAAAAGTGCGGGAGTGGAGAAAAGTAGATTATATGACATCAGCAGTTTAAGTGGTCACGTGCGTTCTGGCAGGAGTCACGTGAGTGCTGTGGTCGTTAAAATTCGGAAGGAAAAAAATCCTGCCGTGTCTTTCGTTCTGACCAAAAAAATATTTGAAACATGCCAATGAATTATTATGAAGGAAAAAAATACACGGATCGGAATCTTTAACTTGTTGTTGTCAAATTTCGGTCCTGAGATAAATTTTTATACAGTTTCGCAATTTGTAGCGTGATTCAACCTTAGCATTTCGATTGCATTTATTTTTGATGAACAGAACTGTCATTCCATGGTTTCAACATTGTAGGGCACAACCATGGCCAAGGTGTACCATTTTCAACAATAAAAATTATGGACACATGCTTCTGTTTAATTGACGTTAGCGCCACCTCATGGATTACCCGAAAGTGTGAATTGTGCAGCCCATATATTTGACCGTAACTAAGGGCAGAATGGCCTGCCCATGAAATTTCTGGCTGTTTTTCAATAAGGAGGTGTCTCTTAACAATAAATATGGGTAAGTTGAATTATTCCAACAAATATATTCCTGTACCAAGCAAAACTTGCAAATACAACAAACTGCTCCTTTTGCACAATATACACTGAAACTATAGAACATTTATTCTGGGACTGTCAAAAATCTAAAAATATATGGCTTCAAATGGGAGATTTCTTAAAACAAAAACAAATAACTTACAACTTCAATAAAACCAATGTTCTGCTGGGAGATATAAAGGGGTCATGTCTTATTGAACAGCTAAAATTAATCATAAAAGAATTCATTTACACATCAAAACTAAAGGAAGAGGACTTAAATTTTTAAAAACTACAAAACATCATCAAATACAAAGCTAATATAGAAAAGAATTACACAAACCCCAATGAACATTACCAAAAATGGAAAAATATCGTTTAACAAATAGAGCCCAACCCCTTACAATCAATAATAAAAAAAAACAACAAACAAACATGTTCCATGCACCTGCACCTCTGCACATGCACCAATAGTGCACTTTTATATTTCAAAACTTTCCCTATGTATAATTAAGGACTTTAAAGAATACTAACGATCCTTTACCCTTTCCATACTCGGCCTCCACAAAAAGGTTTTTTTTCCGTGAAATGTAAATATAGAAAAAAAGAAAAATGTATAATGTAAAATTTAAAATGTAAAAAAAGAAAGTACTAGGGAAATAAAAATATATATTTCAAAAAAAATATGGGTAAGTTCCTTGGGCTACGTACTCTGCAAGGAGAAAGAGGGTCCCGGATTATGGATGATGGGCGACCACACCCATTTCTGAACTATGCCAATTTCATGCAAAATCACTCCCCATGAAAAAAACTCAAGGTAGGATGCAGCTTTGATACCTTAACTTTTGATAAAAAGAACAAAATCCATGGGTAATTAATAGAGAATGTCATATCTAACCCATTTAGACCATGGTTTTACCGTGTATTAGCATAGAAATGTACATTATACACAGGTAATATGCAGCTCATCCAGTTTATGCACAATATGAGTTGTCCGACTTCACGAACTCTTTTCAGGATAAACACTTGTGCAGACCTTGTCTAGCTACTAAAGCATGCTTTAAATATCAAATAACATGAGTCAGAAGAAGAATCACAACTCTCCAATGCGACCCCTTGTCCCAATGTAAAGGTGTCAAGTCCACATACATCAATCCAATGTCAAAGTTCAATGCACCAAAGCTTATAAAAATGCTGTTGATAGAATATGTCATTTTCAATTGGAAAGAGAGTTGAGCAATGCCATGTCCTTTGTGTCTTCGGCTGCTTGGCCTGGTTATTTAACCAAGCAAATAATACTGGAAACTGGCCATGGTAGTTCTTCACTGACTGTCATTTTCTGCCGAATAAACATCTTGACAGCCTGCCGTACTTCATCACTAGGAAAGACGCCACCACAGTCTGCTTCTTCTCATCAGCTTCTGTTATCTCCAAGAAAAAGAAGACTGGGTAAAGGGCTACGTAAACTCTACAAAGTGGCTACATCCGGTAATTATTTCCACTTTCTCTTGAATTGGACTTTACATCTCATTCCAAAAAAGGACATTCTTCTCTTTTCTCCAATCTCGAAAACTGCTGTTACCTGATGCTGATGAAAAGAAGCAGACTGTGGGGGCGTCTGTCCTAGAAAAGTGTGTACCGCAGGCCGCCAATTTGTTTATTTGGCCGAAAACGACAGTCAGTGAGAAACACCCAGTTTCAAGTATTCTCTGCTTCGTAAAAACAACCAGTTCCCAACAACCGAGGCCAGCTACCATTTGATTCGAAGGACATGGCATAGGTCAGCTCTCGTATCAAATGAAACTGATTTATTCTATGAACCGCATTTTAATAAAACGTTATGTACCGAACTTTTGGAAGTCGGTTAAACGTGGACTGTTGAGAAGAAGCAGACTGGTGGCGTCTTTCCAAGAAAAGTGTCAAGTTATTTCATTTTAAAAGCATGCTTAGTCGCGACACAAGGTATGCAGAAATGTTCATCCTGGAAAAAAAATCACTGGAATTGGCAAAAACGGTCTAGACAACTCCCATGCTGCATAAACAGACTGAGCTGTAAATTACCTGTTTATTTAGTGTTCATTTCCATGCCGATATGCGGTGAACATACACAATTCGGAGATGGTGAGTTTCCAACTTTTGTCAAATCTGTGCTGATCTTAAAAAAATCCTAAAGTAAAGTTTAATCGAAAGCATACTAATCATTAGACTACTTTTGTTCAGCAGCTGCAGTGAGAGTCTCATGTGTTTGCAGTCTCTCTAATGTTTCCCTTCATCAGGGTTCCTTCTTGGACTTGAAGTAGTAGTCGAATCGTGCAGCTCAATTACTAAAGAGAAAAAAAAATAAAACGGCATTGCAGTTATATTAGGAACCCTAAAATGTATGTATGATACAATTCAAGAGTTCAGAGAGAAAAAAAAATATTTTAATTCTCGAAAAAAGATTTGATCAAGAGTCGATTAAAATTCACCCTCGATCAGGTCACTCTCGATCAGGTCTTGTTTGAGTAAATTCTGTTATTTCTCTGACTCATCCCAAATATTTTTGTAATAAAAATGGCGTCTTATTATAGTACATGATCATGAATTCCGATGGGATTATTCGGGTTTGCAATGAGAACAGGTTTCGCCTGGCTGCTTACCCGATATAATCAAAACCAATTTTGTCTTCCTTTTCCGGTAACGAGGCCAAACGAATACAAATCAAGGCCACTAAAAAGACAGTTATCTGAAATCATAGAGATTACTGGACTATATGTCCACATGTGCGAGCAAAACAAAAAAAGTCAAATATACTAAACACTGCGTTTTGAACATACTGATCTACATTTTAATTTAGTAATGAAGTCATCATCATTGATGCAGGGGGAATATTTTGTAAGCTAGTCAAGCTGTGAGCTTTAATTGACTTCCAGTTTCAAGGACACCACCGTTAGCATACAATTAACTATTGAAAGCATATCCCGCCAGCAAGGAGGATACCGCGGTGACGTCACATCACGTGATCCCGACCCATATTAGTGATCGCTATGGCCAATCAGATTCAGTCTACTGACAGCACCAGCACTGAACACATCTCTACGTCTCGCTGTCTGGTGCGCTCCTGTACACAAAAACACCAATAGACATGAAATATTGCAATACCTAGTATGGATTCTTCCTGTGTAAAATAAAATTTACAGAGCAGATTAACTTCCACGAATAAAAAAGACGTATGGCGTGGCCAAAGTGCGGAAATAATGTCTCCGCTAAAATACACTACGAAATACACTAGGCAATGCACTACGCAATATACAGTAGAGATGCAGTTGAGTTTATTATTGTTTTGACTTAGAAGCCCGCCCATATTATAATATATTCATGTATTCATGAAGTATGAACTCATTTCTGTCCCATACAACTCTAAGAACAGTCAATTTCTCCTTAAATCATCACCGAAACCGCGATATCCGCAGGAAGATTTCGTTCTAGTGTCCGAAAATGCATGATCTTACAGGGGCGCTAACTCGTCAAATAGAGGGGATCTATGGGGATCTATGCGAGTTTTAGGTATTACAGGTCTCGAACTTGTAAAATCTGTAAACATGCCTCCAAATCCCATTATGATAATGAAGAGATTGCCCCATATCTGGGAGACTGTTTTGAAACCATCGCTAATTTTGGAAGATCGGTGCCGGCTATTTGGTTTATAAAACCCTATTTTTCCCCATCAAAACAGCACTTTTCATTATTCAAATGATAGCTTATTGTCTGAAGACTTATTTCATAGCAGAAAAGTACTAATAACTCTGACTTGATGCGAAAAATCTAACTTTTTTGATGACTTGATTTTCCCTTGGCCGTGGATCGAGTTTGTTTACAATATGCAGCGCCATCTTGGAAAAGCCGTGACGTCACCGCGGTATCCTCCTTGTCCCGCCAGCTAATTTGAACAGGACATTAAAAATCCCCCAATTCCTGATCATGATACTGGGTGTCCTTTACGGCGATCGAAAGTTGTTTTTTTTTATATCATGCCGCTGCAACGTCCTTCAAGATCAGAGTTTTCATTTGAAAGACTCTGATAAGACTACTTTAAAGTTGAAGAGTTAAAGAAATATGCGTCCAGAGATCAGTGTATAACATATCAAGACGGAAATGTCGCACACGCACAGTGCCGAAATTTTAAAATTTCAGGCACTGGACTTGATCAATTGCCGCCATCTTGGATATCGGCACCCAGAGATTCAGTTGTTTGATAATCCTACGTCACATAGCGCGTCATCAGTTCAGACTCTAAGTCATATTCAGGCCGAATTAGTGCCAATAGTGTCAATATTGCCTCTCACTCGATGTGCACCCTACTGTGTCTGCAGATAATGCAATCGCTTTCGATTTGTGCACTGGGGCTAATGGGTATATTCAGTAGAAGATCCAAATGCAAATAAAGGATCATTCCTGAGAGTTCGGCTTCGGGAATGTGTAGTTGTCCCGCCAGCTTTAACGTGTGCCACGTCTATTTCCAGGGGTCAATGTGCTCCCCACTTCCGGTGGTTCTCTTATTAACCCCTGGACATATATATCCAGCAATAAAAACTCTGTGATTAGTTGACGACAATTTACATAAAATATCGATCACATGTCATTTTCTCATTAGCAAATAATGATGAACACATACAATTTTGATTTTGCTTCTGGTAATCAGATGAACAGCAAGCCAAGCCTCCTATGTGTTGAATTCTCGCTCTTGACATTTTAGTAGGGTCAATTTATGAAAAAAACAGCTTAACCCACAACAAATTGCAACAAAACGTTTTTTAATGGTTTTGGGTACTATTGATAGTCCAAAACAACATACTAAAAGTCTAGAGAAATCTGGGCCCCGGAAAGCTGTTTTTTTCAAGATGGCGTCCAAGATGGCCGCCGTAACCCTTAAGTGACCATATCTCCTTTATTATTCATGCTAGAGTCATGATTTTGATGTCTATACCCAGGTTTGAGGGGTCAAGGAACACATTAAGACCATCAGAAATAACATGAAATGATTGGTTCAGCAAGAAATCCAAAATGGCGTCCAAGATGGCCGCCGCAACGAGAAAATGTCTGTATCTCCCTTATTATCTATGATAGAGTCATGATTTTTGTGTCTGTCCCTAGGTTTTGGAGGTTAAGGAAACCAATGGAACTATCTAAAATAAGAGAATGTATGCCTAATTGTTTCATACCTAATTCTGAAAAGAATGTGATTGTTTCATGCACGGTATAATTCTGAAAATGGCATTGGGGTTCGCCCAAACCTAACCCAAATGAAAGTCATCAAATCTTGTACCCAATCATTTTAATCACTGCCTACCAGCAGCTTAACATGCCAAAAGAAACTGTTAAAGCACTCCATACCCTCGAGCGGTGCTGCCATCTATTCCTGTTTTTAAAACAAAAGATCTTCCATCTTTCTTGACCATGCTGGTTTTCTCAAAATGAACATCTTCAACTTAAAAAGTTAACTTGTTCTGCATCCCAAATAAGTCAAGCATAAGACTTAACATGTCAGGTAAGTGTGAATAAATCATACTTCTTTTTATCAAGATTAATGGTTTGTAGACTACCATTATTAAGCCAAGGATGTATTTCAAGATGCAATGGGAAGCCATACACTAAACAAAGCCTACATGGTGTACATGGCCTACATAGCATAGGTGTACTAAAATGAGCAGGAGGTCATCATGCTGGATGAGTCATAATTAGTACTAGTAACTGATAAGATACTGACACCTGGCAATGAAATGTTTTACTAGGAAATTAAGTATGTTAGCAGGCCTGATGATTTGCACTTCAGTAAGTCTCCTGCTTTTCTTGCAGGTATTGATTGTGCAGACCTAGACCTCTGCCCTATTTGTAACCAAGAAGCGACAGACCGCAAAAAATGTGCCAAACTTGGTGAAAAGGGAGCTGCTAGCATAAATGCTGCTAGTACCAGTAGAGGCAGTAACATCAATGCAGAAGAAGGGCAACAAGTACACATTGATTGTCGTAAACGCTTTGTCAACCCAGAAGACATTAGGCTACAAAAGAAGAAAGTAAGAGGCAAATCTCATGTAAAAAGGAAACGAAGTGCTCGTGCATCTGAAGGTATTTTTGACAGTAAAAATGATTGTCTTTTTTGTGGAATTCGAGTGGCAACTGATACGTCCAACTACAGTCACGTTAAAACAGACATTTTTACAAAGACTATATCTGAAAGTTGTGAGAGTCGCCGAGACGATTGGTCGTTCATTGTGAAAGGTCGGATTGAATATTACGGTGGTGACCTGCATGCTGCAGACTGTATTTACCATCGTTCGTGTTGTAACAACTTCAGAACAGGACTGAACAAACCCTTGCAGTATGCTGCTGCTACTGAAAGCGGTCCGAGTCATCCAAAGCGTAGAAAATCTGGAAGACCGAAGGATGAGGACATGGGCCAGGCGTTTATACAGATGTGTCATTATCTTGAACAGAACGATGAGGAACAATTAACCGTGTCAGATCTCAGGGCTAAAATGAAGGAGTTTTTAGCCAATTCTGATAGTGAACCTTACAGTTCTTTCTATCTGAAGGGACAATTACAGAAACGATATGGTGACTCTATCTATATTGCTGAAGGCGAAGGCCTTCATGAAATTGTTACAATGAAGGAGAGAACATCTCAAATTTTGAGGTCATACTTTAACATCAATAGGCAAGGGGAAGACGAAGAATCACAGAAAAGACACATTATAGACACGGCAGCGCGGCTAATTAAAAGTGATGTCAAAACCAATGTTGAATCTGTGACTGATCAGTACCCAAGTGCAGATAGTCTTAAACTAGCTGCTGCTCTTAATTTCTTGCCAGAAACCCTGCGCTCGTTGTTATCTGCCTTGTTTGTCGGAAAAGATACGAATCGCAAAGTGGCCAGCATTGGTCAAGCTATCGTTCAGGCAATACGGCCTCGAGCTGTAATCGCACCAGTGCAGTTAGGTCTTGCTGTACAGGGACATCATATGTATCGGTCAAGATTTCTGATTGACAGTCTTCATGAAATGGGGTTTTGTTCTTCATATGGGGAAGTCCAAAGATTTGAACTTAATGCTGCTGATTCTGTCGCTCCCGACACCATTATTTCGGAGGAGATAGACCTACTTGGTATGACATTGCTATTTGCAGCTGATAACGTAGATCACAATCTTTTGACATTGGATGGAAAAGGGACCTTTCACGGAATGGGTATAATCGCTGCATTGACGCCAGGACGGAAAGCCACTCGGGTGATCTCGAGGAAAAAGATATCGCAAATCAACGTCACTGAGAAGACAAGGATTCCCATCATAGATTACCGCTTTGCTAACAAAACCCGCCGTGATATTGTATTTCAAGAACTCCCCCCATTGCCTGATTGTGACAAAAGGATTGACATCTTGTGGGAACTTTCATGTAGTTTCAAAGAGAATCTGCCGAATTGGCAAGGTATGATGCATATCCTTTTCAGAGGTAAAGAACATCCCGGTAAGTCATCGATTGTGTATCTGCCCATGATCGACATGTACTCTGGGGACAAAACATGCCTCCTGTCAACATTGGAATTTGTCCACAACATCGCCTTCAAGCATCATGTCCCACCAGTGATCACATTCGATCAGCCGTTGTACTGGAAAGCTGCTGAGATTATTGCAAATGCACCAGAGACTAGTCATCTGAAATCAACTGTACTTATGCTTGGGTGCTTCCACACCTTCATGAACGTACTTGGAGCAATTGGTACCCTCATGGCAGGAACGGGCCTGAAAACGATTCTGGAGGAGGTTTATGGGGAAAATGCAGTGGTGCATATGATGACTGGCAAATCTGTCCAACGGGCTTTCCGCGGTCATCTACTAGTAAACAAGTGTCTCAACGAAATGATAATCTCTGAAGTGCTTGAGGAACAGCCAGAACTAAGTCTCCTCGTGGATGAAGCTGAAGAAATGTACTCATCATTGGTAAATGGTGAGACCACATTGGATGGTGCTGCGATATCTGACGCTCTTTCTAGTATGGCAGAAGCAATTGAAAGGAAGAAAGCCCAGCTTTCTTCGAGGTCAAAGACCAGTCAACTGTGGTTGAACTATCAAACAATAATTCAGGTTGCAAGGTCTCTGATCAAAGCAGATCGAACGGGCTCTTGGCAGATGCACCTTCGGGCAGTTTCGGACTGCTTGCCTATATTTGCTGCCGCAGGACATTTCAACTATCTGAAAACAGCATACTACTATGTCCAAGAAATGAACCAACTCCAGTCTCGGCACCCAGATTTATTTTTGCAGTTTGAACATGGCTGCCATGTCATCCGTCGCACCAATCAGTTCTGGGCGGGTCTCAGTGCTGACCTTGTGATAGAGCAAAGCTTGATGAGATCGCTAAAGACTCCTGGAGGTCTTACACGTGGAAGTGGCATGACAGAGGAACAGCGCGCATTATGGACAATGTCAACCCCAATCACATCGGAGTACAACTATGCCATGCAGGAATTCACTGAGCTATCCTACACCACAAGTGAACAACACAAGGAAGCTACACAATCAAGAATGAAAAGAGATGCATCTGATTTACTCAAGTTGAACACAAAGTTATCCAGTTGCTCCCCCTTTGCCCAAGATCCAACATTGAGAAACATCATCAACGGAGTTGTGGCAGACGCAGATGTGAATGTTCATGAGTTTAGATCAGTCGGAGAGAAAATTATAGAAACAATGATAGGCCAGCCAGTGTTCTCAATAGGTTTTAAGCGAAAGGATAAAGCAAGGACACTTGGTACCATTACGTCAGTGAAGGTATCTACTGATAGAGCCATTGAGCCTGGTTTGTTATTTCAACGCTTTCTGGTTGTTTCAAAGACAGGTTCTCTGTCACTGGAAGACGTTATGCAATATGAACTCAGTCCCTTTCCTCCAGCTCTTTTTGACGCAAGAAAAGTACTTCGCAAACCTGACAAGCCCCAGCTTGCCCATGCTATTGCAGACCATGCCAAAGTTCAACCCCAGGAAACATCCGCATCCTCTGAGAAACCTCCACCTGAAACAGAACATTACGTCCTGGATGGAGGGTCCTTACTGCAGCGCTTGCCATGGAATCGAGGAGAAACATATGGCTCAATCGCTCAATCTTATGCTGACTTCACTGTTCGTCGTTATTCCATTGCAACGGTTGTATTTGATGGGTATTTGGATGGTCCGGCTATCAAGGACAACACGCATCAAAGGCGAGGCAAGAACGTGCATCCAGTTGTTAGCTTCACCCAGGATACTGTCTTTTCTGGAAAGAAAGAGGACTTTCTTTCTAGGGACTGCAACAAGCAGAAAATGATTGATCTGATAAGTCAGAAAATTCGTGAGAAAGGCTGTGACGTGATCAATGCACCAGGAGATGCCGATGTTGAAATTGTTAAAGCTGCTGTTCAGTCCTCTGTAACTCGTTCTACAACACTGATTGGAGAAGATACTGATCTTCTGGTTCTGCTTCTCTTTTACGCAAAAGCTACCGACAAGGACCTGTATTTCCGATCAGACAAAGCAAATGCGAGTGCGCCATACCATATCAACCAGCTAAAGACAATTCTGGGGGACGAGTTGTGTTCTCAATTACTCTTCATACATGCGTACAGTGGATGTGACTCAACATCAAGAATCTTCGGCGTTGGTAAAAAGGCCGTTTTTCAGAAGGTTGTTAAAGGCGACACCACACTCAAGGCCTGTGCAAATACATTTGTTCAACCAAAACAGACTGCAGCTCTGATCGAGGGCAAGGGCTGTCAAGCAATGGCGGTAATCTGTGGAGGCAAGGCAACTGACTCCCTTGCATCATTAAGGTACAGAATGTTCAGTAAGAAAGTGGTATCTTCCCAATCGTTTGTCACGCCTGAGCGCCTACCTCCAACTGCAGCTGCAACAAAATTTCATAGCATGAGAATGTACTATCAAACAATGGTTTGGATGGGACAAGACAAGGATATGGACGCTTGTGAGTGGGGCTGGAAACTTGAAGGTGGTCAGTTTGTTCCAGTCGAAAGTGACATGAATGCAGCTCCTGATAACCTTCTCAAGATGGTTCACTGCAACTGCACTACAGCCTGCAGCAGTCAAAGATGCAGCTGTAGAGGATACAATCTACCATGTACGCCAGCTTGTGGACCGTGCCAGCTAGACATGTGCAACAATCCATATAACCAGACATTAACGGAGGAAAACGAGGAAGAGGACGATAAATAAACCAATTGACCCATGATAAAATGTGTCTTTTAGATCCATGCTTACATTTCTAAATGACCAAACCATAGCATGTAATTTCTATATGGCTCTAACATCTTTTTCATCCCTAAAACCTGGAGAGATTGACACCACAAACATGCCTCCATTTGCGTGAATATATCATGAACACTCAATTGCTGAGATGGCCATCTTGGCAGCCATTTCAATGTGAACTATAATATAATTTTTGATACTCTTATTGGTTTCCTTGACCCCTTAAACCTATGGAAAGACACCAAAATCAAGACTATTGGGTGAATATTAAGGGAGATACAGACATTTTCTCATTGCGGCGGCCATCTTGGACGCCATTTTGGATTTCTTGCTGAACCAATCATTTCATGTTATTTCTGATGGTCTTAATGTGTTCCTTGACCCCTCAAACCTGGGTATAGACATCAAAATCATGACTCTAGCATGAATAATAAAGGAGATATGGTCACTTAAGGGTTACGGCGGCCATCTTGGACGCCATCTTGAAAAAAACAGCTTTCCGGGGCCCAGATTTCTCTAGACTTTTAGTATGTTGTTTTGGACTATCAATAGTACCCAAAACCATTAAAAAACGTTTTGTTGCAATTTGTTGGGGGTCAAACCATATATTGACCCTACTATTTGGTTGATATTAAAAGCATTAACTTCCCCCCATAAGGCAAAAAACAATGAATTGTATTAAAATATTTCATACGATACTATCTAGAATATCAATGACTAATATTTACCATTTGATGCATGATTATTGTGAATTAACTGCAACAAAAACTTGTTATCATGATCAAATGACAGCCACGTGGATTTGTTTGTATGGTGGTACTGTTTTAAGCAGGTGGCAAAATATTATATCACGATAAGCGACAAAGAATTTTTTTTAATGTTCGTGCCAGGTATTTTGATTTATGTCTACCATAAAACGTGTTCTCAATTTAAAACTTATTTGGTGGGACACAAAAATGTTCTTGTCGTGTAGAAACAGTATTGACACGTAACGGCCAAGTAGACGGGTCAGGGGTCAGATATACTACGTCGCCCCATAGTCTTTCAAAAACAAGAGTCAGGCAACTAGGGAACCAAAGCTCTCTCGGGTCACGTGTTGACCAAAACAATTCCGCACAACTAGAACTTGTACAATTCTTCGATCACCTCAACATAGCCATACCAAATGATCCGTTTTAAAGCAAACGTCAGCTTAATCAAATTCACTGATTTCTGTAAAACTATTTAGATATAGTGTCAAAGACAACATTGATATGAAAAGCGATATGTTTCGTCCTTTACTTTTCGCCAGTTTTGAGAAGTAGTGATGATACTGATTTAAGAATAATTTTCGAAAAGCGTTTTTCTACTCCACTTCATCACATATATTTGTGGTTAGCAGTTTAGTATGTTGTCGGTGCTGAATGGACCATCTAGTGGTATCATGTGATTCCTTTTGTTGTCATCTAATGGAATATTCATATCTTGTCAATTTGACCGACGACACCGATAGCAGGTTTCATTTCGCGTTCGAGGTAAACAATTTAAAAAGTGTGAACAATTGCAAAATGTCTCGCATTTTGTGGTCAAACGTTAACATGTTTAGAAATCACATTTTTCATTGACATTTTCAAATTTGATGTCACTGTTATCTAATAGGATATATTTGATTGTTTTGTGATTTTGAAGCCCAGTTTTCTGGGTTTTTTAGATTAGAAAACGAGCTTGTTTTGGCGAAGTGGTGTGAGGTATACGTACATTCGAATATTGTTGAATATTTGCCATTTGGCTTTATGATGTGTATATTTTGAGTCATTTCATAAGATGCAATAGTATGTGCCTGTCACAAGTTTGACATTGATTACAAACTAAATCATACCGCATGTACAGAGTTTATTTTTTCATTGAATTTTTGGTGGTTCAATTATTGTTTTGCACCTCAGGTCAGTTTGCAGCTGAATTAAAATTGGCTTCATCATGGCTTCCAGTTATTTGCCCGAGAGAGCTGTTGGATCAAAGGAAACATGCTGTGACCTGACTCTTTATTTGAAAGACTCTGGTCACCCCCAGAATCTGGTGGTGACACAGCATGTGAGGTAGGGGTGTTTTATTCTACCAGGGCCTATGGTGCAGCCATTTTGAATTGCTCATCAAGTAGTCCCCGGATGGAGAGGTTGCTATTAAGGGACAATATAGGCAGCAGCGAGGCAGGCAAGATAAAGTTACACAGAGCCGCCTATAGGGGTCTCTCACATCTCACAGTCGGGTCGAAATGATTCACGCTTGTACAAGCGATGTATTTAGTGCTAAGTCTGACATGATCAATGGCCGTTACTGTGTATACTAGTCACTTGAAGAAGGCCGAATTAGCCCCTCTCCTCCTGCCTATAGTCCCCCTTTAACGTGCCTGTCCGGGCGCCTGAGTAAAATCCAATGAGTTCCATGCATCGAGATGACAAATAATTGAATCATGTAATCATAAAGGCCACTCTATACATTGTATCTAAGTGTCAGTCCATGATACCACCATGCAGGATCATGCAATTGGTGGCAAGGTGGGGGGTCAACAGATCTAGTTGTAATTTCTACCACAGACCTGTCCTAGGGTACTATGAAGGCTGGTGAATTGGTTTCGAAAATAACCCCACAGTTTTGGGGTACGGCTGTTAACCATTTCCTACTCATTTTCCTTTTGAAAAAACATGCATTATCCCTCAAAATAGGGAATAATAAGTCTTTTGTCAATTTTCGTGCATCAAACAGAATTATCACTAAACACCGCCTATTGAAATTGAAAGTACATGATCTGAGCTACCTTTTCATGCCTTTTGTTTTGCCCCAGGTACATTTTAATGACAGGTACAGTACGTCCCAAAAACAATGCAATCTCAAATTTCAGTAAAAAGGCAATTTTAACTCTCTTTTAGCTCCAACACTGCAGTTTTTTAGGTGATGCCACTTCCAGGTAAGGAAGTCAGAATGCTGTTTTTTAATTTGCAAAAGAAAAAAATCCGGCCGCCCTTACGGTTTTCCGGTGAGGGGGTCGAGTCGCGCCCTTCTCACTGGTGCCCATTTTTTGCCCATTCCCTCAGATAACTGACGAAATACACATGCTTTCCAAATAAAATTACATTTTTAAGCCCCCCTCTTAGGAGGGGCTCTTAAGATACACGTGTGTGCGGGAGTATATAATGAATGATTAGAAATAAAGAGAGTAACTATTGTATATCCTACAAACAATTTTTTTTGGTATTTTTCTGAATTAACTCCGTTGAGTTTACCGATTTCTCCGCGATCTTCCGGTGGTGGTTGCTATCCCATTGGTTGAAATTAAGTTAAATTAAATTTAAATCTTCATGGGAATTCGCTACATCATATGCCTAAGAAATTGGCCAATTATATTAATATTTTTATTAGAGAAATATCCGTCCTAAATAATGACAGAAAAGGGTGGTTTATTTCAATTTTGTGTCGACATTGTCGAGGTCACGTGACATAAAAACAAAACAATCGCACACACCCGTCCAAAAAAGGCACTTTAAGAAAAACAAATACGTTTTTCCTGCTTAAAACCACACTGACGACTAAGTTATTTTAGTCTACTACCCAAATCTGAAGTATCAAAATAAATTACAAACTAGAACTAGCTCTATTTAGCAAAAGTTGCGTGAAAAATTCGGGTGAGCGACATTCTGAACCCTAGCGGCCAATAATTAAACTACTTTCAGCCGTCTCTGCTCCGGTCTCGTTAGGGAGTTTTTCCCAAATGTACGCGATGATGACGTGCCCCATTAACAGGACGTGACATCTATTTTAAAATGCGTTTCCAAAGTGAATGCATGAGGACAATCCATTTAAGTGTCGTATATCACTGGAAACGCCCGATTCCCGTGAATAAGGACAATCACAATGTATTACATTCCAAAACAAAAATGTGTCGGAAGGAACTATATGGATGATCCCATCGCACCCCCCCCCCCTCCAGCAGTATGACACAGAAGGGCTAGTTGACTGTCCACCGGGGGGGTTTGGGGGGAGCTTCCCCCCAACGCACTGGTAAAAACCTATGTTGAAGGAGGGGGGTTTGGGGGGTGCTCCCCCGACCTAAAGGGGGGCTCACTAAGTCCTTGACTTTACATATTAGATGTTAGTGAACCCCCCTCTCCCTTGCCCCTCCCACACACTCCCTCAAACAACCTAGAGGCCTTTATTACCCCTGTGGAGGCTTAGCGGTCTAGGCGGAAACGAACACAGGCAACGACAACAACAACAACAGTTACAGTTACAATGCATTGTGTACATGCACGTGTACATTGTGTGATAGTCTATTGAAAATGGAACCTAAAAAATCACAGTTGAAATGTGGATTTGCTGTCATATCCAAGGATATCGAGTGTGGTACTGACGCTTCATACCCCAATGACAAGAGTGTGATCCCCTTGAAACAATGTAAGAAGGACGTGCACTCCCATTTGATGCGTTGGATGTCCTCCAGGAAAGCCAGTCAAGTCAAAAGTGAATGGGAGCTCATAGCACTTCGTGCTGGCGTGTTTGATATGAGTTCTCCAGTTCTGGACACCACAATATGCCCGAACCACCGATACAAGTTGAGTTTATCATGGAATCAGCAAAGGAGATGCCAGCACCCACTTCATCAACCCTCTAAAACAAGTCGGAAGCCCAGAAAAGATGGTGCAGTTCATCGAGTGATGTCTCGGGAAATATACATCAAGTGGGGAGTTTTTGTCCCAGTTGGCTCAGGTAAGGGATCAGTCTCAAAATCAATGAAGTAGAAAAGAAGCAGTAGGCCTGTAATGATACCCACTCTGACTAAACCTAACTTTGGTGCAAAACCAACTGAGTGATAACGATTTACCACTTCACTTGTGTTCTTCCTAGAAAGTTGATTGGAGCCTTGGCTTGATGATCAGGAAGTCCCAGTTATGATTCCCTGCCAGTGCCACTGGAGGTGATGCTTCACTGCCGTACAAAATCAGCATGGCCGGTCGCATTATCAAAACAAGTCTATCATCATCATCATGTCCTCACACTATTATATTGCTCATCATATTATCATTACCCCCATAATCTGGTGCCTTTTCAGCTCTGTGTAAAGGATGTGAGGCTAAACATCTAGTATCTGTGGCAAATGTAGAACCAGAAGTAGAACCAGCACCCATGGATACAGAGGTGAGTTGAATGAAAAAAAAGGGGAGAAGATTCGGGGCAAGCCAAAGTGAATATTGGTTAATTCTGCCTGCAGCGACTGACTTACATGTAAGAAGGTCACTGATGAGAGAGGAGGGACTAAGCTGAAAACCTTGATGCCATTCTGGCTCCCATCTCCTTGGCAATGAGGGATTCTAAGCCAAACCTGATTCTCCATCAATATCTTTTTTCAGTCCGCTGTTGCCTCTTCCTCTGTTCAACCAGCCGACGCCTTAGAAAACCCAGCAGACGGGACAGAAGGGCAAATTTGATGGGTAATGTTGTTGCAACAGTATCATAAGGACTGCTGGTCAAGCACTCTTGAGCTGGGAGAGAGAAATGATAAGAGGGTGGAGACAGATTTTCTGAAATGTTGGTCTTTGAGTCATGACTGGGCAGAATTAGCCCAGTGAAAGTTGTCAGCTACACATCAAGAATTCTTGATTTAGAATGAAAGGGTACGACTTTATTGGATGTACATTCATCAGGCTTGACCTGAGATTTTCCACGCCATTGATTGCAAATGCATTGTTCGCATTCTACAATACATCTCTCATTTTCTAAAGAAAATACATGCTGAATTTCCTAAAACTGTTACATGCTGTGTTTTTGTCTCCCTTGACTAACATAACCTGCAATATGAAGGACATCCAGATTTGATGTTCTAGTATATCTAGCGGATGGTTCATCAGGTAAAATGCGGGGCTTGGTTAAAAAATGATTTTATAGCGATATCTTGGGATAAATTTGAACTTTGGCTTTCAGTAAACAATTGTAAATGCCAAGATAGATTTTTAATGTCAGTATACTTAGTAGCGCTAATGTCAGTTTTGAACAACCAAGCCTGCTACTGGAAAGTGGGACTCTCTCCTGATACTATCCTGCACTTGGGCCTGACATGTAGTACCGTAAATGAGGTGTTACTAGTATTGGTCCCTCCCTAGTAGTGGTTAGTAGTGGTTTGGCTATTGTCTGCAAAATAGCCTTTTTTCTATGTATCATTATATTAGCTTGTAAATAAATCACCCATTTGTAAAAAAAAAGTGTCCCTGCTTCTTAGGTGGCAGCACTGTCCTCTGCAGACAGGTACAAGTGTAGCATGTGGAAAGTTGTGATCTCTCCTAAGGGACTGGACAGTACCGTAACTCAGTTCATGAAAAACTTCTCCATTCCAGTACATGTATATGTACAATTTAGCCAATGCTAGAGCAACTCCAGGAGAACATTTCACCGCCAACCAAGGAGCTAAAAACTTCCAATAGCAGTACTCTGACGGTGCAGCCAACTGCAGGGTTGTCCTCATCAAACAGTAATTACAGTAGGAACTGCACCTTTGGTCAATTGGCTCCTTAGCAACGGAAGGTGTTACTAGTATGTGAAATGAGCACTTCTGCAAGGTTCTTAGGAACAGGATGATCCCTGCATGGGTTGATAAAGATGTATTAGTAGGTCATACCACATGCCCTTCAGGTGCCTTAGCCATGGGGGGGGGGGGGGGGTCCAACCCTTACAACATGATCTGGCAGCATGACACAGGCTAATGAATGGGTCAACATTAGCATCCTCACCAACAGGGGGGTTTCTTTAGGTTTTCGGACTGTAAGAAGGCCTACATGTAGCTTGTTCAATTACGTTGCCATCAGGTAGGCCAAGGCCGAAATGTTATTTGAAATTCAAATCAGCATTTCAGGACCTATGGGGCCCAATTCCCCAAAGGGCTTTCATCAAGGGCAAATTTGTAGTGATGAGCTTGTTCTTTTTTTGGGGGGAAAATGCAAGTGGAGTTATTTACCGGTAGGCCTACTTAAAATAGGTTAGTAGGCCTAGGCATGGGGGGGGGGGGGGTGATCATGGTGGTTGACATTAACTACTAATCCTCATGGCCAGCACCAAGCATAAATTATGTGTTCATTATGCATTTATTTTATAATTTATCAAGTGTACACAAGGTGGCAGCACTAGCCAATGAGTGTCATTTTGGTGGAAAATAGCACTTTTTCCTTGGTTTATCCTGGGAAAACAGTAAAAGCGGCCGGAAATTTTATTTCTGATTTTGAAAGTAGGTATCATTACCTTTATCATGTGCAAGCCACAGCATTCAAAGACCTGCAGTGTTGGAGATATGAGCGTCGATAGAGAGCTCTTCCTAAGCACTGCCCCTAGGTATGCATAATTACTAGGCCTAGCACGACCAAAGTATGAAGTGTTACTCAATGACCTGTTGCAGAATGGAAGATCTCATCAAATACTTCCATCATACAAAGGGGGAAAATCCAGCTATTTTTTTTAGTCTCTGCAGGGGTGCCCAACATTGACCCAAAAATACACAAAAATAGGGGGAAAAAAGCTAAAACAAGCCCCCTAACTAGGCCTGCCGGCTCGGTTGCTAGTGATTTTTGAGAGTCATCAATTGCTGTGTAATGATGTCTTATTAGTGGAAGGATCTTGCATACCTAATCTCGTTAAAAACGGTTGACCCCCCACCTTGCCACCCTCTGCATGGTGGTATCATGGACTGACACTTAACTGCTTTAACTCAGGGTTTTTTAAATGGCATAAGAGTGTAAAAACTTGCAAACCCTCATCTTTGCTTTGAAATCGGGTTTGCAACTTGCACTCAAATAGGCAACAGTGCCTATTGAGTTGCCCAGTGAGTTGATCGCCAGTACCAACCGATTTTTATAGGATAAAACAAGAGATACATAGCTTCTATGACTACAATGTACGTAACTGAAATAACACATTTTTACAGAATGTGGCATTGTCGACAGTTTTTCTCCCCTTAGCCATGTTAGTCCTTAACTTCACAGGGGGTTACCGTTATTGTGCTACTTAACATTTTGCTATGTAGACTTAGCCTAGAACCTACCGGCATTAGTACATCCACTTCATGGAGTAATTTACTGATAGCATATTCGGAAACCATTTCACCACTGCCCGCAATCTGTGCCTTTTTCCTGAGGTACTTGCTTACCCACTCTCTGACGTATGAATCTGTAGGCATAAAACCGGTCAGATCCTTAGCAGTTCCTGTTTGAGAAAAAAGGGTTTTTTTGGTGAAAGCTGAATTGAATGAACAAAATTGCAGGTGGTTTTTACTCTAAAAGAGCACAAATCGACTGTGATATCAACTATGCAAGTGCCCCGAATACACTTCTTGAGTTTCTGTTGACTGCAATAGACGTGTTTACCGGTTGGGAGTGATATTACGTGACCATTCGCTTAAAACCATGCTCACAAACAGCGAGACACGTTTTTACGAATACGAATATACATGTATTCGCGCGATTCTGTTATGAAAACCGATAAATCATGATGCCATCGGTTCTACTCTATGCAATGAAATGGGAAAAAGTTTGCATCAAGTTTGTATACGTATACACAGTGTCGTCCATCAAGCTGCTCGTTTGGTCTCAGAAGCAAGACAGATGGGTTTCAGTGCCAGGTATTTGTTTTGGTAGCCAATTTCATATGCCACTGAACTGAATCCGGCCCATTCATAGTCCAGGAAAATGACACGATCTGGAAGGATCAGTCAGAAATAAAGGCAAATCCAGTGGGTGGGGAGTAACATGGAAATTAGCAATAATAACTCACAGTGTTTAAAACTAGAATCTATTCTGATTAGTTTCCTTTTATACTTCTAAACAACAAGGTTACAAGTAATACATGTGAAAACTTTGTAGTGTGTGCATGTAGTAGTATTCGGTGGATAAGACCCCTTTGATGCAGGCGTGTCAGTTTATAATTGATCATGACCGTGATTTATCTGTCATCCCGCAATCATTTCAGGCTTGGTAACCATTGAAATGTGATGTTGGTTGGAACAGTGACAGAACATTCCATTCTATTTTATTGTTAGAACTGTCCAAAGTCTATCAGCACAGTTCAACAGTTCTAGAAACTGTTCCATACCACATCAAATCCAATGGCTGGGGGGGGGGGGGTGATCGAATGACGTTCGAAAGGGATATGGGGTTCTTCTCTGCGAGATTGCTGCCCTTATCCCGCACGCATGGCGTATTTACGCGGTGAAATTTACACCAAATAACACCCGGCTGAAAGCCGTCTGATGACATACTGCACTGGTCGGGATATGATGGAAGGGCAGATGATTCATCCACCATACATGTCCCAAACTAAATGTCCCCAACAACTAGAGCAGCAGTTAGAATTATCATGTCTGATGACTGCGCAGCCCGTGGCCAAAAAAGTTTCATAATCATGTTGCCAAACTGCAGACAAACTCGGTCAAAATTTATATTTTTCCTACAAGATTTAATTGTTTTCCTCTGCAAGGTGAATTACTTTGATTTTGTATGCCTATATCTCTGGTAAAATCTTTAACACTGAAAATGACATCTGCCAATTTCTATCGGAGTGACATGATCATACATTATGCTTACATTATGTTGACAAGACCTATATACAAAACTGTGACCATGTTATCATTATTTTAGCAACAAGCACCTTCTGCGATTACTGGAGTATCTGTCAAGGATGGGCTTTTAAGAGGCAGAGATACTGGATGAATTTTTCTAAAAATTTTACAAGCCCGAAAATCTGAAATAAAATAAAGCATGCTGCTTGCTAACTTATATCAATGATATATCTGGGGTCAGTAGCAAATATTGAATAAATGAAACAGTCTTTCAGGTTCCTAATTATGAGAAACAAATTTTTTTTGTGCAAAGAATAAGCAAATCTATTGACTTTTATCTGCCCAAAACATTATCAGAGAGTGAAGAAGGGTCATTGCTAGGACAAGCTGGCATTGCAGAAAAAAATCACGTACATGTAAATATATAGTTTATGAGTATGGTGATTTTATTTACAGCTTTTTCAATTTTTTTGATGGGCTTCATCATGAGGTTTTGAAAGGAACCAGTTTTGGAGCCACCTTGCACTGAAGGCCAATGTACAGACATGGGCATAGGCCTACAAATCGATATGTTAGAGCATGTGTCAAATCTGTGACCTTTCCAGGAATTTCATTAGATACTCATGAAGCATGGTGACTCAACAGCCAGCAAGGCCAAGAACAGCAATGTAAGAGCTTGGCGAAATGACATCTTATTCATAATAGCTTTATGCTGCTTGATTGTACAGCTAATTAGGCCTACCAGAAATGTAGGTGGTGTGAGGTGGGGACAAAACCTCACAGGAAGTTGGTGGAAGGAGTTATGTGTGTGTTGGTTTAGTGGTATAAATGCAAATCAATCTATGCGCGCTCTATTGGAATATTCTGGCACTTTGTACTCCCCATGACCATCACACTCACTCACGACCGGCAGTTTTGGCCAAAAACAGATGTGCATATATGTCTTCTGGTGAAAGCATTTCTTGATAATGTTTAAATTGCCCATTACAATCCTTCAAAAACTGCGACCGCCAGGTAGGTGTTGAAAAGTGACAATTTCGTTCAAAAATTGAGAAAACGCAAGCAAGAGGTTGTTTTGAACTCATCTATTTTTGGTACTTTGCAATAGTAATGACTTGATGATACATTTATGTTGAAGGTGCAACATGAGTCTAAAACCCAGGGGCACAAATCCGGGCAAATTAACATCTGGTGTACGCAATCGCAGTCTTATAGGCAAAGACCTCTTTAGATATAAATTTCCGTATTATAAGTGATATTATTTTAATTGACTTATTCACACTGGGATAAGCTTACCGTTTCCAGACTGATATACCAAGTTCGTAATATTGATATCGTTATAGCAGAATACGGGCTTCATGTTCAGCTTGACCCATATCTTCTCTATATTCTTAACTTCTTCAAGAAGTGTCTCGTAGGTAGGTATTCTCGAATGAAACCTGGAAAGGGACAGTCATACAATCTTTAAAATCATCCTTCAATTAATCAAGTGCTAATCCCCCCCCCCCCCCCCCCAAAAAGAGGGGACCCCTCGCTGAATAAGCTTTCTAGAGAGTTATATGAAGAGGAACCAGCTTCTCAGATCACTAGTTACAGCCACTTATAGGCAATCGTCTTACCTGATAGGGTATTGTTTTTAAAGGTTTTAGGTTTTGCATGTGGTAAAATCCTGCATTATAATCTTTTATTTAGTCCATTTGCTGAAATTGAAAATGTGAATGCTTTCTTACATGTACATGTATATGAAGATATTTCAAAACTTATCTTAAATCTTGATCTAAATCAGGAAATTCCTTCGGCCAGTCCTGCAGTAGCTTGTACATATACATAACAGACTTGTTAATCCATGTATCAAGTCCTGAGTTTATGGCTGCTTGCTGGACACGTGGGTCGTGCCATCTCAACATTTCATCAATGATGAGGCTGAAAATATACAGGAAACACCCAATTTAATTTCAAAACCAACAGCAAAGATGATCGATTTTGCAGCTTATTTGAAAGAACGAGTCAGCATGGTTCGTATACTTACTCAACGAGGTACATGTATTTAGCTTTGTGGTCATCACAATCCCATTCAAAAGTTCGACCATTTAGGAAATCGTAACATAGACCTGTTTTGAAGCTACACAGTAACTTCGGTCCTAGGCCCAATCGGGATAATAATGCCGTGCATTCCTTTTCTTTCTGTCTATCATGAAGCAAAGAAAACGATTCGCCGAAGATTCTGATCGTAACTCCTGGGTTTTCGGTATCGGAGGGGTCACGACATAAAAGAAGCCGATTCACAAAGCCGCCCTCCATGAACTGGAAAAGAGGGCATATTTTAGAAATAATTAAAATCGCGATATGCACTATAAAACGGTACTGATAGAAGGCCTAGGCCTCATTCTACGGAGAACATTGAGATAAGTACGACGAAACCAAAGCTGTCAGGGAGGTATAGAGCCGTCGTCACTGACTTTCAAACAAGGAAGAAGTGATGCGCCGGCCGGGAATCGAATAAGTGATTTTTGAATTGGCAGGCATTTTGTAAGTCCTTAAAGGACCATTGGCACTATTAAGGGCAATATTACCCAGCTATCGGCTGCCCAGTCACCTCCTGTTCTACATTAGTAGTTTCGATCAACAAATTGCACAAAAAAGGAAAAATTCCAAATCAGACTGAATTATCGCGCTATTCCGATGTTGACTCCGATTTGACTCGAGTTAGCTCTCCACGCATCGACTCTTTCCACCACGTGGAACGATGCACTATAAATCGTTTCCTGGGGCTAGGATCTACCCCTTGACGTCATGGTACTGATATAGATTTTTCCGACGTCACGCTGGTGGCGCACGATGACCCCGCAGAGCTCTAAGAGCTGAAAGAAAATGGAAAAGCATTAAACACGTTCAGAAAAATAGTTTACTGATGAACCATAGGAAGAACAATTAACATACTGCAATAAAAAAGCCGACCATTCCTTTAAGCTAGGCACATAATCCGACACTACCTTAATGTGTTTCTTCAAATGAAACGTAAAGGTTAGTTGCAATTAGTTCCTATGCCAGAACAAGCAAAATAACCAACCATATAGTGGTAGGAAACTTAGGATGGACCCCTCTAGTCCCTGTTAAAAGAAAAAAATAAAACACGTTTGTCAGGACCATGTAAAGAATGTGTTGGAGACAGACATGAAAAGTATACTGAGTGACTTTTATTCAACACGACCACATTGGGCGGGAAAAAAGGGTTTCCAGCAACAATAGACCTACCCGATCATTTTTGCTGGTGCAATTGACGTTGTCCGATCAGGAGTGTATTATATACACCCCTCTTAAATTCGTTTACGATGAGATTTAGGTCCACTGTGGTCTGATAAATATCAATTCGCTTTCGCACCGTGCTTGAAATTAAGATAATGATGATAGGCCCGAAATGTTGCAAATGTATGCACGAAAGATGCAGCGTAGATAATTTGAGTATTTACAAGAAAGGACCATGAAAAAAAGGAAGTGGGGGGAAAACACCGCCAACCGCCTACGGAACAGAGGTGCACCCATCACCTGCCAAACCGGGTATGGCAGCATAGCAATATTAGCCGTATCAGTGATACGCATAATTAACTGCCGAAAGTGCCTGAATTAAGACATCACCTTCAAAATAGGCAAGAGTGCCTTTTTAGGTTACAACAAAGACGGATTAGTTCAAAAAACCTTTAACGTAAAAACCAGAAATATAACCTTTCTTTCGGCTGCTGTAGATCAGGCACCAGTCTACCGATTCAGACGACTCGTGTACCACGGAGCTGCATTTGCTCTTTACTACCCCAATGGCATTTACTTCTTAGTCTTTCAGTTAAGTAATTCATCACCATGTTGCATTATGTGTACAGCTGTTTTTACAACTGAGCCCAATTTTGAGGGAATGGTCCTGTTGTGTTCTTTTATCCCCCTATTTGCCGCAAGTGTACACACAAATGAATAAGTTGCCATGGTAGAGCTTACGCCAATCCAGTGGGTGGGTATTAATATGGAAATTAGCAATAATAACTCACAGTGTTTAAAACTAGAATCTACTTTGATTAGTTTCCTTTTGTACTTCTCAACAACATGGTTGCAAGTAATACATGTGAAAACGTTGTAGTGTGTGCATGAAGTAGTATTCGGTGGATAAGACACCTTTGATGCAGGCGTGTCAGTTTATAATTTATCATGACCGTGATCTATCTGTCATCCCGCAATCATTTCAGGCCAGGTAACCATTGAAATGTGATTCCTTTCTATTGTATTGTTAGAACTGTCCAAAGTCTATGGTCCTAAAATAATATGAAATAAAATAAAGAATGATGTTTGCTAACTTATCAAAAATATATCTGGGTCAGTAACAAATATTGAATAAATGAAACAATCTTTGAGGTTGACAAATCTTTCTAATTATGAGAAACAAAAGAATTTTTTGGTGCAAAGAATAAGCAAACCTGTTGACTTTCTCTGCCCAAAACCTTATCAATGCGTGAATAAGGGTCATTGCTAGGGCAAGCTGTCATTTTGCAGAAAAAAATCACCTACATGTAGATAGTTTATGAGTAAGTGGTGATTTTATTTGCAGCTTTTTCAATTTTTCTAATGGGCTTAATCATGAGGTTTTGAAAGGAACCAGTTTTGGACCCAACTTGCACTGAGGGCTAATGTACGGACATGGGAATAGGCCTACAAATTTATATGTTAAAGCATATGATAAATCTGTGGCCTTTCCAGGAATTTTATTAGATAATCCTGAAGTATGGTGACTTTTGACAGCCAGCATGGCCACGAACAGCGTTGTTAGAGCTTGGTGAAATGACATGTTATTCATATTACATGACTTTTCCATTCATCGATGGTTTGCAAACTTTATGCCACTTGTATAGCCGATAAGGCCTACCAGCAATCTTACAGCAAGTTGGTGGGAGAAGTTACGTGCGTTGGTGTCGTGGTATATATGCAAATCAATCTATGGGCGCTCTATTGGAATATTTGGCACTTTGTACTCCTCATGACCATCACACTCACTCATTGTCGCGGCAATGATATATTTAGTCGTTGATAATCATGCCGTGGCTTGTTTCATCCACCCTTAAATTACCGGAAGACAACACCAACAAGCTTGATTTCATTTCCCATCTATTCACCACGTAATAAACTGAAAGATACAATAATTGAACAACAACTAAGTACATATTCGTAACAACAAAGAGACAATCGTGGAAGACAATAGTACATCCACCAGGAGGACAGGAAAACCTGTCACAACACTGTCCTCAAGGAAGTGGAGACACCTGACGATTGAATATTGAACTAAAATATTCATAAAATAGACTGAGATAATGCTACTAAAGTCCACATTGCTGCCCCAAAACTTGATGTTAACTACAAACAAAATTATTAAGATGAAGAGCTCCAATACCGAGCTACCTCACAGAGACGATAGATTGAACACATCACGATATAATCAAGTACTAGCCAGGTTGAGATGTCCGAAGTGGTGTAATGAAAGAAATGTCACCGAGAATATTAAATCTATACTTGATCTAAAAAACAAGCCACTAAGTTCTCCTAAGTTCTTGTCATCACAGTAAAGGAAATTATTTCTATTCTAGACATATTAGTTACCTTTGTAAGGCCCTTAAATTCTCTATAAAACTTTCGGGGATGAGGCAAATTCACCCATTTGATGGACCAAAAATATGGAAGATTCTGGATCTTAACAATGGCGGCAAAAGCGATAACACGAGGAGAAAATGGGTGGAGCCATCTACAAAGCTTAAAGGCTGGCTACAACCAGTAAAAACAAGATTCACCCAGAAACAGACTGGCCACAGTCACACTCATGACAGGCAGTTTTGGCCAAAAACAGATGTGTATATATGTCTTCTGGTGAAAGCATTCCTTAAAGGGTAACTTGTGTCAAATTTCACCATATAATGTTTTAGCTGTTTTTAACAAATGACTACGTCACTTTCTCATAAATCGGTAAGGTTTTCGAATCGAAATGCACATTTTCTAGAAATTGATGGTTTTAATCCCGCCCGGACGGCTCGCTTCGATGCCGTTGAAATCGCGCTACGCCGACGACGTTTTCGTTGATGACGTCACAAAGGAATAGAGAGGTACATCCCACAAAAGACCACTAGACCATCCAACAAAAAACCCTGGATCACCAGAGAGATAGTAAAGCTCCTCAAGAAGGCAAAACACCTCAACAAGAAGAGGCAGAAACAGCCCAGCCACAAGTCAACCCATGAACATCAGCAACTGAGGTCGACCATCCAGCGCAAGATACGCCAAGCTTACTGGGCGTACCTCAATAAGATCCTAACCCCAGAAACCGACAGCAACGAAGATCACAGCAAAGCTAATAAGCGATTCTGGGGGCTGATCAAGCACACTAAAAGGGACAGTGTGGGCATACCAGCACTTCGTGATGACCAGGGCCATACAGTAATGGACAGCAAAGGCAAAGCAGAAGTGCTAAACAAGAAATTCCAATCTGTCTTCAATAAGATCACGCCCCGTCCCCTAAACAGACATGCAAAAACATCATCGGACTTGAGAAGAAAAAGAAGATGGCAAACATCTTGATAACACCTAACGGTGTTCTCAAACTCCTGCAGGGCCTCAAACCAAACAAGGCTGCCGGCCCCAACCAGCTGAGCCCCAGGGTACTGCAAGCCATAGCAAGTCACATCGCCCCAACCCTCCAAGATATCTTCCAGAAATCGCTTGACTCTGGTGACATCCCAAAGGACTGGAAGGAAGCAAACATTGCCCCAGTATTCAAGAAAGGCAGGAAAGACGACCCAGGGAACTACCGCCCAATCTCCCTCACCTGCATCTGTAGCAAGCTCCTGGAACACATCATCACCAGCCAAATGATGCAACACCTTGAGGAGAATGACATCCTACATGAGAAGCAACATGGCTTCAGAAGCAAGCGCTCATGCGAAACCCAGCTGATCGAATTCATAGACGAAGCCCATAGAGCAAGGAAACGCATTGATGCCATCGTCATGGATTTCAGCAAGGCTTTCGATAAGGTCTCCCACACCCATATCCTACTCAAACTGGAAAGGTACGGGATTTCCTCACAGGTCAGAGAATGGATTAAGAGGTTCCTCACTGACCGTTCTCAGAGAGTAGTCGTCGAAGAGGAAATGTCAAACCCTAGACCAATAACATCAGGTGTTCCCCAAGGATCTGTCATTGGACCAGCCTTGTTCCTAGTCTACATCAATGACCTCCTGGAAAGCGTGAAGTCACAAATACGCCTATTTGCAGACGACACCATCATATACAGGGTTATCAGAAATGCAACAGATGAACAACAACTGCAACAAGACCTCCGATCCCTTGAGACCTGGGAGAGAGAATGGATGATGGAGTTCCATCCGCAGAAATGCGTAGTCATCAGCATAACCAGAGGAAGAAATCCATCCCACCTAGAATACTACCTGCATGGCCACCGGCTGGACTCAGTTGACTCTGCAAAGTATCTTGGACTAACCATAACAAAAGACCTGAGGTGGAACAAACACACCATCAGCACCACCAAGAAGGCAAACTCCACCCTAGCTTTTCTACGAAGGAACATCAGGACCCCGAACCAGGAAGTCAAGACACTGGCCTTTAAGACCTTAATACGACCCAAACTTGAATATGCTGCCCCGGTGTGGGACCCACACACTGCACAAATGAAACGCCAGGTCGAAATGGTCCAGCGTAGAGCAGCGAGATGGGTTACCCGGCGATACAACAACACCTCAAGTGTCACTGACATGCTCCAAACACTTGGGTAGGTAACATTAGAGGAAAGAAGACGTCAATCCCGAGTAATCATGATGTACAAGATCCTGCACCACCACGTAAAAATCGAACACATCCTTGCCAGGGCCACCAGACTCCCCGAGAACACGGTCTCTGCCAAGACCCTCGACTCCTTCAGGCACAACCTGCTGAGGGAGCCAGTCCAACCATAGCCAGGCCACGTGATCGAATGTTTTTATCCTGCACCTTGAACTACCTTTTATCCAACTGCGAGTTTAACACCAGCACCTTTTACCGATGACAAAGATTTTAAACGCATGCGCCTGGACGTAAAAGTCTCTATAGACTGTGTTCCAGTATTGAAAAGAAGAAGCCACAACATGAACATTTTCGAGGTCGCGGTGGTTTACATTCCCGCGAAAAAAAAATCTCATTCGTTTGGGCAGAGACATGTATTCATCCACAGGCGGAAGTGTAGCACATTCCATGCTATTGAACAGAAATCCAAAAATCAAAACTGATATGTAATGTGCAGGCCAATCCATAGGGCCTAGTGTTGTATGTGATATACTTCATGCCTATGAACTGTACTATAAGTTGATGTAGGGCCTTACATGCAGTCAGATTCAGAATTAGTCATTTTATTTCAGACTCTTTTACTGGTTGCAGTATCCTGCAAGACCCGAGTCCTGTTAGTTCGCTTCGCAATCTCATTGAGGCACAGATGCATCAGATCACTCTTCAAGGACAAGGCTGTAGGCCTATCGGCACGATACCTCCTTATTGAGAATGTGACCAAATTAACATCTATTATCTGTTGAGATGGATTCATAACAAAGCATGTGAACATTTTTTCTCTCTTTTTAATGAATAAAACATATTTGCTGGATTTCAACGCATTCACAGAGTATAAGTGCAGACCCTTGGGGCATTGGGCACCAGAGCCAATGATAACATGTGCCACTATATTGTTATTTCTGATTACATATATAGTCCTTGTATAAAACAAACAGTGCTCCATAGTATTAAGTCATATTTGACAAATTATTAGCTCTTGAGTTTGGTTTAGCTTCATAATGAAAAGGTGGGCGCGGCACATTCAGATATAGCTTTGAGTAGATGAACTCCTCAAATTTCTTTAAAAGTCAATATCATATAAAACTTTCTGTTGCAGACTGTTGTGAACATCTAGGGGAATCTGGAAATGGCAGAAATTCTGATCTGGGGTCAAAACTGGCTCACTACTAGGGCAGAGACATGTATTCATCCACAGGCGGAAGTGTGGCACTGACACATAGTCCGTACTGAACTGTAAAAATGTGGTAAATACATGACACATAGTCCGTACTGAACTGTGAAAATGTGGTAAATACATGACTGTGATGGGTGAAAGTTGATTTATTCTTCAATCTTTGGTGGATTCTTAATCTACAGAGCCAGGCCATAACAGGGATATACTTTTTGATAATTAATTTAAGGAAATATTGTCTCACTGGCCAGTTTAGAACTTGTATTCTAATAGGCCCATATCAGTCCGCGAGTGACGATTTGATGGCAATGCTGTACACAAATCAATTTTTCTCAGGTAATCGGTATTGGAATGTTTTGAATTTTTACTATCATTTCGGTAAAAGCCTCTTCATAACACATATAAAATTTGGTGGGAATTAAAACACCCTTGGTGTACTTTTTTCACCAACCTATGTTCATTAAAATGTACACAGAATGTACACGCTGGCTAATAGAGGTCTCTGGCCATTTATTTACAACTGCCATTGACCATTGACATTCCATCCTGTCCTTACACAATATATACACGATAAGAACTGAAGATTATGGAGAAGAAGAAGAAAAGAGTTATCGGGTGGCGTTGTGCTGCGATGTTTTGCGGCAACACCAGCAAAACTGAAGGTGTTGGGGTTTTCCGCTGACCTGACCCTATCAAAGAACCGGGCCGTCACCGTGAAGTTCGAGTTAGGAGGTCACCAGCCGGTGGTTCATCTTCTACTCCTTGATGCTCCGCCGGAACACAACTTCGAGAACCAACTCCAAATTCATCTGCCGTTGGGGGTCTTCCAGCACATTTGGAAAAAATCTCGAAGTAACGAGGTAAGGGAAGGGACGGCCCCTCCCCCAAGGCCACAGTCCTAGTCATTTCATCATAAATTTCCTAAGTCGAACTAGGAAATTCCATCGATGACGTCATAATAATGGCATTCCTAAAACTATTTTTAGACCTTATTTAATATTCATTAGATTTTCCTGAGCGTACGCGAACTACTTAGGATTTAGCTTCTTCCTAGAGCGAATAGGAAAATAGTCGACGGTCTGACTTGTTCATAATGTGACGTCATGAGGTCACGTGACTTAGTGCGGGTTTTTCAAAACGTCTTCGGCAGTTGGCCAGTTTGACGCGATTAAAACAGCGATTTTATAATGAATCTAATCAAAAATGGAAAATTGAGCTTTATATTTGTGATCAACAATTAAAAACGGACGTATTTCCGCAAAGTTGTAAATCACATCATAGTATCACTTTAATAATGTTTAAATTGCCCTGTTCGGCTGTAAGGGGAGAGCAATAGCGTCATTTTGAGACCCTAACCATTACAATCCTCCAAAAACTGCGACCGCCAGGTAGGGGTTGAAAAGTGGCAATTTCATTCAAAAATTGAGGAAATCCAAGTTAGAGGTTTTTAAAAACTAATTCGTCTTTGGTTACAATCAAATTGTATACATGAAGTAGCGGTTGAAATGACTTTATACTTGCAAAGCTATATCCCCGGTTCTCCATTCGGATTTGACCTCTGCAAGAACCTTTAATACGTCCTCAACGTCACACCATCGGCAGCTGCCCTTCTTGATGTCAAGCTAATATTCCCGCTAACATTGAGAGAGGTGATGTGAGAAGATGTTGAGAATTCTTCCTGATGTCTTCCTGCTTTAACTTCAGCCAATTTGAACTGGTACTGATTAAATCATCTTTTTAAAAACGTATTTTATCAATATTACGACGTAGTAAGCATTCTTTACTTTGAGTATTGGTACTCTTACTAATCAACATAATTTATTTGTCCTAAAAACTACGTGTGCATGCCTCTTGACATCATTTAATACTAAATGATGAAAAACAAACCGTGAGTCGAAAAGAAAGTTTATTCTTCATTTTATTTGCGCTTACATTTGATCAAACTCACTTACACATCATTTATTTTCATATGGATTCCCATGGTCATTGTGTTCGAGGTGCTAACTATCAACACGGATTTGCGAGAAGGTGCCAATTGATACGATGCGGTCATGGTTGATTACGGCAATTAGGCCTCATGGTCGCGTTAGCGGGGTTAATTTGCAGTTTGGGACAGACCAAGCTGGTGGTCGCGGTTCGGGTACCGGGGTGGTCGTGTTAGCGAGGGCCAGTTAATGGGAATTAGAGAGAAAACCATTCGGGACCGGAGAATTTTGGTCGTGTTCGCGGGGTGGTCGCGTTATTGAGGTGGTCGCCGACCGGGGTTCCACTGTACTTTAGCAAGATCATTTATGTAGATAAGAAAAAAGAGGGAAGCCAGTATTGACGCTTGCAGAACTCCTGAGTTTATATAACCTTTCTAAGAAACATCCGAGAAGGAATTGTTTACTCGCGCCTTGATAGTGCGTGCGATCTTTCAAATAATTTTGTAAAATATCCAAAACTCTGCCCCTAATGCCATAGCAAAACATTTTTTTCCCCAGAAGGAAATGGCACCATATCAAATGCACCAGAAATATCGAGAAATGTTCCTCTTGTGATGTGTCTAGATTCGTTATTCATTAACAATTTATGAACAATATCAGACAGTTGCTTCTGTATGTCATGACCAGGAAGGAAACCGGACTGGCGTTCATACAGTAGATTATTAACCTGTAGGTGATGAAGAATGTCTTCATATAAAGCTCGCTCAAATAATTTTGAGATGGCATGTAACAGAGTTGCAGGCCTATAATTATCATCACAGTTTTTGAATCCTTTATTCTTATACATTGGGATGACTACATACCAAGTTTCCAACAGGTAGAAAAATGCCCTGAATCCACAAGTATATTGAATAATATACAGAGGGGTGTATCCAGGGAGGTAGCAACTAATTTGAGCATTTTATCAGACAACAATCCATCTTCACCACCTTGTTTGGATACATCTAGATTTAAGATCATTTTCCTGACTCAATCTGGAGTTATCCTAATTAGGTCTATAACAGCTTCAGTCTGATTATCAATGGCGGGAATCATTGATTCAGCAAAATGATGGTGAAACTTAGAGGCGGACTTAAACAGAAAGTGGTTACTTTTTATTCCTATCACAATCAGTTACAACATTGGCGATTTGCAGGGTGCAGGGTATCCCATTGTTGTAATTTTTACATAATACCTATGAGGAGCACCCTATAAATGGGCGACTGGCTGATGCAGATGGACCAGTCATTCAGGAATTACAAGTATCAGGCTGCTGAAAATTTCAGGGAAGACACAATGTTTTCTCTTATACCAATATGAAACGGACATGACTTCTTGATGTATAAAGTGGCTAACAACAAACCCCTGTCATTGTTGTTCAAGTGTCATGAATAGGAAACTACCCATAGTGTATTTCCTACGAACCACGTCCTTCTGATCTCATGAAACTGATCCTGCCTGGGGACATTGTTCATGAGATAATTGTCACAATTGACTGCTTATATTTCATGCAGCCTAGTTTTGGGTGACAACATGAACAATTTTGATGCCATAAAACCCCATAATAAAGTCGCCGCTTCGCTTCATGCCTGCCCTGGTCCATTATGTCACCCAAAATATACACCCACCTTTAAAGAAACAAAAGAGACATTGTACTTGGTCAATGGTTTTATAATTCTGGCTCTCCTTCGGCAAACAAAATGCAAATCCTCATCGTCACTAAACTGATGATCATCCACCCAATCGAACCTCGAGAGGTCTTGAAAATAGCCAGCTTGTCTTGGGAGAGGATCAGTGCTGATGCTGTGCGCACTGCTTTTAGAGTTGGAGATAACCGTCTGCTCAATTATTGACGACAATGAAGGT
This sequence comes from Lineus longissimus, assembly GCF_910592395.1. Taxonomy (NCBI): domain Eukaryota; kingdom Metazoa; phylum Nemertea; class Pilidiophora; order Heteronemertea; family Lineidae; genus Lineus; species Lineus longissimus. Next base: position 10,314,734 of record NC_088310.1, read on the forward strand.
CAACAAGTAGAATTTGGACAATTTAGCTGCAATTTAACAGAATGGCAAGGAAGATGATTTACATTTTTTAAATGAAGAGCCAGATTTTCAAGAATAAACAAAATTGTTCTTTGCTTCATCAGATAAAATGTACCCTTATCCCGGTGAAAGGAATCGCAAGTTGACATTGAAATTATGCATCTGCCTTCTCTTCATCTACGTAGCAACATTTCATCCGTCATAAGCATCGTTTGCAACGCACTTCCCACTTCTAAGGGCAGCTTTGATTTTGCGTTTGTGAGTGCTGCAGGATTTTTAGGTGAACATGGATAGTCCGCTATACTAACTAAACAGCCCAATATTTTGAAGCTTTGACAACACATGTAACATGTTTCAACAGGGTGTCTATAAACCGAAGACCAAAGACCGAAGACCGAAGATCGAAGATGGAAGACCCCCCCCAAAACTATAAAACGAAGATCCCCCCAACTATAAAAGGAAGACCCTGATGTCAACTATAAAACGAAGATCCCCCCAACTATAAAAGGAAGACCCTGATGTCAACTATAAAACGAAGATCCCCCAACTATAAAAGGAAGACCCTAATGTCAACTATAAAACGAAGATCCCCCCAACTATAAAAGGAAGACCCTAATGTCAACTATAAAACGAAGATCCCCCCAACTAGAAAAGGAAGACCCTAATGTCAACTATAAAACGAAGATCCCCCCAACTATAAAAGGAAGACCCTGATGTCAACTATAAAACGAAGATCCCCCCATCTATAAAAGGAAGACCCTGATGTCAACTATAAAACGAAGATCCCCCCAACTATAAAAGGAATACCCTAATGTCAACTATAAAACGAAGATCCCCCCAACTATAAAAGGAAGACCCTGATGTCAACTATAAAAGGAAGACCCTGATGTCAACTATAAAACGAAGATCCCCAACTATAAAAGGAAGACCCTAATGTCAACTATAAAACGAAGATCCCCCTAACTATAAAACTATAAAACGGTGGACCCTAATGTCAACTATAAAACGAAGATCCCCAACTATAAAAGGAAGACCCTAATGTCAACTATAAAACGAAGATCCCCCCAACTATAAAAGGAAGACCCTGATGTCAACTATAAAACGAAGATCCCCCCAACTATAAAAGGAAGACCCTAATGTCAACTATAAAAGGAAGACCCTGATGGTTTTAGACCCTCAAGTTCAGTTACTGCAGACTTGCACGTCATAACACGTGACTGAGCATCTGTATTTCAACAAGCAAGCTAGCCTGAGTGCGGCGTAGTGACATAGGAGATCAGATCATTCAGGTAAATTCCGGATTTTCCTAACACTGCATTTAGGAGTTGGCGACCGACCTGCCAGTCTCGACCCATGATGGTGGAGCCTAACCCCTGGGGACGAGATTCTAAATTACCAAGTCACCCAGAGCAGGGAAACATTGAAACTGATGGGGGGGGGGGGGGGTAGCTATGGGTCGATGCGCTGCTCGGAGAAAACAAGTGTTCTGGCAATCTGGCAGGGGTTCCGAAGGTCTCCCAAGTCTTGAAAACTTTTTTTTTCTCTTATCTGTAAATTCCATTATGGAGGTAAATCACTTTTTGTATACATGTACCTCCAGGATTCCATGGAGCCGACACATGTAATTATCACTTGGCTCACTCCAAGGAATTGTCAGTTTTTTCAAAACAGAAAACAACTTGTTTGTGTAAAACATGATGATCAAACTTTATTCACTCAACAACAAGAAATCAGCAGTAAAATCATATCTGAATGATTGAGTACAGAAGTGGAGGCTTCTCATTAATTTTATGCACACATGTATTAAATTTACATTAATGGACTAGTTCTTATAAGTGTATTCGATTGATATGATTACCTGTGACTGGAAGAGACCGTACGGAGATCAATTTTTTTCATGAACCAAGATAGTGCTCACCTTGGTACTGGTATTTTTTCATTAGGAAATGGTCAAACTTGTCAGATGACCATTTGCCATGAGATATCCATCAATTATGCTGGACTTGACAAAAAAAATAGCTGGACTTGATAAAAAATAGACGACTTTTACCTCAGCAACCCTGAGAGAGACTAAGCAGTGACCCTGAGAAATACATAAAGATCACGTGAAGATTATTATACTGTTATATATGTTGTCTCATCGCTAGAAATACTTAGTAGCCATTAGTCTAAGGTTGCCAAAACAGGAAAAGATGCCGAAATTTCGTCCATGAGTTACTGTCATCCAAGTTCATATCTACAACTTTTGAAAAACTTGCTACCGGTACACTAATGTTTACCATTACACTTGTTACAGAGAAGCAAATATTTCCTATAGACACGGTAGAATAGAAGCAAACATACTATACAGACTATACGCGCAGTGCACTTGTACCACATGAATCATACCCCGAAAAAAATGAGATCCATGAAATGTACTACGCATAATTTTTGTAGTTGCAGTAAGAACAAGTCAAACAATTAGATGAGAGATATACAATGAGAGATAGACTGAAACCAATGCTGCTGGAACCAGTGAAAAGGCAAACAGCTTTTTGAAAGAGAAACAGGAATATTATACTAGTACATTTCTGAACCCTCTGAGGCCCATACATGCAAATCAATTTGACAAAAGAATGATTGTCGCATGGCAATACTTGTATGCCAACTGTGAAATTACATAAAACTTCCTGCAAGTCTTTAACCTTTTACACATTAAGATTTTCAAACCAGTCGTCTAAAGTGCAGTTTGAACCCCCCCCCCCCCCCACACGCACGCGCACACACACGCATATCTAATGAACTTGAATTATATTTCCATATAAATTTCAGAGAAACTGGTAGGAATAGGGCTCTGTTTCTTTACTGAATCAAAAAGGGCAGAGAATTCAGAGTAAATCATGATTTCACACTATTTTTCCTCCCTTCAGTAGAGCACGTCCCACAACAAATTCAGTGAACCACTACAATTATTGATGTCCCTCCCTCAGAAAGTTATCACTTTCTGTGTTTTCACAAGCACAATCCTGCTACCACCATAATGTAACTACGATGGTGAAAGCACACGTTCACCGCCATATATGACCTTAAAGTGTGTGCAGTCAAATGCACGTAGATTGTAATTTCCCCTTAATCATGTTAATTAACCTATTGATGGTGTACCTATATCAATATGTTTTACAAATAATTATCAGTGACAAAGCCTACACCGCTGAAAAACTCAAACAGCTCTGATTTCAATGTGATTATCAACAGCAGAATATTGTACGGTAAAATCATTTGTATCAACTTGTATTAACCCCCCCCCCCCCCCCCCGACTACCCTAAATTGGGTTGCTGGGACCAATTTCTATTATGATGAGCATGACAAGAACAGAAGTCCCTTCTCGTGTACTAAAAGACCATGAACCAGAGGTTTACTACTAATCGATCATTCTTAAGAAACCATCGAATAATGTATTCCCACATTTCATGTCTCATTATCACTGTGGACATTGACGTGACAAACCTATCCCCATCGTACGCAGGCGGGTTCAATCATGAAATGATCTATTTTGTGACCGACCTGAATATAGGGTGAAACAGGAGTAGTTTCATAGATCTTACACTCCTGAATAATTCATTTCATAAAGGAGGGCGAATAATGGTTGAACCCGCTTGCGTACGAAGGGGAGAGGTTTGTCATGTCCACAGTGATTATGCCTTCATCAGCTGCATGAAGATAGACCAACCAATCGCCACAAAAACATGCCACAATCTTTGTGGCGGGTAAGAGTAATTGCCTAAGTCCTAGCACACGTTACATGAACAAAAAATAATATATACTGTGGAAACTCAATTAAGCCCGTTCAAGGGCACCAGTCCTGTAGCAGCCGGGACCTTCACAAAATGCTTCTATTACGTGTAATCAAGTCTATGTTTAACAGACAGAACAAGATCGGCTAAACAGAATCTTCACAGTATGTACACTTCTACCATTTACCTTTAAGCATAACAATGTTCAGAACTACCGGGTACATCAATTAAGAACACGATTTGAAACAATTCGCCAATTAAACAAGAAATGATGATTCCAGCCACAAATTAGAATTCTTTGGAGCTCTTGAAGTTGACTTTAAATCAACTAACAGTTGGCATTATCTACATATAGTTAATACAAATCAACAATGTTAACGGGCTTTTAATTAAGCTGTGCAAGGGCCATTTTGCGGTGCAGAAACATAATTGGCGATCCATTATGTCTAAAGGATGAAATCTGAGAAAATGTGACTGCAGAGCAGCTTATTTGGGCAACATTTCAAAATATTTATGATGTTCAAGGAACAAAAACACAAGCCATGGCCTTGAGGTAGTGGATTGTGGCAACTCATCTAACATTAAACAAGCACTCTGGAAGGACCCTTCTGTCCATTTGGAAAGTAAGAAATATTATCAAATATGCTCAAGTCTATACAACAGGGCGTACTTGTGTTAAAAATAAGTAAACCCAACTTTGGTGACATATCTGGAAAAATTCCCCAATGCATGTATTAACAAGATAAAGAAAATACAGGGATAGCCTTGGCTGCAGATTTTTCAACGATTTTGTGATATTGAGAGACGATGCAGGTTGTGCACTGTATAAAACTAAGGTGTGTGTGTGTGTGGGGGGGGGGGGGGGCGGCAGTGCTGTAATTTGATTTAACCAGGGAATAATCCAATTCTAAAATATCAAACCATGAAAAATGAAACATTGATATTCAGCCAACTGTGAAAATTGCAGTCATACCCAATTGATCAATCAGCATTCTCTTGCTTTTCTCTTGCTCAGTTTGTTTTTCCCCCTAATTCAGAGATATTTTTTTAGACACTGCACATCAAAGTTGGATGTAGCTATTTTTGATACACACCGTACGGTACATCTGTTGTGTTGCCTTCACATCTTTTCTCGGAAAACACAATCTGAGACTACATGTAGTCCGTGACCAGTGTGGCTTCAGACTTAAGTGTGAAGTCATATATGCCTAGTGGTACAATTGCGCTGCATTGTAGCCAACTGCTTCCAAGTGCTCCTCATGGAAAGCATCTAGCTTACGATGCACTTCTGCTGAAATGAACAGATGCTTTGATGCTTGGAAGTATGGAAATCTTGCTATCACACAATTTTGCTCAACACAATAGTACTTTGTGGTGTAGAGAGCAGATGGCAGCCTGACAGATGGATCACCTGGTTTTGGATAGGACCATCTTTCACGATGAGACAAAACAATGTCATACGGTGATGATGCCATTCGATTAAACTCTTGGGAGCACTGTTTGCAGGTCAGTGCCCTTGGTTCATCCTTCAGAAATAAAACAATGAGCGGTAAGTCATTGTGGTGGACACAGTCGCTGTTGGGCCCAATTTCAGCACATCGATTTTGCCGCCAGGGGTTTCTGTGATGACCTCCTTTTTTGCCAGCAGCGTCTCTCACTTCATTCAGCAAATTTCCTCGTGATGGTTTAGTCTTGCACTCTGTTTTGACAATGTGATCCAGATGCTGTCTCAACATGTTACTGACGTGAGCTACGCAGAGACTATGCTTACATACTTTGTTATATCTATAATTCCCACACTGACATCCCACATAGTTCTTGTACACGGTACACTCAAACATCTTTCGTTTTGTCACATTAGAAGCAACAAGGTACTTCCTTCTTGCAGAACATTTTAAGCTTGGCATCTTAGTGAGTGCATCTGGAGTATTCAAAATCTTTTCTGCCTCTACCCTAATGGCCTTCAGTAAAGTGATATTCAAAGTGGACATGTTTGCAAGTAGCAATTCTATATCTTCCGAAAGAGTGATTTTCCCAAGTGGAACAGGTACATATGACTTTTTGCACACTTTGATCACCTTTTGGTTTTCTACATCATTAACTGTCATCTTATTGAATTGTTCCACGTAATTCTTTCTTTGCGTCTCATCCCAGTCATTGTACCAGAGATTGTGGTCCATAGCAAGATATTCAGCTTCTGGGGTCAGTTCGTATTCAGCGCTGGACTTAGTTAGAGCTAGTATGACCTCATTACCCTGTTCATCATAGAGGGCTTCGATTACGTCTCGCACAAGAACCAACTTCGAAACATTTTCCTTCTTCTTCTCTCTCTGAATCACTGTCTCTTTCTTTCTGGCCAGCTTGTTGTTGGTGCTCTCCGACTGATTGGTATTAGGGCGCTTTGGTATCCCTTCTGACATGAGTGGCATCCCGGCTTTCTTCCTAGCATCCATCAACATATGGTTTGAAATAACTTTCTGGTTCCTCTTCAGGTACAAAAAAAACTTAGACTGGTAACCATCTGGTTTACTAAGGACCTTTCTTTCTTCTTCATCCATTGCAGCCTTCACAAGAGTCAGTCGATTGTCCAAAGTCACCGAATTTTCCTCATCAATGAGTCCACCACTACGATAATCTTCTCCAAACACCATTTGGAGGAAACACTTTTGTTCACATCTGCTCCTGATACCTAACGAATTTAACTTAAGTACACAGTTGGAGAAGAAGTGCCTGGAGCACCTTAAACCAACTGACCCCGGCAAACTGTTTGCAAGAGCATTGCTCAGTGCAATTTCTCCATCAGTAACAAATCCTTTTGCATTTTGCTTGAAACCTGGACTCGCACAAGTAACATGTTGTATTATTTTATAGTATGTCACTGTTTCTTTATTTTCGTGTATGGCAGTTGGTCCAAGAAAGATTGGGTGAACCCCTGTTCGCTTATGTTGAAGAAGAAGGTGGCGATATGTGAAGGGAGTAACCTCATATTTACCAAAGTTGAAGGTTGGGTCAACAGTTACAGGGTATGAACAAAATCGGCCTAGGTCGATGGATTGTTGGGTTCTCCCAATCACCCAAATTTCATGGGGTGGTTGACCCGATAACAGTACGTCTTCGTGGCCAACAATGATGCTCTCCTCCTTCAATCTCGCATACTGCAGAAGTTCCTCTGTTTCATCAACTTTACTGGAACTTGACCTCATCTGGTACACCTGTTGGCGTGATCTAGGCAGCTCACCAGGCTGTCGAGCCACCAGTGGCCCACCATTGGCATTCATCTGACCATACACATGTGCTGAAGAAGAACCGTTTTGAAGTTTTTCCCTCATTTCCTTTAATATGCTTTGTTGTGTCGGATAGAAGGGCACCCTACCGTATTTTCTGTTACCGTGTGAAGGAACTTCAAAATTGACCTGTGACACCTTTCAGGGCAATATGGTATTGCAATAAGGACATATTTCTTACAATGCTACCATCCTTACGCTCCAGATGAAAAATGGAACGACAGAGACCAGCACTGTTTCTACGAGAATTTATACGCAAATGATATTCATCATCATTGTTCAAGGGAACCTCTTTTTTGCCTATGACTTCAGCATCATATTGATTATCGTGGTTCCTGATCTGGATTGTCCATACTCCCACTCGGAGTGGATTGTTGTAAGTTCCATTCATATCCGACTTGACATCTCCTTTTTCTTTCAACTTTGTCAAATCAATGAGGAAGGAGTAGTTCCTGTTCACTTTTAACGGGACTTTAGAGCAGGAAGAGTTACCAGGAGTCATCAGGATATCGACAACTTCTTGCAGTATGTACCGGTCAGTCTTCCCAACATGAAGAAATGGTATATTCGGGTCGTTTTTATAGAAATGTTCGGCTGCAGTCAGCGAGGCACTTATGTCGCATACTTCTTCGCCATCTGAATCCTGAAACAATACGAGGGAAATTTTATAGCTGTGTACATCATTCTATTATTGGTACCAGTAAGGCATAAAAGAATGTGTGGTTCTGGTAACACAACTGCATGATCCTACATTTTACCCCCAGCGCCAATGTTTGGGCTGTAATTATCATTTTTAGTGAATCATCCGTGCATTGAAAGTATGATGAGGATTTTGTTTTACTTGTTAGATTAAGTACTTATATCAAGCTGTACTATGCTACAAATCTCATACAACTCAATTTGCTGGTGTATGGAACGATAGTTCATGAAGCGGCTGGCAATACTTACATTGTCTTCAGTGGCCATGTCCTGAAACTTGCAGCTGGAGTCACGATACAAATGACCATGTGGCATGTTACTTGCAGGCAAACCTGGAAAAGGAAAACGGATATGCTATGACAAATAGCAAGGTGCCCATCTATCAAGACAGGTTGTTTGACAGACTTAGAGGAGCAGAAGTGGGGTTGTCACTTATCTCTTGGCTGATGAAGGTGCCATCCTCTAGTGCTTATGACAGAGGTAATCTAATATCTGCACAAGGTGGGGAGGCTGGAGGGGGAGGTGAATAATGAAAGTTTGTAGCTCTTATCCAAATCCATCTCTTGTCCTACATTTATTTACCTTCAGAATCTCTGTAGTCATCACAGCAGTGCTGAGGCCCTCCACTTGCAACGCTGGAAAAGTCTTCAATGCCATCTGAGGCATCGCCATCTGAAAGCAGAACCCATATGATAAAAAATTATGCTAGAATTGGGGCACAATATCTAGTAAGGCGATATAAAGGCAGCATGCTGTACTTTGTACAAGCAAACTGTTCTCCTTGTCATCATGTACTGAGAGAATAACCCAAGCACACCTTTTTGGGGTGGGGCGGATGGATTGACTATAGGTAGTTGAATAGTGATATTTCATTAAGAAACTTCAGAACTCAACCCATCCATTACTTGAACGCCAATTCACAGTCTACAGAATGAAGGAAAAACTGTTCCTCTCACCAGGCACAAGTATAATAAGCTTGAGTAAGAAATGTTTGCAGGAATTTTAATTTCAAATGTATTTTTCTGCGAGTAGCAAAGTTAGAAAGAAAAAATTGGGAACCAAACAAAAACATGTTAATTGAAATTATAGTCTGCAGAAGCCAAAACGTCACATTAATCACAGTCAGAGTTGTCTCTCATTCCAAAAACCAGGAACTATGTAGCAACAAATATTCCTGGTTTACCATTATCGCAAACCACTGAGGTCAATGGCAACTTGCCTAAAATTACACCTGATGATTGCACACACAAGGAAGGCTTGTCCTTCTTAGCCCGGTACAGATTGGCAGGGTGGCTTTTACTCAATCACTAGATTAAAACTAGGGTAGTAAAGGGGTACCATAGCCATCTCATAAAGTCAGATCTTGGCATATTTACCTTCAGCTGAATCTATGAAGCCATCAATGCAGTGCTTAGGCCCTCGGCTTGCAAAGCTGGAAAAGTCATCAATGCCATCTGGGGCATCGCCATCTGAAAGTAGAATACGAACTAGAAATGATCAAAGTGAGGGAGGGATACTTTCCAAGTAGCTTTAAGAGAAATTTAGCCAGGGACTCCCAGCCATTCGATTGGATTCGCCTCCAGAATGAAGTGCCTCAAGCAGAAAGAGGTGCCTGTCTGGATGCTGATTGGCCGAGCCCAGCCACACCAAGAGGCATTCCCACCATTCCACATTTGATTTGCACGGTTCAGAAATCAAGACATTTTCTGTTGAAATCCTCATGTGGATTTGAAATAGCAGTGGATGGAAAATGGACTACGAATTTGAATTGAGTGAAATTTCTGGATATATTGGTCACAAAACAAACTGACTTATCATCAGGGGGAGTATCTTATTTGTCTTTCTATAGCTTTAGGCTGTGAATGGACTGGTTCGAGACTGATGACTAATTAGTCCAGAGTGCTCTAGAAATATACTTTTTTTCAGCCCTCCTTACCATGACTTGCTCGGTGATCTGCATTGCCTCGCCTCGAACCATTGTTTGCATCAGCAGAAATGTCACTATGAAGACCTGAAAAGAAAACGCACGGATTTAGTGAAATACAGTTACCTAAATAGATAACACATGCTACCATCACACCCATTTACATCCACTGAATTATATGATACAGAGGGCTGGCGAAGGCAGATTTTACCTCATTTGCGAATTTCCTGATTTCTTAGAGTTTGAGTTGGTTTTTTTTTCATACATTCTAATTCAATTGCTTTAATCAGGCTGCAGCCTCCTTACCATGACTTGCTCGGTGATCAGCATTGCCTCGCCTCGAACCATTGTTTGCATCAGCAGCAATGTCACTATGAAGGCCTGAAAAGAAAACAAAATAGTAAAATACAGCTACTTTATATACTATATCTTGACCTTTAAGGTTTTTGGTTGAAAACCTTGGCTTTGGCACCACTGTTTTATGCTTCCTCTGTCACAATTGAATTAAACTGATTAGTAACTATCAAGTGGCTTCACATGCATGACATGTATCCCTCGCTCGACTCATTGAAGATACATGTAATCTAGACACTGTAGGACAATGGCCACGTTGGCAAAAGCCCCCTCGACCCTGTAACTTTTGAATGTTCCTTTCATCGAGAGAAAATAAATATCTCAAATTTTGTGAATTATTTTGGTGATTAGATAAATGACAAAAGGAGATTTGGTGATGGAAACTTGGTCAAGCGTGTTTAGCAGCTTATGATGAGGCTTGCACAGAAATTTTAGGAAGTGTCACTGGCTATCTGAGCAGCACTGCTGTATGCATGGCACCCAAAGTTTAAGTGCGCTTTAAAGTTGAATCAAACACAAAACAGCAACATCCATGGGATTCTTCAATCATGGGCTATACTCTCCGGCTTTGTTTAAAGGGAGTATCAGACCATGAGGTTCAGATGAGATACTAAGTGCAAACACAAAACCTAAATTGAATACATTAGGCCAAAACAAGCCTACCTACCTTTGCAATCCTTTTCAGTCCTACATATCTTCCTTGCTGGCTCATTCTTGTCATTTTCAATGGGCACTGGTGCTTTGTAGTTGAATCTGAAAATATGAAAGCAGTCCACCTTAAGTGACGCAAGTTTCTTTAAAGCAGAATAAACTGCAACATTAGGAAATAATTTCCCTTTCCCTTCTGAAACTTTTTAAAATTTTCCCATTTTTTTACCAAAAACCTATATTTTTCATTTCTATGAGTTCCTGCTGGCTAAACTACAGAAAAGTACACATTTTTCTGTAAGTTAAGAACATGTAGTTTCCAGAATGATATGTTTGGTTAGTAATTACAACTAATTGGCTAATTAGTAATTGGTAATTAGGCTTAATTGCCCCTCCTTGGGCCCCAGAGCTCTGAGGGGTTGTGGTCATCACCAGACTAACACTAAAACGATACGTGCATTTACACTTTACTATAGTATGCTATCCAATGCGCGATCAAAAACACTACAAAACATCCCCTAAATCGCCGTAATTCCCATCAAAATCCGGATTATCACTGGCGTCCCTGTCGTCTAGCAACTTCCCTAGGGTCAAACCCCTTTATTTTGCTAATTTTTAACCAAAAATCGAGAGAAAAAACACTGAAAATCAGCGGAGATCAAGTACGAACTTCGTGACTAGTTGAGCGACCGAAATACCACCACTAAACCGAAACTGACGTCACGAAAACGGGGAATGCCCGAAAGCGCGCAATATTAGGGCCGTTTAGACGACAGGCGAAAAGACCGCATTCGGATCGAATCTGGATGAATCCGGATTAAAACCACCCAAGGCGATGGTACCTTTTTAGTCCGGATGCAACCACATTGATCCGGATCTTTTTGCGTTTACACGACGAAAAATTAATCCGGATTCGGGACGCATCCGGATTTTTTCGCGTCGTCTAAACGGCCCTATTGCGCGGTCAGCAAGGGAAAGGGTTTTAAGTGTTTTTGTTTTGTATAGCAAAACATTATATCCCTCATTGCTTTGAATGGTCGATTTACAACTTTTACCCTTAATTGATAAGTTTTACCCGTTTTCCCCAATGCGGGATAAAGTTCGCCAACTTCGACAAGACATTTAAACGTATTTAGTTTGACAAATCATGGAGGTATTATATTTATTAGTAATACCTCCATGGACAAATCAAGGTACACGATCCAAAAGTGTGTTTTCTATAGCGAAGGCCCAATGGTATCACAAATAGGCCATTTAAGTTTCATTCTTTTCAATATGTGTAAAATATGTCTCCCCTATGCCCTAAGTATAAAATCTTGACTTACCCGTCTATGCGCGATAGGGATTGGCCATGGTTCTTGCCTGCTTCTCCAACACGATCTACAATCCAACCACACACGTTCCTGACGATTTCTTTGCGTTCCAACATCCCACTCTCTCCGAATACAGCAAGTACACCATTACCATCTGCCTGTGGGTGAGTGTCCACCACAAAGAAGCAGTCCCTCCTAAACCCTATTAGAAATGAATACGGGACACACGTGTACACCCAATAACACTCCGAATCCGATTGGGTGGAACCAAATAGAAGACCTTTCTCTAACTCCTCAACACCCCTGTCCGAATTGGCAGGACTACCGGATGGTGTTTCTTCGAATATTTCCAAGGACGGGGGGAGAAGACCAGCCTTTTTCATCACTACCATTGCTTCCAAAGTGTCATACGTACGGTCGTGTTCTCGGATGTCATTGATCACTTCCAAAGTAATATTGATGTACTTCACAGCTAATAAAGGTACGTCCTGCCATACAAATTCGGGCCCTTTCTTCTGTACGTCGGAAGCAATCCCCAAAGCTAAGAAGGTACAGGCATTTGTACCGTCGTTTGCCGGGGTTGTGCCAAGTGCCACATTTTCTCCACGGGTCAGTGCTGATGCTATGATGCGATCAGGGTTCTCTTGTGGGGTAGCTTGGCTTACTCCGAGAGACATAAACTCCACGTCGTCAACAATGAAAAAAGCTTGCTTCAATGTTTCAGCGGAGGGCCTTGCATATGGGTCTTGCAAGGTGAACTGTTTGTATATCCGATACAAATTTGCCAACTTGGTCCTCTGCAAGAATTCGAATTTTGGTGAAGGACGAGGCCGGTGCCCGACCCTCAGCTTTGAAGCCACAAGGTTCTTGTAGAGGTCTTGACCTCTCATATTTTCCTCTTTAGATTCCAAGCTAAATGGATAGGGCTGGTCGGGATTAATGAGAGTGTACAAAGTCATCCCCATTGCCCATATATCCATTTTCTTGAGATCTTCCAGTGAGGCATTGGTCCCACGAAGCTCTTCCACTAGAATTTCGGGAGCCATGAATGGCAGTGACCCCCTCTGTACATTAGTTGTCGCTCCGGCGTTCATCACCGTGTTGGTTTGGACAATGTCTGAACGACTTTCCCCGAAATCAGTTAGCTTACATAATAATGGAGAGAACTCGTATGCTTCCATGAATCTTTTACTGGATGGTTCCAGTGAACTGTAGTTCTTGTTGGATATCAATATATTCGCTGGCTTAATGTCGCGGTGGGCAACGCCTTTACCGTGAAGATACGCGAGGCCACTAATGGCATCACTGCCAACGAGAGTAAACAAATTTAATAATGGATTGATGTCATCCAAAGAGTCAATCACGCACAACCACTGGGAAAGATTATTTACCGATTTATCAATGCCAAACGGCGCAAAGTCAAAGCATTCATATTCGCTCATAATCGCGAAAGGCATCTCACACATTGCGATAAACGAAGTTACATTTCGGTGGCTCATATCATTAAGCAGGCGACACTCTTTTAAAAAGTTGCGTTCAACATTGACTGTGTCGCCGTGAACCTTTTTAACGACGACGGGGTTGTCATATGAAACAGTATTACCCGTACATTTTGCCCGAAACACAGTCCCGTAAGCTCCTTGCCCGATCTCTTCTACGACACTCAAATCGGCCCATTTGAATTTCTTGAAAAATGTCTCGCACTTCTGTTTACCTGACACATTCAATTTTGGTAATTTAAAAGCCATGTTTGAAAACTGATAAAGGGAATCCTGAAAATCAATGTCAATGAAAACTAGCAGGCAAGTGCCACGTAGACATCGCCTGCACGTGCACGTTTGGATTGTTTTTCTGTATGTAGGACCAATTCCATATTGGCCGTGTGATCAACTAACCTGCTGGGAGTCTATGACGATACACACACATGCACATAGAAACAGCTTCTGGACGAAGCTGAGGGCTGGCTATGATGAGTACAGTGAGAAACTAGACGCAAGGGCCCAACGCGCCGCGTAGCGGCAAAAAAGCGAAGCTGGCAAAACATTTATAACGGGTCACCGTCACTTATTATTGGACTTATAGCGCATTTACGGAGTTGCAACTATTTTGCTTTATAGTGTCACCAGGAAAGAAAAGCATGCGACCTAACGCCGATCTATTTGTATAAAGTGATAATTGGAAGGTATATAGTAGGAAATATCAATAAAATAATCATTCTATGTCGTCTTTAGAGGGCATTTTTGATTGTAAAAAATATATGTGTACGTCACCGGAGTCTCTGCAATGATAATTTTATCACAGCAGTCTCGCGCAAGTAGAAGTTCTTTACCTATTAGTTCTTCACTTATTAGTCTCAATGTCTGGCGCAAAGCCAGACGTTTTCCATTACGATTTCACTACGATGTTTGACAAGAAGGAGCAGTGCGCGAGATATGCTAATGAGCAGACTTCCCTCGCTTGAGTTTCGGAAGAATGTTCCATATCGCGCTAAGCTGACCATTACTGACCATGTCAGACGTGCATTGGACTGGTACAGGTTGGAACTGAACATTGAATATGCTGGTGGTGACGCTTTCTGATGAGAAGTTGGCCCGTCGTGACTGATGCAGTATCCTTGGACTTGTCCACAGCATCGTTCAATCATTGCTCTCTGAGCTGCCTTGATTCTGTACTTACCCAAATACTGAGACCAAATGCCTGTTGACTGTGCTTTAAGAGAGACTGGCGCCATGCCTAGTCTCTCTTAAAGCACAGTCAACAGACACCAACCCCTCAGACTCAGAAACCACAAACGCCCAACCCTTCCTGCTACCTTAATACTTCTGGGTCATATTGGAGCACGGCTGCATGGTAACAGGTACGGGGCTCCCCGCCTTATGTAAACTGTGCCACTAAGCTGCTAAGGCTAGACACGACTGGTGTAGTACCCGGTACACTTACTTTCTCAAATCATTAATGTAGCATGGACCGAAAATGAAAACAAACTGTGCAGTAACTGAACATGAGAATGAAAACCATCAGGGTCTTCCTTTTATAGTTGGGGGGATCTTCGTTTTATAGTTGACATTAGGGTCTTCCTTTTATAGTTGGGGGATCTTCGTTTTATAGTTGACATCAGGGTCTTCCTTTTATAGTTGGGGGGATCTTCGTTTTATAGTTTTGGGGGGTCTTCCATCTTCGATCTTCGGTCTTCGGTCTTTGGTCTTCGGTTTATAGACACCCGTTTCAACATTGCTCGCAAACGCCAGGTAACCTCCTGGACTGACATAACTGAGTATCCCGTAAACGCGCAAGTCGGTTAATCGGTCGGATCATCGATGTGTATTGTTGGAGTAAAATGGACATCATCGCTATGGACACCTTCGCTGGACTGGAAGAAAATATTTTAAATCAGGCCTGGTTCAGACGGCGAGCTATGTGAGGAACTACTGTATACAAGTCTGTGTTGTATCGTTATCCGTTAACTGTTAAAGGGCAATTGATATGACCAAAAACAGGTAGTGCTTTTTTGTCAACATTTGGCCTTTTTGACAACATATACTTGTTATACAAACTTCCAGAATTATAAAGTCACTACTACATTTTCTTTGAAAACATATTTATCAACATACCAGAGCACATTTCTTTTGAAAATTACAGAAATAATACAATATTTTAACGTAGTCTTATCAACGTTAAAAAAGGACAAGCCTCCCGTTTTGTGACCGGAATGAATTTTAGCAGAATTCCACCAAATTTACCACCAGAATGAAACGTGAGACATTTAAAAATAACTGGGAATAGATAGCCAGCAGTTGAATCTATATCCTTTATTGCATAACGCGCATTCGACCCATTTTAGGCTAAAATGTTATTAGAATGGCGATTGGCGTCTTGGCAGAATCGACCAGAATTCACGACATTGCAAACGTGTCATCAATATTATATTGTATAACAATGGTGCACCTGGTAAGCCCAAGTGACCGATATTTACACAACTTATAGACATGATAGATGATTGTTTTACTCATCGATAACTCTTTGCCTTTTGTTTTATTATATTTATTATTATATTATTATATTTTATGACCTACGTCATGATAAAAACAGCAAATTCAGTTGCATGTACCGACTTCTTTTAAACAGGCTGCAATTCCAGTAATTGCAGAAGTTTGAAGACAATTTTACAAACATGTGCTCTTGACAGATGCATATTTTTAGTAAACGTGTTGTCAAAAGTCTGTGATAATCCCTTTTAATTGAATGCCCTGTTGTCAAGACTTATTGATCCGCCCTCGTACTACCACCCTCGTAAGACCGGAAGAAGGAGATCATGGAGTCTGAAAAAAAAGTCGATGGGCGCCCATAAAATAAGAAAGTGGTGAATTTTAGATTTAATTTACCCCAGCTCATGGTTAGTGCTTAAATTCCAAAGATTAATTCGAATAAGTGATGCGGCGGGGACGGTCGTTTCTCTGCACTTCCCCTTGATCCATGCACCCTGGAGTTTTATACATAGTGGTAACCCGGGCCACTGACTATGTCTCACAATACATGTACTGTCACACCGGCAGTATCCGATAACTGGATTCATCAGACTTACAGTCGTTACCGTGTTCTTTTAGCCAACATCTACCAAGAATTTGCCTGTGCAAATGACCTCGGCTATCGTCCTGGCGACTGTTCAGGAAATGACATTGGCTTTCAAGAGTTGAACCTGCAGGCCTGCAGTGACAAGTGTAAAGCAACCAGCTCCTGCGCGGCCTTCCTGTGGAATGACGTTGGTCACTGCTACATGAAAAGTAAAAGCTGCTCAACTACAAGCACTGGGAATTCACGGAATCATTTCTTTGATAAGAATCGTAAGTTATGCATTGTATCTTTATTACCACTGTGTTTAGCTTTCCATTGAACAGCCGTGCTCGGAAGTTTACATACACGTAAAAATTCTGAATAAAATCTTCAATTCTTACCAGAACTACTTCATTTAATAAAGCGTGTATGCCATACCTGTTTTCTTGGATGACATGCATTGCATGAAAATATCATGAAAATATCCCGATAACAAATTGTCATGAACAAATTTTCCTTTTAAATCCTGCAGTTATCAATATTCAGATAGAAGTAAATCATACTCGATATTGAAATCCATTCTTTGACTTTCTGAAAAAAATATGTCTACTCTGAATTCAAAAATTCAAAGTGTGTCCAATTTCACGGCGACACAGAAGTTTTCTGAACGTGTAGATTCCGCTACCATGACGACGTCAAACGTGAACACAAATGATCACGAAAGATTGTGCCATTTTAAAGGGCATCAAAAGAAACAAAATCTCATGAAAATCCCAGATGTTTGATATTTTGCGATGTCGATCAGAAAGAGCTGGACAGATTTTTTTTCTTCAAATGTTTTACACAGAAAGTCATTCTTAACTTCACAGATTTCTGAGAATAGACCAGAGTACGATTCAGCTCTACATTTCAAGATTATCAACTGCATTATCTATAGAGTTAGCTATTTTGATATTGTGACATTTTCATAATGTTTTGCGCGCAATGCCAATTTTTGCATGTTACCATTAAACAGGTTACCAAAGAAAGGTAGTTTTGGTGAGAGATCAACAACTTGTCCACTTTAGTTCATTAATTTTATTTCAATAACCTCGAGTATTCTGAAATTGAACAATTTACACTATTATATCAAAACGCGTATTTTGTTTATGATGGAAGGTGTATTATACCATGATTAATTATATCGCCATGTTTATTGAAATCTAAATGTAGCCTTCAAACACGATTATCTTTCAGAAGTTCACCCAAAGTAATTGTTGTATTTTGAACATGGCATATTCATGCAATTCGCCCCTTGAGAAACAAAATATATATCGCAAGTGACATTCGGGAAATCGTTAATCGACTATGAATAAAAACCAATCGCACCGAGCCAATCTCTGGAGCCTTATTATCTTCAAGAAAAACAGGACGTCACCAAATTTGTTTACCAAACAAAGACATGATAATATTGATAATATTTTCCTAATATTCAACTCCTAATTGGTATCAGTTGCCTCTCTGCACTTCACCTTGATCCGCCCTGGAGTCTTATTTAATTTTTTTTTTTTTTTTTTTTTTTTTTTATTTATTTATTCGTGTAAAATACATGTACAATATTTGATATAACATGACAAGACATTGGATTATGAACAAAATAAAACGTACATGCATTACACTGGTAACCATGTAGGTCGAGACCTATTATATGGCACCAGATAATATGGGTTGTGTCGTCGGGGTGCCGGCGACATGCGCACTAAGTGGGCCGACAGTTTGCACAACGGCAGAAAGTGACGAAAGTGCACATGTCGTCGACATCCAAACGATCCAACCTGTCAAAATAATAAACATTAAGGGACGATTTAAAATGCATTTTTTTCAAATTATGTAATTGGACCGGGAGGCTGTTCCACAGCTTCGGTGTCCTCACCCAGTATGAGGCACCGAACGTCTCCGAGTGGAATCTCGGCTGCGCCAGTCGTAAACCGTCGCCCCTTACAGCCGGGGTTATATAAAAACGTGCATTAAAATCCAGGACATTATAATAAGAATCGTGCATAAAAACTAGATCCTTGATTTCCCGACGGTACGACAGGGGCAGCAGAGACAACGCTCGCAGACGCTCCACATATGGCATATCAGGGCCTAAAATGTGACGAGTCACCCTCCGCTGGACACGCTCTAAAGTTTCAAGATCACGTCGCACATGTGTGTCGAATACCACCGTACCATATTCAAGGCGACTACGCACAAGTGATTTATACAACATGATATTCAAATTAACGTCTGCAGTACGCCCGCATACACGCCTGATCATACCCCACATTCTACTTGCACTGCTTGCAATACCATTGACATGAGATGACCATGACAGGTCCGAAGAAAAGACAATACCAAGATCCTTGAATTTATCAACCCGACACAATGCAAAACCATTGATATTGTAAAAGAAGTGTGTCGGATTTAACTTCCTAGTAACACTCATGACCATGCATTTGCTTGGGCTAAATGTCATGCCCCACCGTTTACTCCAAGCGTACAATTTATCAAGGTCGGTCTGAAGTAGCAGACAGTCGGTTACAGACTCTATCTCCCTACACATTTTGGAATCATCAGCAAAAAGATCCATGGCAGTACCGTCACTAACGACCTCAGCAATATCATTTACGTACAATAAGAATAAAAGAGGGCCTAAAATTGACCCTTGCGGCACACCAGACAGTACATCTAAAAGTGATGACTCCGAGCCATTAATCACAACTCTCTGCTTCCTATTTGTAAGATACGACGTTAACCAACTCAGAAGACGTCCAACCAATTTAATGATAACCTGGCGACTGACTATGTCTCACAATCCTGCCACACCGGCGCTATAAATTAACTGGATTCAACGGACAGTCGCTACTGTGTACTTTAAGCCTCCACCTACCAAACGTTTGCCTGTGCAATTGCCTTGGCTATCGTCCTGGCGACTGTCCAGGAAATGACATTGGCTTTCAAGCGTTGAACCTGCAGGCCTGCAGTGACAAGTGTAAAGCAACCAGCTCCTGCGCGGCCTTCCTGTGGAATGAAGTCGGTCACTGCTACATGAAAAGTAAAAGCTGCTCAACTACAAGCACTGGGAATTCAAAAAATCATTTCTTTGATAAGCTGGGTAAGTTTTTCATTTTATCAAATTATCAAATTGTGTTAAGTCTAGGCTACCATGGAACAGTCGTGCCCGGAAGTTTACATACACTTTATAAAGGACCATTTGTATTATAAAGTGCAATAACACCAAGCCGGCGGCTGCCCAGTCACCTCCTATTCTACACATCAAGTAGTTTCCATCAACAAATCGCACAAAAAAGGAAAAAAAAGTCTGACTGAATTGTCACGCTTTTCCGATATTGACTCCGATTCGACCCGCGTTAGCTCTACATGCATCGATCCTTTCCACGTGGAATGATGCACTTGTGCCACGGATGAACCCTGTGACGTTTGGTGCAACTTATTTTCATTAGAACTCAAAAGTCATGGAACTTCTTACTTTTTGAACTCGGGAGTTAAAAAAAGATATTTTAAGACTTGCTTAGAGAAGTTTTATTCTGACAGAATGGATCGTCTGAATGTTGACAACATCCGCAATGCGCTTGGTGTAGTGGCGCATTGCGCTGTAGTGTAGTGGCGCATACACTACACTACAATTACAATTCCATTTTCCGCAGCTCCTTCCATCATAGATCGACATCTATCAAAATAAAGCTGGGCAGTCATCGGCGCATTGAGATATTTCAACTTCAAAAGCAATTATTTAAGAAGTCCAATTTTGACCCTCAAAACAGTGACCGTTCCAGAGGCCGTAGAAAAATAAAAGATTGTTATAAAAAAAAGTTCGTTACCTAGAATTTCAGGATTTTTCTATATACCCATTGGCCAATCACCCAAAAAATCAGGCAAATCTGAGACGGTCATATATCATCCAATGTCTGCTTCTTATAAAAACTGGCTCTTAATCGGCCTGCAATTCTACGGCAACTCGCCTCTCCATTTCACCTGCCACGATGGATACCGGCGAGTCTTTTGTGCCCAATTCTAGTTACTGGGCAAAAGAGAAATCACCACTTTTAATTTTAATTCTAGTTACTGGGCAAAAGAGAAATCACCACTTTAACATTGGCAACACTGGTCTGACACGTATTTGTTTCTTTTTCAACATTTAAGAGAGGTGCAACGGCTATGAGGGACTTTGCAAACTCAGGTTTGACAAAGTAACATTTCCTGGAACTCACAACTCAGGTAAGTCACTTGAAAAAAAAGTGGGGCAAATAGTGTCCAAGGATCATGAAGACGCGTTTTTCTTCGCCATTCGAATATGCACCAATACATATTGAAACTATCAAATGTGGATAGACGTTGTGATATTGTCACTGAATGTAAGTAGTTTTTTTTCTTGGCAACACCATCAAAGTGCGCCTTGGTTTGCTATTTAACGACCAATGAATGGGATAAAGGAGACATGAATGTATTTATAAATATATTTTGTATAAAACATTATAAACACACATTTCTGTATTCATGATATCTATATATTGGCGCTATCCATAAGGAATAGAATTTCCGAATTCGAGATTTCAAATTCTGATAAATGAAATTTACAGCATCGAAATCAGCAAACAAAACAAACCATTGTCTTTCGAAGCTAACCTTAATAAGTCGAAGAAATCAATAGAGTGATACGTTGGCGTTGACTAATTCAGCTAAAGTCCCGAATGGTTTTGTCAAATAATCTTTGCAAACCCAATTATCATCCGATTGGTTATTTTTTGTCTCTCCCCGCTTTCTGAAAATGTTGGTAGATATTGCATTATCGTTTACCATCACTCAGTGTGTCAGTCAGTCCGTAAGTTGTATTTCCTCCTCGACTGTTTGGCGGTAAACTTAACTAAAGTAAACTTAGGTACATGTTTGGTACCCCCCCCCCCCCCCCAATGATGTGCAAAACACCCTTAAAATTTCGACCCGACTTCGTCTCTTGCCACCAGGCGGGGGGGGGGGGGGTATGTGAAAACAAACTAGGTGCCATATTTCGATTATAAGTGGTTCATTTTCAATAAAAAGTACTCCTTACAAGGATACATCACATATCGCATAGGATTTCTGACTTGACCTACTTTTCAAGGTCAAAGAGGTCAAATGGCGTAAATTGGCCGTAAGGGCGGGACTATGGCACGTTTCTTTCCGCTAAAGCTATGAACTTTAAACTTGGTACACATGACCACCCTATGTCAGATAACCCCTGACGCCCAATTGCGTTCCGATTTGATTTTCAACTTAACCACCAGGGGGCCAAAACTGAAAAGTGCAATATCTCGCTTATTGGTAACTAATGTTTTCGATGATATTTTTATGGTAGGTACTCCAAGCAAGGATACATCATACGTTAAATTGGTTTTTAATTTGACCTACTTTTCACGGTCATAGAAGTCAAATGGCGTAAATTGGTCGTTAGACTCTTAAAACTATGGCACGTTTCTTGACTGCAGTGACCATTGATCTCACATTTGATACACTTGTACCCAATCTAGTCAGGTCATCAGGGCCGAAAGTTCAGTTCGATTGATTCATCACTTGGCCATCAGGCGGCCAAATTCGTGAGAAAAGAAACCTAAAATGTGGTTATTGCCTATCTACTTGCCTGATTGCCACAAATCTCATCGGTACATCTTATCACCATTAGATATGTGTCACATGTGTTTTTGATTTCGCCCCTACTTTTCAAGGTCACAGAGGTTAATTGGCATAACATTTCCATTTGGCTATATACTTCTAGCACGTTTCTTAACCAGCATGAATTGTCCACTAAATATCTATACGGTGAGGAGAGTGGCTTCTGGCGGTTTCATTGTTTTTATTTTCATTGTATATCACATCACACTCAAATTCATCACTCTCAAATGCTGAAGTCTCTGAACATTAATCTCAACTTCACCACATACACATTCTTAACATCAAACACCTTCACCATCACACCATTACAACTCACCCATTCTAAAATTATCCATCTCAACCTTCCTGCCTATCAAATGCTGGGAGGTAAACATTTCTAGTTCGGCTTCCTTTCGAAATAACATCTAACCTGTCTATAGATTTGGGTGAACCAGGTCTGACTATGGACAGAGATCTACCTATTTTTCTTATTTTACAGGGGCGAATAGGGTCATGAAGTATGGTGGTTGGCCATATTTTCCCGCTTTGTCCTGTATGTATAGGAACCAAGATTACACTTTTACAGGCCAATTGGATTTTGGAATACGCTTTTTTGACATTGACACTCGTAATAAGGGAGATACCGCTTACACGAGTCACAACACAGCTTACGGACGAAAATTATGGGAGGCAAGTGCAAATTTGAAATACAGGTCGTGACTCAGTGAATTCCACATTCAAGGTGCATGCTCTGAGAAAGCCGTTAGACAAAATGTAGTCAGCCTAAAAGGCTGCTCAATGAGAAGATACTGTACTTCTGATCGGAGTGATAGGCCGAAAGAGTTGTCGTGCAATTTCCACAGGCATATATTGGCTTTCGCTTGTGATGATGCCCAAACCGTTGAGGTTTAGGAATCATCACCCCGGCCCTTCTCTGCGTACCAAAGGCTTTAATGATCACCTGCCTTGCAAATGTTTTCATGAATATATGTACCTTTTAGGCATAACAATCGCCGCATATACTGCCTCCAAAAGGATTCAATGACCCGGGTCCATGAGGTTCTTCGTCGTCCGAATCCAAAAACTGTTCGTCTTTTGGTTGCGTTTATTACGTTGTCCACAACATAGTTTAGCTGATGAATCACGATTATAGAAATTGATTTCATGCGGAAGAAGACGGCGAGACATGCTGTCTTAGTTACTTGTGTAGGGCTGGTTGAACGGCTGCTATAAAAATGCAATGTCTTAAAGAATTCTCGAAACTGAGAAGAATGCCTTGAGACGATCGCTCAGGCACGGACATACTGATTTCTATAAATCCGTGGTTGAGGTGAACCCTGGGTCAACCCAGATGGCACGAAATCCCAGAAGTCTATAATTTGAACATGAGCTCATTGTAAGTTACGTTTAAAAAAAAAGATTATTATTTTAAAAGGCCCCTTCCATTTTTGTTTTATGTTAAGCACCAAATCGCGGGTTAATTTCCTACAATTATTGTCAGACTTGTCATTGGTAACGGCTCTCTCGTTGGTAACACATGCATAGAAGGCGATGAGGGAGGGGTAGACCGAAGGATAACCGGAGCCGATACACGGGGAAGGTTAAAACAAGGAAAGGCTTTACATGGGTCTTAGAAGATTGCCGAAAAAAAGGAATTGCGATAGTTTGCCCATTTATTTGGCATTTTAAAAAATTCAGGCCTAGCCCGATACACGGTCTTTTGTCTTTAAACATCGTCCACTTAAGCCTAAATTCCCTTTGTTCCACTGTCTTATCAAAGGCTTATCAGGGCAAATCATGATAACGTGAGGCCCAAAAAAGCATGAACAAATAAACGCAATGGGAGTGGATGACCTTGATGGAAGCTCTACGTGCACGAGCCGCCTGACAATGCCTGAGGCACCCATGGTCCCAAGTGAGTAATCAAGGACTGGTGCTGACAAGCTTTCTTACGCTGCAGTACGTTGATTATAAGTGGAAACACAAATAATGGCCATCGGGAGCATTCTGTTGATAAGAGAAAAAAATCATTTCAGGTTATACGAGACATTGACAACTGGTTGAATGATCCATCGCACAGGAACGAGGTTATTGCCATGCGATTCCACGACACCACAATGCCCTCCGGCTTCGACAGGTTCAAACCCATCTTCAGAGACTACTTTACTGGAGCAAACGGGAAGGTCGGCACCAATGCGATGACGAGTTGGCCGACTCTCGGAGAAGCAGTGGCACAAAATAAGCGCGTGTTCATTTTTATGGTGGACAAGCTTTGTGACAGCAACTGTCGGAGGTCTTACCTCTACATTCGCCCGGTAGGTAGCGCATTTGTCAATGACCTACAACATTTTAGTGACCAACAAATTGTATTAACATGTATCCCACCGAACAACCAACATGACCATCAACGAATTTCTTTTCGAGAATCCATTAGCCACCGTTGGGAAAACATGTTGTTTAATTTCTCCTCACCAAAAATTATCGAGCTTAATTAACTTGCTCGATGACACAAAAATCAGAATATTAGTATTTGGCAATGGTGGATTTAGGGGTTGCGCATGATGAGCGGGCAACTCCCCTTTTTGTCGTAGTGGGATGGTTTTTCTGGGCGCCCATCCCAAGGAAGCAAACAACTACTTAATGTGTTTTAGCCCTCCATGCAGATTCCGAGAAAACGCATATTTGGCGCTCAAAATTGCCAAATGCTTCTTAAGGAGGGCTTCAAGACCCGCTCGTTTCCAAGATCACAATCGGCCCTCTCTAGGTGGAATTGCACCCCCTCCCCTCCCTGACTTTCTGGATCCGCAGCTATTATTTTGTCCATATTCTTTCTGGGACAATTATGTATAAAACTTCCTTGCTCTCATGAAAACCGTGGCAAATCATAACTTGGCTGTTCTATATTTTTTATTGATGTTCAAGCAATGTTTTAAATTGCAATATGTAAGAATGGCAATTTGCAATGCGATACATTACAATAAATTGTTTAAATTATAATATTCTTTTATATAGCGTCACTTAAAAAGGAATTGTCAATGGAAATATAAGTCGTATCTAATAGAAAACTTACAGCAAAACTGTTTACTAAAACTTATTTTACCTCACTGTTAAAAGCATTCAGGCCTAGCCCACTGCACGGTCTATTGTTTTTCAACATAGCCCGCTCGCACCTAGGGCTAAATTCGCATTGAACAGTCCATCGAAGGGTCATCAGAACAAATCTTGATAACATCGACTCCACGAAACAGCTTTCAGGGTGGTCGACAGGCTTAAACCAGCGAAGGCAAATACACCTAACGTTATTAGAATAAAAATTAATTATAAAAAGCCTCCGTAAATTTTCTTAATTAGATACAAATTCAATTTGAGTGTCATCATTTAAAAATAGTTTTTTTTTCTCTCTTTCAGGATAGTTTATACGACGACACATGGTTAGATCTCAAGGTGACGTCATCATGTAGTAGCATGCCAGAAGATACAAGAAAAAAGTGTGCAAGCGCGACAAGAGATTTGGTCATTGTCTCAGCATTTGCCTCCTTAGGCCTGTGTGTCAGTGACATGCAGAAGTTGGTAGGTTACACGATTACTTGAGGCACTGAATAGGCTACTGTAGCCCTACAAGCCTTACCTAGCTAGTTTTGAGAAAAATCAAGCTGACTATATTTGATTCCTGCAAAATGACACACATTGTGAGATTGATCTGTCCCGCTATTGATCGAACCTCCACCTATCATAATATTCTACCCAACAATTGCGACCAAATTCTGTTGTCGTGATAATTGAGTAGCTTACTTCACATGAAACTAAAGTTCTCGCCAAGCACGTAAACCGGATGTAAGGACTTTAATCATGAAAATTTCCAATGATCAGAGCAGTAAGTATTAGCTCATCTATTGATTCCTAGGTGGCCGAACCTGCTTTCTTCAGTCCTGAACCAGGATGCAAATTTTCGAGCCCATTTGTTTTTTTTGGTTACTATGTCAATGAATCTGGTTTTGGAGCAACAATTTTTGTGAGAACTCTGTATTTGTGAAGTAAGCACCTTCCTTCACGACAAGATCATTTTTACTATGCCCCCGAAATGCTGTCACGGATTCAAAAACACGTTATCACATGCTTATGGGTCATTCAAATTCACTGAAACTTACTTTCAAAAGGTGAAAAACACACGCTGGGGGTCATTGGACAACTGCACACTTTGAAATATTGAGTCTTAATTTTTTGGTATTAACAGGGTCTTTCAAATAAAGAGTCAGGTTACGGCAAGTTTCCTTTGATCCCACAGCTCTCTCAGGCAATTTACTGGAAGCCACGATGAAGCCCTTTTTAATTCAGCTACAAACTGAGCTGAGGTGTAAAACAATGATGGAATGATCAAAATCCAACGAAAAATATTTATTCTGCACATGAGGTACACATATGATTTATCGGGTTACAAATACATGCAGTATAAATTATCACTCTCATCTGTTTGCAATTTGTTATCAAAAATCCATAATCCGGTTGTAATCAATGGCAACATAATAGTGTAAATTGTTTCTTATGAGGGGACTCAAAAATTGATGTACACATCATAAATGTTTATAAGGTTTAAGCCAAACAGCGTGTTTTTTACAAAGGAACCATGTGATACCCTTAGATGGTCCACTAAGCACCGACAACATACTAAACTGCCAACTACAAAAATATGTGATGATGTGGAGAAGAAAAACGCTTTTCTAAAATTATTCTCAAACCAGTGCCATCACTTCTCCTCAAAACTGTCGAAAACCAAAATGCGAAACATGTCGTTTTTCATATAAATGTTATCTTTGACATTATATCTGAATAGTTTTATAGATATCAGTGACTTTGAAGCAGGCGTTTGCTTTAAAACGGGGTGTTTGTAACGGCCATGTTCAGCTGATCAAAGAATTGTTCAAAGTCCAGTTGTGCAGAATTGTCTTGGGTGTACCACGTGACCCGAGACAGCTCTGTCCCAACGCGCGTCTTTCGGAATGGTCGGTTGCTTTGATGTTGAAACCATGTATTTTCCTAGTTGCCTGACTCTTTATTTGAAGACTCCGGTATTTATAAGTGTTGAAGATATTTTCAGAAATCGACAATTTTAAAGCATTATCCATTTTTTGGGGGGGAGGGGGGCGTGTCTAGTCAAAACATGTGTTTTGCACACTTTCGAAAATGTATTTACCAACCATTCCTTTCATTATCGCGCACATTCAACAGACCGCTATTTTCAGCTGAGGCCTTTTAAATTCTTGATGCGAATCCGATGTTGTCCACAATCATGTCTCCAGCGGTGTCAGTTACAAAATATTATTTTCTGAAGCTGGGGGCGCACAGTAGTAACTACCTGCGAGATCGTGCCTCAGAGGTATTCAAGATCATTTATTAATCACGTTCAATAAGTATTTTGTGGTTGTATTATCGTGTCGTCGCCCAAGACGGTAGGCGACCTAATGCCAATGACACTGACGCAAAGAAAAAATCGTTGGTTTTTTTCAATAACAAACGCAGAATTGCTGTACCAAGGCTAGATTAGAAAATACAAATGCGACATGATCTCGCCCAGATTTACCTCTGTACATGTGCTCCCAGCGTTCGCGCCTTACCTTGCTTGAATATTTTTTGCTTTTTTATTTACTTCAGTGTAACAAGTACATCAAGCCCAGTGCCATGGACTGTTACAACGAACGGAAGAAGCGAGGCCAGACGGTGAACTTCCTGGTGGCAGATTATGTCAACCAAGCCAAGACCGATGAAAACGTCGTCACAGTCTCTAATGAATTAAATAAGCTCAATATGGGACTCTAAGTTCAGTAAAATCTCGATTTTTTTTCATTGTTCATCAGTGTAAGAATCTCTTGAAACTTTCAAATAAAAGTTTTGACTCTATATGTGTTTTAAAATGTTTTACTGCACCTACCCAACCCCAACATTAACTGTGATTGGACACATCAATTAATCTGTAGTACAGCGGTTGCCCACCTTTCAGAACGGATGACCGAATGTACGATTCAGCCCCGAGACTGAATTCAGCTATCTAGCGATAGCTCCGTGTAAAATAATACGTATTTTGTCCATGAATTGATTGATGTGTTCGAAAGCGTTCTCAAGCTTCGATAAATGAGTGCAGTGGTCAGACTCTGACAAATTCACAACCTGCTTTTTCATGGTACACCTCTTAAGACTCTGTCGGCCGATCGGGTGGGATAATAGAGAGGATGCATACTATTACGACTCCCACTCCGACTTAAACTGAGTTTGAAGCTGACAGTCATTTAGTGAAATCTTCAATTTAACTGAATTGTTGAACGCTTTCAAATTGATAAATTACCTGTATCTGCACAATCATTTTTGAAATTCCAAATTGGACCTGTGCATAAAACAGATATAATGAAGTCGTCATTCAAGTCATAGGCAATCACTACGACTTGGAATACGACTTCATAATTTCCTCTTTATGGACAGGTCCGATCTGGAATTTTGATGTACACGTAGTTGATCAATATGAAAACGTTCGTCACTTAATTTAAATCGAAGTTTTCACTAGATGACAGTAATTCACTCTTGAAGTCTGCGTAGGAGTCGTAAATGATCCACAACCTCTCCAATGCGGACAAATCTGCGACCTGTCGTTGGCTGTCTTCAGCGGTCGCACGACCCAGTCTTGCAAGAAATTGGTCCAGTCTTATGAGACTGAGTCGTAGTCAGTCATGTAGTGCAAACATCCTTGCAAAGCGACCCGCTCGTCGGGTCATGAGGTCTTTGAAGGGTTGCGACGCGATTCACTTGCGATAGCCAATCAGTACTTTTCACTTCGTTACATGATTACAGTAATCATGGCAGACTTCTCGACTGATGAACGTGAAGACCGTCCCATTGAACTTTAGCGAGTTTCAGTTGGCTGATGCAATCGTATGGTGAGGACGCTCGTCGCACTACGTATTTATCGCAAGACTGCATGCCCGGAAGACGAGACTGTCGGGTCGCAACATGCAGAATCATATAATGTGGCCAGGCCTTTGGATATTGAGGGCATTGTCGTTGGATGCTATTTAACATTGTTCAATCGGGATGGACAATGGGTGAGCGACACCAATTTCTCTAATGGGCATGTTACCTTGGTATTGATTTCATAGGAAGATAAAATGGGAGAAAATGAACCTCCTTTTTGCCTATTAGTTCAGTTCTATCGGCAATTGAGCTATGAATACACCAAAGCTTGCCTGGACCTTGTAATGCTACTTCGTCTGAGGCTGAGACGCTAAATTCACGAAGCTGGATCAATGGAAACGCCCCTGAGATAATTTTCGAGACTTGGAGTCGGGGGGGGGGGGGGGGGGGGGTAAAACCTCCTAGCAAATAAATATCCAATGCTGACGTAATCATAGTAATATTTCTGCATAGAATAGCTTCATTCAAGAACATGAACTATTCATATGGTTTGACAATGAAGTTCCGATCATTTAACCATTACAAATTTCAAAAAGTTTACATTTTGATAAATTACCCCTATATCAGCATTTTTCATAATTTATAATTTAGTTTTTTAATTTTTGGAAAAAGTTTCTATGGATATTTGAAGGCAAAAACCTTTGCAAAATTTTAGATCCAGCTTTTTACACATGAGGGAATAGGGGCAATTTGCATAAAACATCTTAAAACTGCCTCGCGTGAAAAGGGATGGCATTCAAATTGGATTAAAGACCATGGCAAGGTAGACTAGGCGCATTTGCTTGGTTTTTCACAAAGTTTCCAGGTTACATCACTAACTCTTTTGCCTCCATGTCAGTTTCATTTCTTTAAATGCCATTCCGGCCTTTGCGGTGCCAACCAATTTTTACTTGGTTCAGGCAATTTGCCCTTGCTCGCTCATGCGTGAAAAGCTGTGTCTAAAACTTTGTAACGGTTTGTATTACACCCCTCCTACCTATATCCATTGAAACATTTTCCAAAAGTTAAGAAAATAAATTATAAATTATAAAAAATGATAATATGGGGGCAATTTATCAAAATGTACACAGCCATATGATTCATCATGATCATCCAGGTGTGCCTGGGATGCATGTGAAGGAACCGAACTCGTCCATTAAATATACATATCAAAATTAATTAACTTATCTAAATTCTGTCTGCCAGACTTGCCAGGTGTGCCTGAGATGCATGTGAAGGAACTCATCTATTAAACATACCTTATCAAAATTAATTAACTAATCTAAATTCTGTCTGTCAGACTGGCTTGCAAGATGTTAAGCACATTCATCAGAATTATGATATCCAGTCATTAAATCTGACTTTGACCTTAAAAAAACGTTTAAACGACATCTAGGATCAGCCCGCTGGGCCAAGTCGATCCATGTACCAGCTAAACCATGAATTCCCTATCACACTAAAATCGCCGTCGAAATATACGTATGTGAAGTGCTGATTACAATCAGAGGTTGATATACATTACTGCAGTTTCTTCGACCCAAGACTAGTTAATTAAAAAATCAAAGGCTGGACGGATGATCATGACGCCATGACCATCGGACGGCGTCTCCTACCCGTTTTCTATACACATGTTGAAAGGCAACGAACAATCATGGCAGCGAAAGGTATCGATTTGCCTTAGAAAAAAATACGTGCTTACCTGGAGAGAAAATGACGACACAAAAAAGAACATACAAAAGAATAGTCCATTTTGAGGGGCGTAAGGCGTGCATATATTATTTTTATCATATTTTACCCCTCTGACACTGTAATGGAAGGGGCTTGTTTCTATCAACTCACACAACAGGTGTGAGTCTAATGGTTACGTGTATACTCTAGACTCACTGATCTAACACCGTTTTGGAATATGCCAAGCCTCCATTCATATACTGCCATTTTCCTTCGATGCCATTCATCATTGTTCAATCGAGATAGCCAATAGGGGGCGACACCAAGTTGCCTAACATTTCTGATGGTCGTGTCATTATGCTCTGCCCTTGGCGTTTTTTGTGTAGATTTCACAACAAAGGTTCAGAACGACAGGCAGATATGCCCTGAGCCAATCAGGTATGAAGGGGCCTTGGCCTGTTCAATGCACATTGTGCTGGGGGCGGTCATGCCCAGAGATAATGAACCGGCGTTAGATCGGCGAGTCAAGAGTATATATAAGAATAATAGAAAATGTAAACAAACTTCATTTCTAATCCATATGTCCATCAATATGAAAATTCTTGCGGTAGACCCATAAGCATTCTAGTGCACTGCTACCGTCCCCTTTCGACTCAATGAAGGAATGCACCGAAGTACCGGCAGAGTTTGGAGCAAGTGGCGGCGGCCAAAGAAAGTGAAAATGTAAGAAAAAACTTTTTAAAAAGACGTGACGAAAAAGATAACAAACATGCGATTTCTCTCCACACAAAGTAAAAACAACATTGACCAGCGAGTGGATAACTTTCTGTTTTTGTAAATTTATCTGTTAACTACGTACCCTCAGTTCATATCTGTTCTGAAATTGATCGTTTTTGGTCTCGGTGAATGTTCGGTTTCTGAAGACGGCTTCTGCTTGGCTTCTGTCCGATTTGAAATGTATTCATCAATAAATCCATATAATTCAAATTCAAATGAACTTTATTAGTCACCATATAAAAAGGCACACGACATATAAAGTATAATAGTATCATGTATATACATGATACTGGCAATACTAAGCTGAACATCAATGAAATAACAAGTAAACTAGCTAAATCAAATGCATTTAAAAAACAAACAACCGAATAACTTCTTGTGATAATAGAATCAAAATATCCCCAGCCCTATTTTGTTGATTTCACAATTTTCCACAGAAAGGCCTCTGCTATATGACTTATACTCACGTCATGACCCAGCATATCTGTCTGTCCAACCCCCGAAAAATACCAGTAAATAATTTTAATTCCTCCAGAGCTTTAGTCCGAATTTCTTTCATATCATGCCTGGCACATTCCATTATCACATGAAACTCCGACCCTATCTCACCTGAGGTACACAATGAACATATCCGTTTTTCCTTAGGTATATTTTTCCTTCTCTCAGACTCAATATCAAAGTTATGATCTGATACACGAACCTTTGAAATGGCTCTCCTAAAGTTAGCGTTAACCACTGAATCTAAATACCGTTCTCTTCCGGAATTGACGTTGAGAGAAGAATACAACTCCGACTTACTTTTGCACTTAAGTTCATCAATCAAAATACGTTCTAACGAGTCCCTAATCTTCAACCTCATTTTCTCCACAAACGAAGTGTTGATTGCATTTAAATCTAAATCTACCAAGTCGACCCCTATTATAAACTTAAGTATACTAGCTGGAAAGTAAAAAAACCTGGATATTCCACATTGCAAATTCTTAAACTCAGCTCTCACAGCTAACTGAGCTAACTCATTATTCTTTGATGTAATATGATGTATAAAATTTGAAACTGTTACAAAAATAGTAAAAGATAAAGTAAGACGTCCCAACTCAGCAAGAACAGCAACACTACACGTTTGACGCCGGACTCCTTGGACTGACTTACGAAACTTCGTATTAATCAATTCATAGACAAAAACCCCCACCAAATACCTGCTTTCTACGACAAAGATAAACACCCGAAACTTCAGAACCATACAGAAGTTGTGTTTTTATTAAAAGATCAAATAAACTGAGGAGTGCTTTTACTTGTGTACCCTGATAAATGTTAAAATGTTTATTCAACTGGAAAACTGCCTGCTTTGCTTTGCTTGTTAATGTTTGCTCTGCTTTC
This sequence comes from Lineus longissimus, assembly GCF_910592395.1. Classification (NCBI taxonomy): domain Eukaryota; kingdom Metazoa; phylum Nemertea; class Pilidiophora; order Heteronemertea; family Lineidae; genus Lineus; species Lineus longissimus. The sequence goes on from NC_088310.1 coordinate 10,347,727, forward strand.
TTAAGGGATCCATTGCAAGAAAAAATTATACCAAGATACTTAACAGATTCAACAAGATCAACGTCCGCATCACCAACTCTGAGGGAAAGACCCTTCTTAAACCTTTTAGATCAGTGGCGTAGTGGTTGGAGCACAGGGCTCATAATCAGGAGGTCGTGGGTTCGATTCTCGGAAGGGTCACTACTGTTTCGTCTTTGTGTCTTTGAGCAAGGCATTTATGACGTTTATAGAAATTAAAAGTGCCCGTCTATAGGTTTTCAAGATTCGTAGATATTTTTCGTGCGAGAATAGACATAAAAATATTGTGTACTACAGGGTGACTCAAAAAAGTATACCCTCCTTGACTCATCGATTAATCGATTATATGTTAACTACCAAATTTTAGTTTAAGTATAGTATGTCATTAGAAAGAGCTGGAATCCTAAACATGCATTTATTCATTTTTTTCGGGTGAGTCATTATGGTTATTTGACGAAGTGTAATAGTGTCACGGTTTGGGTTTATAGCGATAGCATCAAAATTAAGAGTCAGTGGTTGGGGTTAGCCTTAACATGAAAAGTATGGGTAATGGTTGACGTAAGCAATAGCATCAAAATCAAAGGTCATGGTTGGGGTTAGCTATAGCATATGAGAAGGTAGGGGCAATGTTTGGGTAAGCTACAGCATGAAGAGACTGAGTTAATTGTTAGGGTCAGCAAAAGCATCAAAAGAAAATGTCATAGTTGGTATAGCTATAGTATTATGAGAAGGAAGGGTCATGGTAGAGTTTAGCAATAGCAAGAAAAGGATGGGTAATGGTTGGGGTAAACAACGGCATCAAAATCAAAGGTCATGGTTGGAGTTAGCTCTAGCAAATCAGAAGGCAGGGTCATGGTGGGAGTTAGCTATAGCACGAAATGACTGGGTAATGGTTGTCAGAAGGACTTATGGACTGTACCATCAAGATGGTTTGAGGTTCCACTCCATCGCCCCGGGGTAAACGTCTCAGAAGGACTTACTGAGAGTCCAATGGGGGGGGGGGGGGGCTTCCCCCAATGCACTGGCTAAAATATGTCAAAAGGACGGGGTTTGGGGGCTTCCCCATGTCAACAGTTGTGTGAGTTTACTAGAGCTTTCATTTTACATATCATTTTGATGCAAAGGTAAACCTGTCCAATACCTTTACCCACCGGAATAATATCGAGTCGAATTGTCATCAATTGCTCCCAGCAGCAGTGTTTCACAAAATAACCTTGCATCTTTCTACTGCATGGTTAGGAATCCAATGCCCGTGCTTGTAGTGGCCGTTATACCGAGGGAAGTTCGTTTTGAAATCATACTAGTATTTGTGAATGAATTTTCATGATTATTGGTCTGCCGTTTTACATTTCTCGTTCTGAAAGGGTGAATGCGTTAGACTGGATCTTCATTGATACGTTTCATGATGATTTTTCTTTCAAATGTTGTTAACTATGAAGCGCAGAAGCACCCAGGGTCCGGATGTTTAATGGCACAAAGGACGCGTTATCCCTAACAGTTATGTTAGGCATCATTAAGGACGTTATCTTTGCAGTTAATCCCATTAAAATCTAACGACTCCGTTAAAGTTACCCTTGTTTTGAACATCCCAGCCCCGGAGAACCAATATTCTTAATTCCGAGCATTACGCCGTCTCGAGCATCTCTTGTTCCTCATGTTCCAGGGTTCCGAATTTACCCGAAATATTCCGTAGCCAAAAATCGCTCTCCCGGCAAGCGTGTACTGATGAACTGATGTTATTTGGGTATACAAATACTGGGCCTGCTGTTCAAGGCGCTGCGTTCAAGCAGCAGATATAACCGCCAGACCGTTAACCACGTAAAATAGACAACCCAATAAAAGGTTATCGTCTTAATTCAGCATACTAAATGGAGGTTGGCACATCTCTGCCTATCAATATTCGCATCAATTTGATAATTACCCAAAAAAAGTCATCGGCTTGCAGTTGTTGAATTAATGTTATGAATATATATCCCATTATTTTGTAATAAACCAACTTGCATGATCAAGGCAGTCATCCACACGAACTTTCTCAAACGTGTGAGTTTGTATTTCCGACTAATTGACAATTTGGAAAAGCAAGGCTATATCAGCACCCGGTAAGTAAGATAGGGTCTATGATTAGAACTTGTGAAACAAGGTTTGCTTCTCAGATCAGCCCAGTCGATGCTACATGTAAGTGAACTCCCACATAATCAGAAACTTAGAGACATTGAGGAAGAGTTAAGGGACAAATATCAGCCGATCGAGTAAGAAGGAAAACATGTAAAGATGTGGTCTTTTTGGTGGGAGGGGTGGAGGGACTCGATCGGCTACTATTGGGTTTGCTAAACTCGCGAAAAAAAACAACAAACAGACAATATATGGATTTAGTTGGTGTAAAACATGTTTCACCATGTGGCCACATACATTCCGTACACGTTCAGCTAATTTTTAAAGTGAGTAAATTCGATCACTTAATGGCTGTTTTCTTGTATTTTCATTAATTTTATTGGTCAAACTAGTAGGCCCACCCAAGAGCCCTCAGCTACCTAAACTCACCATCCTGCCATGCCTGCAGGGTGATAATATTATCAGCAGTCTCGGTTGATAACTGAAGGAATACATTTTTGGAAAAGAATGCAGTGAGAGGGTTCATGATTTATCAACAATGTTATTTTTGCTCGGACAAACCATGTGCTCTTGTTTACGTATCTTGCTAAGAACAGTCCTATCCGCTGGGCACTGATGTACGGTCTCCAATCAAAGTCAAAGTTATCTTATTCGTAGTACGCGATTTCACTCAGGCATAACTGCAGGGTGTATTCTTGGCGATTACTCTTGCATTATTTGCAATCAGTTGGGGCAACAGCTTTTTAAGTAATCATCCGCCATCCGTTCCATATGCCAGATTAACTACGAATACGCGACCAAAAATAATTTTGTCTTTGATCAGTCACCGTGTGAAGGTGCTGAGGGATGAAATTATTTTCAGGTCATTCAAGGCTTGCCATTCTCACAAGAGTGAATGCATTAGTTGTTTAGATATTTGGATAGAAGTAATTTTTTGGTTTTGAATATGCACTGTTCTCAATTATTGTTCGAGGCGGGCTGTATATGTTATACCCGATCCTTAGGAAATTAGGTGTTCGCTTTAACATTAAACATTCCAACTGGTGGAACACAACTTTATTTTTTATATCGTTATGGTAACGTTTTTTCGTGGTGTATCGGTCCTACACACAACCTCCACGGTAGAGATATTTCGTCTCATTTTAGTTCAAAGCACGAAATAAATTCGTCCAATCAGAACGTCGCTAGCATCCGATTCAAGGAATTTTGTAATGCTGTAGCAGCGATATCCTGCTGACGGACAAAAAAAGTACTATTTTCTCCGCGATTCGCACTGTACTACATCTCGTACTATTTGGCACTTTTCTGGGCTCCGATTGGCCTGTGTGCCACCCAATAAACCGCGAGCACTCGAACAATGTGCTTCGTGCTATTGGGCCTACACACGTTAAATAGTCTTTTGCATTTATATGTAGTTGTGAAAGGGGCTGAATCTTGTTTGAAGTCTTCTTGCTGGAATAAAATCTGCCTATCATAACCTGAAGTCCCTCTGATTTCAGAATTCGTAGTAAAAACGTGAAGATGCAACGACTCCCATTAATGCTATTCGGCATTTTGGTACTCCTGGTAATCAGCCAAGTGTCGGCGGCAGGTATGTCATCAGTTCGTAAAGCGACTCGCAGACGCATAGTTTGCATGCAATATATCAATCGCTTGTCTGCAAGAGTCATTGCCAGAGTCGGTCGTTGGGACCTGCGATAAATGTAAAACCCAGGGATGACCGATTTGATGAGTGTGGTCTGATAATGATCGTTATAATAAAAAAAGACCCGGCTTGACCTCTGCAGTCCAAACGAGGCCTGTGTATTTCTTTTGGAATAATGATTTGAAATGCCTAAGAATTTAAAATCAAAAGTTATTCTAGGGTTCTATGGGTAGGGAAAAAATATCGGGTGATCTAAAAAGAAAAACTCATATAAAATTAAACTCCCGCTTTTTAAAGTACAATCAAAATGTAATCAAAATGAAATTATTGAAAATTCGCACTCTTGTGGCCACTGATATCATCAAAGACAGATTACTTCAAAAAACCCACAGCTTAAACATCAGAAATATACCCTTTCTTTCGGCAGCTGTAGATCAGACACCCGTCGACCGATTCAGACGATTCTTGTACCACTGATTATGAGCTGCATTTGCTCTAAACTAAATATATCCCTCGTGCAAGCGTGAATCATTTCGACCTACTGTGAGATGTGAGCGCCCCCTGTTGGCGGCTTTGTGTAACTTTACCTTGCATCCCTATATTGTCCCTTTAAACAATAGTTCCATCAGTTCATGCATGGAAGAAGAGGCTTTGGGTGGTATCGCAGCAGGATGGTGAGCCAATTCATCACTAAAAGCAATTTGCATAGGTGACTACACGCTACGATTTTGACGGGCATTTCTTTTATTTGACATTACACGTACTTAAACATTAAGGAGAATATCAAAATGAAGTAGGAAGAAATATAAATTAGGAAATGCATGCATTTTCATCAGGATAGACACTGATCCTTTTGAGATTCTGGAAAAACATTTGGTCTTTAGCGAGCATATTTGACACAACATTTTGACTTTGGAGTAAATCTAAAAGTATATAAATGTGTTATACTTAAAATTCAGAATTACGTAAAAAACAATTAGGACCTATCGTCCAGTAATTAACATATAATACACTGGATATCTTGGTAGCCATAGTTGTTAACAACCATTAACGTTCGGTGCCCTTTTTTGACCAACCGATATATGCTGCTGCTAATTTTGCCGATGTACCGTGAAACGATATCATACCAACAGTGCCTTCGTTCGTTTAACCTTAATACTCCTGCGTTTTGTCTCTCGCTCATAAATGAAGAGTAATTCGAGATATGGGGCTTACGTGACGTACAGTAGTGTATGGGGTCCGAGGATTCAATTATGCGCTTTTGTTTATAAGGTAAAGATGCGCATGTGCAGGTGCGTATGCGTGACTGCAACTCCGGGACAAACGAGAAGTTAACAGAGTTCTCCTGCAGATGGTGCATCGGGCTTGCATTCACGTGCATTAGTGTCGACTTAGCATTCTCTCAATACACTTCTCTTTTAATGCGTCATATTTTAATACATACATTTCAGAAGTAGAAGACGATGAAATAGACTATGCTTTCGAAGCATTCGTGAAAAGGCGCACCAACAAGCGTGGCTTCTGGGTTAAACCACTTAAACCGGACTTCAGTCTCTTGAAGAAGTGGAGATAGAGGCTGATTGGTGCTTCATGTAGCCTCCATCACGTCTTACGGATGCGTCACGGTACATGTAGAACAAGAAATAAAGCATTTTAACAAGACAGCTATTGTTTGGATTATTTATTATTCCTTCTATGATCAAGTCCATGAGCAATTGCATGTAATGTGGAGGCCTGATCATTGGCCTTTTTCATAGGAGACTAAAGGATTCTGAAAGTCACAAAAATGTTTCCCTCTCTAACTTACCGTTTATTTTGCCAAATTGGCCTTGAACAGAGAAGGATGGAAAAGCGCCATAGAAGAACTCAATATTATTATTGTTTATGTATCATTTTCTATCTTCGCCGCCAGACCGTCGAAGACCCAACTGCAATTTAAACATGATAGACACAAATTAACTGTTTTCAGCAAGTTCATTGATGAGGCAAAATATAAAGGCGCTCGATGTCCTTGACATTTTGATTATATTTGGCTATCGTGAAAAAGCACGGGAAAAAAGGCACGACCCCATGAATACATCGTAACGACAACCGCCACTGCCAGACTGCGTTCATTGAAACAGATGCAGAAATGTGTCTGTTGCGTCGACTTCCGATTGATAAAATCCGAAGGTTTCCTGTTACAACAAGAATGACCGAGGGATCGGAGTGGTAAAATGTACACTTGCCTGTGTTTATATTATTGCATGGCAAATGTTTGTGCTACGTCGGGTTAGTTTCGACAGAGTTATATTTGTTGCGACCATGTTGGACTCGTCCTCATGCACTAATAAATGCCATACTTCTTTGCAGCAGCTTTGTAAGTAATTATAAGGTAAAATTGGGGTAATTGTAGCCCCTTTTTACCTATAATTTTTGTTACCAGGCAGATTCACTGAAACCGGCCTGCACCTTGTAGTGGCACTTCTTCCAATTGTACAGACTGCAATTAAGGACACTTAATCTTAAACAATGCCTCTGAGAGACAATACAAAACTCGTGGTCAGGGGCTTCAAATACCCCGTGGCCTTGGGGAATTTGTAGCCCCTGACTAAAATTTTAAATTGCATGTTTTTTATGTATGAGAACACTTTTTTCATTGGTTTATGGTCTTTATTGGTAATAAAGCTTTCAATATTATTCCAATCAAGGTTGACGACGAGATTTTGCTGGTATCAAACGATATTTATTGAACACATTAAGTGGTGTTCGATGCAATTACTTACCAACAATTTAAACAATATCGTCACAAATCAGACTGATTTTAGAATGGTGTAAAAACACAACGTTCTATCTATCACCTCTGTTGTACATTACATCTTGTGTCAGACAATAGCTTGTGATATTCTGAATAGAATGGCGGTCTTGTCATGCGCCATTAAAAACTTTAGTTTCAGTTATGGGCCATGTATCAACACCAAATATAGCTGGCATCACTTAATGATAATGTAATGTACCATGAGAAATGCTGCTATCTAGTCAATGGAATTGCTTTAACGAGAGACACCAGTAACTTTGAAAATATTAAAATTATTTCGAAATAATTTTAGAGGAACTAGTATGAAACATCAAATGTATCATTGTTGGCACATGAAGGGTTAACATTGTATCAAAATTGAATAGGTTTATGATCAAATAATATAATTCGAGTAAAAGAATAAAAAAACTATCATTTTCATGATTTATGACATGGTATATGGAGCTATTTATAGGGGCTACAAATACCCCGAACCAACGGGCTACAAATACCCCGAGGGTACATTGGTTAGAAAAGTGTCTCTGAAATGACATCAAATGCCGCATACAACATTCTCTACACTCAATACTGATCACCTCAACCAAGTTTCATATATATCAATGCTCTGCAAGTATGGAAAATGTGGACCTGTAAAAAGTTCGATCCGACTTTTTTGTGCATGTGTCTGGTTTGTTTTCTTCTTATAGCCAAAGCTCTTACATAACATATTGCATAATCCAAAACTATTGATGTTGTGATACTCAAGAGTCACCTCTTTCATATCCATGCTTTGGTTGGCTGAATAATTCCGCAGTTACCGCAATATGAATCAGAAACATTATCAGGGGCTACAATTTGACCGGGGTTACAAATACCCTATTTTACCTTATATGATAGATGACAAAAAATTTAAACGGCAATTATGTCGTTGGAATTCGCGTCGGCTGCCCTTGTGCATTCCGGACAGTGAGGTCAAGAGGATGCGTAACGCAAGGAGTGGTACTTTCTAAACGAATAATACCAATTTGTTCATGAACCATTAATTGGATAATTATGGACTACGAGAGGCTTTAATTGAACACCCGCCAAAAAATTATACAGTAACGTCCATTCTATGATCTTGCACGTGTTTCATAGACCTTCTAGATGGGAGGCTTAATGCTATAATCTTGAAGGTAACTGCCTTAAAGCTGAACTGCATGAACAAAAACAGAAGTGTCCATGTTAAAAAAAACCCATCGCGCTGGGAGACCCTGGACGAGAGAAATGCGCTTTCAAACGCCCGAAACACCCTTCAGAAGTCAGCCAGAAACATGATAGTCCACGGCGAAACAGTGGCGCTGCCGTAAGTCTGTCAGCAGAACACCGGACGTGCTGGATCATGAGTGTGGGTACACATACAATTACACGTAGACCATTCCAACCATGCTGACGGAATACCATGTACTTCCATTTTCGAATGTGTGCACTGATGAGAACACGAAAGAAAACATTATGGAAAACAAATGAAAAAAATCACTCCCCGTCAACAAATAAACCTACACCGCTATTTCCGGGGAGAACGTACAAGATAAAATGCAATACGCCGGTGTGACAGCAGATATAGTCCCCCTTGAGTCATAGTCCGGTAGCATTGTATTTGATCAATTAAGCAGCATGATCTATTGTACCGCTAACCCTAACCAAAACATTTAGCAATGCGGGCTATTGTTACACGGACTATCAGCCCTAGGACTACTATCCCTTGCACACCGGCTTTCAGACCCTGGACGTGAAAAAAATCGATACTAGGCCTATAGTACAATACAAGCACGTGGACAACCGAAAGGGGCGAATCTGTCCAAAAAAGTCCCTAAAAGTAGAAATTTGATCTGTAAAAGCACGAGAACTAACAGAGAGAATATTCACCTAAACTCCATCATGGATTATCCGATGAAAACGAGCGTAAATACAGAGAATGTCTGCTTTCCGTCCTGAAAGCCGCCTTAAAAGATTCCATAACGCCATGTTTTTCTTCCACGTAGGCCTACTCACGACCTTCTTTGACCAACATGACGTAAGCGTGGTTTGAGGTTCATCAAATGTTATTCGCAATCCCCTATCTACATAGCATTTTTTATTCTATTGTACAAAAATTCCATTGTTCATTTTGTTGTCTCCCAATACTGTCATCTCGCCTGTATCCCGATTTTTGCTAACGCTAGTATGCCTATTATCGCAATTGCTTAGCCCATGTACGCTAATCTTGGGTCAGAACAAGAATAGGTCTTTGTCGGAGGTTGCAAATAAAAATTTGGCTCCGCAATTTGTGTTGCCTCTATGAACGAGACAGGGGTGGATCTCTACAAGTAGAATGACCAAGAGCCTGAATAAACAGTACAATAATTAGGACATTCAGCTATTTTCGTTATCTCACACGGGGCTTCAGGGTTAGGTCGAGGGTATACCCCCACCCCAACCCCCCGGATTCACAACCCTTGTGGCACAGAGATTTGCTTGTCGGTAGGCCTTACAAGGGATCCCTGTCTCATTCCTGTCTCATCTACATCCCTGTCTCATTTCTTAAGGCGACACAAACTGCGGAGCCGGGTTGTTGTTTGCAACCTCCGGCAAGGACCTGTTCTTGTTCTCGCACAAGATTAGAATACATGGGCTAAGCAACTGCGATAATAAGCGCACAGTAGAAAAGCCGAAGCGCTACTGTAGTTAACGTGCATACGTATCCAATGTAAACAATGTTTCTCATGCCCATGGATTCGATTCAAATGGCTTAAATTTGACTTAAAATGGCCGCCAAAAGAGATAAACGCGCGAATGAAGCAACTCGACTATTCTGAGCTCCGAGAAGGAACCACATGAATATTCACACTGTTTTTTTAATCAAAATTCTATTTCAGGGGGGGGGGTTGGGGGTTTACCCCTCGACATATGTGTTTTGATTTTTGAGACTTTAGTAATAATATCCAAAAGACGCTTAAAATGGATATAATCCCGAATTAATGAAGCAAAAAACGGGCAGGCGTTTCGGGCAGAGACATGTATTTATCCACTGGAGGAAATGGCACATAGTCCGTACTGAACTGGGAAGCTGTGGTAAATACATGACTGTGATGGGTGAAAGTGGATTTATTCTTCAATCTTTGGTGGATTCTTAATCTGCAGAGCCAGGCCATAACAGGGATATACTTTTGATAAGTAATTTAAGGAAATATTGTGTCACTGGCCAGTTTAGAACTTGTATTCTATAGGCCCATATCAGTCCGCGAGAGACGATTTGATGGCAATGCTGTACACAAATCAATTTTTCTCATGCAATTGGATTTGGAATGTTTTGAATTTTTACTCTTATTTTGATAAAAGCCTCTTCATAACACATATACAATTTGGTGGGAATTAAAGCACCCTTAGTGTACTTTTTTCACCAACCTATGTTCATTAAAATGTACACAGAATGTACACACTGGCTAATAGATGTCTCTGGCCTTTAGAGGAACAAAAGTTTATTTTGAGATTTCAATAAACCTTTTGAACGAATTCCACATGGGCCGTGGTGGGATCCGAAGACACCTTAAGGAGGAATGTATGTTTTTATGTGGTACCATTGGTTTTGCAGACCTTCTTGTTTTTTACTAAAGAATAATCAATATTCGCTAGCAGGCTTTTTATGTTCCGAGATATGAAGAGGGTTCTTTGTTCCTCAGGTTCTTTGTTCATCAGTCTGGTGTTCCTCAAGAGTCAAGTTTCTTCCAGTCGTTTGGCCTTCAAAAACCCTTTCCAACCAATTTTTTTTATGCATTTACCATTCGGCAACATGTTGGTGGGGGAAAAACCTGATCCCTGACCCATTGAATTGGTTGCCCAGGTAAAACTTCTTGCAATTGTCTCAAGGAAGCCACCAGTACCACCTCTTGGCAGTCTTGCCAATATCATTCCAGTGAAAAGGAAAGGTAATGATGGTTGAGTGTTGGGGCTAGGGTACCATCAAAGGAGTACCTCTTCCTCGCTCTGGGTTAAACGTGTCACAGGACTGTACCATCATGAATGTTTGGGGGTTCCACTCGAGCGCCCCGGGGTAAGCAGCTCGGAAGGACTTATTGAGAGGCCAATAGGGGGCTTGAGGGGCCTTCCCCCAATGCACTGGATAAAACATGTCAGAAGGACGGGGGTGGTGGGGGGGGGGGGGGGGGGGCTCTCCATATCGACAGTTGCGCGAGTTCAATAGAGCTTGCACTTTACATAAGAATCTGCCAGAGTGCCAGATTACGAAAGTCCGGACACCTTTCGGGGGGGGGACATTTTCAATTTCTTTGCCGTCTATTATGATGATGGAGCTGAGTTACTGCTAAAGAAATACACGGAGAAAACTGTCAATCATAACAAAATATTGGCGGAAGGAACTATAGCAGGTTCTCAACCAGGGGGTTTGGGGGTCCCCCCCCCATCCTTAAGGCGCTGCGCGCTTACTAGGACACTGCACTGATAATATTAGGCATAATAGCGTTAATTAGCAAAAGACGGGACACCGGCGAGATTACAGTATTGGGAGATAAAAAAATTTAAAAAAATTTTCGTACCATAAAATAAAAAATACAATGAAGATGAGCGTATTCTTACGAAATACATGTAACGAACGACGGTACACAGACGAGATGACAGTATTCAGGGGCAAATGTTGCAAAAAATGTCTATCTTTTAAAAAATAATGAGAAAATGGTATCAAGCGTATTCGAACTCTTGGCTTCTGATTTCTGAGCGCGACGTTCAAGCCGCAAGGCCAATCTGACTATCCACTGGATGAGAGATTGCGAATAACATTGATCAACCTCGAACCACGCCTACGTCATGTTGATCAAAGAAGGCCGTATGTAGGCCTACGAGGAAGAAAAACATGGCGTTACGGAATCTGGTGAGGAGGCTTTCAGGACGGAATATAGCAGGAGTTCTCTGTATTTAAACTCCTTTTCATCGGATAATCCACGATGGGGTTCAGGTTAATATACTTTCTGTGAGTTCGTGTGATTTTACAGATCATATTTCTACTTTTAGGAAGGTTTTAGGATGTATTTGCCCCTTTCGATTGTCCACGTGCTCATATTGTACTTGGCCTAGTATCGATTTTTCACGTCCAGGGTGTGAGAGTAGCTGGCGTATCTAGTACGTCCTCCTCGCAAATAGCGGTGTAGGTTGATTTTTTCGATGGGGAAGGGATTTTTTTCTCATCTATTTTCCATAATTCTAACTTGTAACTATTTTCTTTCAGGTTCATTTTCATCAGTGCACACACACGAACATGGATGTACATTGTATTCCGTCAGTATGGTTGGACATGGCCTACGTGTAATTGTATGTGTATTCACACTCATGATCCAGCACTTCCGGTGTCCTTGCGGTGGTCTTTTTTAAACATGGACGCTTCTGTTTTTGTTCATGCAGTTCAGCTTTAACTAATAGTGGCAACCAGCTGAGCTTAATAGTCTTATTGGTGTCAAGAACGGATAATTTCATACAAACAGACATGTAAAATCTACGACGACCACAACTATAGCATCGAAGGATACAAATGTGTGTTGAGTCATCTTTTTGATATAAATATATGAGGAGGGGATTTCCAGAGACACATGCACGACGCAGTAAATAAGACACATATAAATGTCTACTGATCGACATATTATCAAAAAGTATCTCCGCCTCATAGCGTTCAGTATTATCCTTGATGTACTGCATATAGTGTGGAAAAAAATGGATATTTGCAGCGGTCAGAAGAATAGACCCAACCAGTACGACGGTCCTTGCTTTGTCCTTGGTGCACAGCCTTTTCGCAGCCACGGGAAACCGGACGGACATGGCGCGGCCTATGGACATGGCAACAAGATAAACCGGAATGCAGATTCTTAAATGGATTTTTTTCTAAATGACTATAACTTGTGATGACTATATATATGTTTTTTCTTATCTATGTTGATTCTAAACTTCTTTAATATTAGTACTGTCAACGTGGTGTGTCCGTGTCAACTTGTAGAAGACCGACGTTTGGGCTGGTACTAGTCACTATGACTAGTCTATGACCACACTAACATTGCACCCTTGACCAAATGAGGAGTGAACAAGTCTTCACACAGATAAGTTTATCTCTAAGAGGTGTAGCTCTTAACTAACACATACAACTGAGAAGACAAATCCCAAATTCAGTGCAGTGCTATAACTTACACTTTCTAAATGGAGTTTGATACGGTGCAGCGCTATATCTTGCACAACTGATCGAGAAGACAAAATGCCAAAGTCATGTGCAGCGCTATAACATAGAATGATTTCAGCGCTATAGCTTAACCTCGGAAGAAGGAGTTGAGTGCACATCACAGGTCGGGCTTTCCACACTTGGCTTGATCATCGCATTTGATATGTCCTTTGTTCAATTTGAGATGTTGCATTCGTGTTGCGATGCTTCTTGCTTTTGCGGCCTTGGTGTTCTGCCAGAACTAACTTGGGTTATCTTTCAAGTTGGCGCTTCTACAAGTAAGGTTCAGTTGGCCCTGCACAGTTTGGTTCTCAGTTTTGGTCCCTCTAGGTTCATGCACCGTTGTGCATCTTTTATCTATTTTCCTGATTTCCACGCTTTTTTGCGGGCCTTTCCGGCGGATCAGTCGGCGCATGCTCGTATTCATCCAGGGGTGGGATGTCCTGACTGGAGTGATCTTCTCTGAAAAGTTGGAAGTTATGTGAAAGCTGGCGGGCTAAATATACATTCCCCAGCAAAGCCAAAGTCGATCACCCGGGAATGTCCGTGATGAGCAGTTGTGCATTGGGATCATTTATATACTGGATATACCCATACACCTATAGTATGGATTTGAATATATACTTGCCAACCCCAATGCACAAATCGAAAGCGAGGCATTTTCTGCTGACACCGCAGGCTGCGCGCACTTCTAACAAAGTGTCCAGAGATCCGTATACAATATATTCGGACGAAAAAGTCTGAACACAATTCAATCAAAGGCCTCCGCACTGTTTCGGTAAGGCTTTTATTTAAAACATGGTAATGTAAAGATAGATTTACCAGAGTCTTTCAAATACATTTACAAGACTCTGGATTGAGAAACATAAGAATCTATGTTGAGACCAACCTGGCGATCAACCGAAGAAATTAGAGTGATGTGTTGGCGTAGATTATTTCCATAGTTTGGTAAATTGATCTTTGCATTACCATGTTTTAATGAAAACCTTACCGATACAGTTTCGGATGCCAGTGCCAAGCGCTCGGCTCATGTCCACACTTCTTCGTCCGAATATACAATTGACTATTAAAAACTCCGGTTCTGACCAAGAGCCGAGGCATCAGGTGCACTGCCGGCTGCAGTCATTGCAGACGACAATCTATGGGGATTACACAGTCACTCAGTTAATTAAAGAAGTCAATTTATTGACGTTACTTCAGACCATGTTATTGCCATAATCAATAGAAGGAGTATCTTTTCCCGTGCCAAACAAGAATCAATGTGGAAACCAGGAGATCGGGCATTTTATTTGACATAGCACTCACGTGGTTGAGGGGTATATTATGTTATCAAAATAACTCTTGGCATAGGGTTTTCCTTCCAGAAATAACGTAACCATGAAAACTGGGTGGCTCAACAATATGGTGGTAAATAACAACGTCAACGGGTTTATATTAGCGCGGTGTATGTTTGGATGTCGAATGGCTCATGTATGGACACAAGGTTCTTGTAGCTTGCTCTTACCAGCAGGGCAAACTTCGAACAACGCTAGTTCTTTCCTGCCTGTCGTGAATATGTCTCCAAATAAAACTGGAGGTGGACCTTGAAAGAGGCCTCCCCAGGCTGATAATGCCAATCGGTGATGAGTCGACACCTTGAGACGACACGTATACAGAGGATTCTCCAGACAGAGTCACAGCCAACAAGACGAACTTTTTATGATGAGCGCTATATATCTAGCCTGCAGCTGGTTGTGAATTTGTCACCGATTCTGGCCACTGCACTGTGATTTATCGAAACTTGGGAACACTTTCAAATACATCAGCCAATTCATGGACAAGATGTCATTAAAAAATTCGAAGTCGTATTATCCGTCTTTTACACGGATCTATCGCTAGATAAGATAGCTGAAATTCAGTCTCAAAGCCTAATCGTACAGTCGAACACCTGAAAGGTGCACTGCCCCTGTACTACAGATTAATTGATGTACATGTACAATCACAGAAAATGTTGGGGTTGGATAGGTGCAGTAAAATACTTTGAAACACATATTTCGCACTGCGCAGTCAATACGTTTATTTGAAAGTGATTCTTACACTGATAAACAACGAAGAAATCGACATTTTATTAAACTTAATTTCCCATATTGAGCTGATTTAGTTCGTTGGCGACGGTGATGACATTTTCATTGGTATTGGCTTGGTTGACGTAATCTGCCACCAGGAAGTTCACCGTCTGGCCTTGCTTCTTCCGTTCGTTGTAACAGGACATGGCACTGGGTCTGATGTACCGGTTACACTGAAGTAAATAAACAGAAACATTCAAGTAAGGTATATATAGCACTAACGCTCGGAGCACACGTACGTAAATGTAGGCGAGATCATGTCCCATAGATATCTATAATCCTATCTATGTACAGCAAGTCTGTGTTTATAATTGAATACTTCAAATAAAATAGTGTTCTCGTACAAACTGTTGTTCCTAAATCAGATACGTTGACGTAGTTACCAAAAGGATCTTAACTGAAATGATAGTTTAGTAGAAATTTTGCTCTGGTTAGTAGGTTCGGCCACCTATGAATCAATAGATTAACTAATATGTACTACTCTTGAAAATTCTCATGATTTAAGTCATAACATCCGGTTAACGTGCTTGGCGAGAAGTTTAGTTTTATGTGAAGTAAGCAAACTAAATTGTCACGATAAGAGGATCTGCTCCCAATGATTTGATGGGATAGAGTATTATGATAAGTGGATGTTGGAGCAATAAAAAGACAGATCACGTTCACAATGTGTATCGTTTTCAGGAATTAAGTATAGTCCGCTTTATTTTCTTAAAACTAGCGAAGTAAGGCTTGTAGAGCTTTATCTGGTACCCAGTGCCTCAAATAATTTTGTAACCTACCAACTTCTGCATGTCATTAACACACAGGCCTAAAGAGGCAAATGCTGAGACAATGATCATATCCTTGCTTATGCTTGCACACTTTCTTCTTGTATCTTCTGGCATGCTACCACATGATGACGTCACCTTAAGATCTAGCCATGTGTCGCCGTAAAAATTAGCCTGAGTGAGAGAAAAAAATAGCAGTTTTGGAATGATGGCACTTCAATCGCATTTATATCTAAATAAACAATTGATTGTAATATATCGCTTTGCAAATTTTTATTCTTAAATATTGCAATTTGAAACCTTGAACATAGTATGGCCAAAATATGATTTGTCACGGTTTCCATAACAGCAAGGAAGTTTTATACATCCCCCCCGCGCAAAAATATGGATTGTTTAACAGCTGCGGATCCAGAAATTCAGGGAGGCGGGGGGGGGGGCTGCTATCACACCTGTAGAGGATCGAATGTGATCTTGGAACGAGCGGGTCTTAAAGCCCCCCCCCCCTTTCGAAGCATTTGGAAATTTTGAGCGCTAAATATACGTTTCCGGGAATCTGGGGGGCTGAAAGAGCATTAAGTAGTTTTTTTGCTACCTTTTGAAGGGGCACCCTATGAAAAACCAAGTTTTCCCAACGGTGGCCAATTGATTCTCGAAAAGAAATTCGTTGTATTTGATGGTCATGTTGGTTGTTCGGTGGGGTACATGCACATACAATTTGTTGGTCACTAATATGTTGTATGTCATTGACAAATGCGCTACCTACCGAGTGGATGTAGGGGTGAGAACTCCTACAGCTGCTGTCACAAAGATGGTCCACCATAAAAATGAACACACGCTTGTTTTGTGCCACTGCTTCTCCAAGAGTCGGCCAACTGCCCGTCACTGCATTGATGCCGACCTTCCCGTTTGCTCCAGTAAAGTAGTCTCTGAAGATGGGGATGAACCTGCCGAAGCCGGATGGCATTGTGGTGTCGTGGAATCGAATGGCAATAACCTCGTTCCTGTGCGATGGATTATTCAACCAGTTGTCAATGTCTCGTATAATCTGAAATGATTTTTTTCCCTTATCAACAGAATGCACCCGATGGTCATTATTTGTGTTCCCATCAACGTATTGCAGCGTTAATAAGCTGGTTTGCTAGGAATGTCATCTTGATATACAGTCACCTTGATATACACTTATGTGTTGATATCTTATCTAATAATAATGTGTTTCAAATTTGCACTTGCCTCCCATAACTTTCGTCCGTAAGCTGTGTTGTGACTCGCGTAAGCGGTATCTCCCTTGGCACGAGTGTCAATGTCGAAAAATCGAATTCCAAAATCCAATTGGGCTGTGAAAGTGTAATCTTGGTTCCTGTATGGGCAGGACAAAGCGGGAAAATATGGCCAACCACCATACTTCATGACCCTATTCGCCCCTGTAAAATAAGAAAAATAGGTAGATCTCTGTCCATAGTCAGACCTGGTTCACCCAAATCTAAAGACAGGTTAGATGTTATTACGAAAGCAAGCCAAACTAGAAATGTTTACCTCCCCGAAGGTTGAGATGGATAATTTTATAATGGGTGAGTTGTAATGGTGTGTGTAATGGTGAAGTTGCGATTAATGTTCAGAGACTTCAGCATTAGAGGGTGATGAAGTTAGTGTGATGTGATATTGTACAATGAAAATAACAACTATAAAACCGCCAAAGGCCACTACTGTCCTCACCGTATAGATATTAGCTGAAAATTGATGCTGGTTAAGAAACGTGCAATTAGTTTATAGCCAAAGGGAAGAGTTATGCCATTTAACCCGTGTGACCTCGAAGAGTAGGGACCATATCAAAAACCCATGCAACACAAACATCGTGGTGGTTAGATGTACCCATGATATCAGATTGGTGGTAAGCGGGCAAGTAGTCAGGCGCGCAATTATTACATTTTAATTTTTTTCTCGAATTTGGCCGCCTAGTGGCCAAGTGATGAATCAAATCGAATCGAACTTTTGGCCCTGAGATGACCTGACTAGATTAGGTACATGTGTACCAAATGTGAGATCACTGGTCACTGTACTTTTAGAAATATGCCATAATTTTAAAAGCATAACGACCAATTTACGCCATTTGAACTCTGTGACCTTTAAAGTAGGTCTAATCAAAAACATTTTAAACTTATGATGTATCCTTGCTTGGAGTAGATGCCATAAAAAAATATCAAAAACAAATTACCGTTAAGTGAGATATTGCACGTTTTACCTTTTCAGTTTTGCCCTCTGGTGGTTAATTTGAAAATCAGATCGGACTGAAATTGGGTGTCAGGGGTTATCTGACATAGGGCGTCATTTTCACCAAGCTTCAAGTTCATACCTTTGTGGTTAAGAAATGTGCCATAGTTAGACATAGACGGTCAATTTAAACCATTTGCCCTCCGTAACCTTGAAAAGTAGGTCTAATCGGAAACTCATACGATATGTGATGTATCCTAGCAAGAAGTAGGCCTACCTTTTTTATCAAAAATGAATCACTAATAAGCGAAATATCGCACTTAGTTTGTTTTCACATATCGCCCCCTGGTGGTAACAGATTGAGTCCGATCAACATCCCCAGGGTGTTGTTCACATATTAGTGGAGGAGTACCAAACATGTACCAATAATTTGTGATGATACGGTAAGATGACATTTAACTATATTAGTGTTAAACAGAAAATAACGAAACTGATGATACTTGGGTTTGCAAAGACTTTTGCTGAATTAGTCAACATATCACTACATTAAGTTCTACGGTTTCATTATTATGTTGGCCTCGAAAAACAATATTTTGTTTCGTTTGCTGATTTCGATGCTGTAAATTTCATTTATCATAATTTGAAATCTCGAATTCAGAAACTCTATCCCTTATGAATATATGTTTTTGCTTTATATTACAAATAAGTTTATAATGTTGTTATAACCACTTTGTTTAAACATACAAAATATGTTTAGTATCATCAGTGCAGTGCCCTAGTAAGCGCGCAGCGCCTTTAGGTTTGGGGAAACCGCCCCTAACCCCCTGGTTGGGAACCAGCTGTAGTTTCTTCCGGCAATTTTATGTTTTGATAGACGGTTTTCTCCGTTTAGGCTATCTCTTTAGCAGTACCTCAACTGCATCATCAAAATAGTCAAATGACGGTGTAGAAATGGAACATGTCCCCTGGAAAGGTGTCCGGACTATCGTAGTCTGGCACTCTGACAGATTCATATTTAAAGTGCAAGCTCTAGTAAACTCACGCAGCTGTTGACATGGGGAAGACCCCCCAAACTCCGCCTTCTGACATGTTTTAGCCAGGGCATTGGATGGAATCCCCCCCTCCCCCCCATCCCCCATTGGCCTCTCAATAAGTTTGTTCAGAGAACACGAGAAAAAAGAACCCTCTTTATATCTGGGAGCATAAAAAGCCTGCTAGCGAATATTGATAACTCTTTCGGAAAAACTAGAAGATATGCAAAACCAGAATGAAAACATCTATTCCTCCATAATCTGTCTTCGTGTCCCACCACGGCCGATTTGGATTCGTTCTGAAGGTAAATTGAAATCTCAAAAAAAATGTTTTTTTCGAACGCCCGCCCGGTGTTTTCTTGATCAATTCGGGATTATATCAATTTTAAGTGTCTTTTGGATATTACTGAAGTTTCAAAGACCAAAACACATATGTCGGGGGGGGGGGGGGGGGGGGGTACCACCGAACCCCCTTTTGATTAAAAAACAGTGCATATTCATGTGGTTCTCTCTCGAAGCTCATAACAGTCGAGTTGCTTCATTCACTATCAACATTTGATAGTTTCAGTCCGTATTTGGTGCATATCCGAAAGGTTGCGGCAAACGCCTCGTCATCCTTTGACACTATCTGTCCCACTTCATTGTTTAAGTGACTTACCTGAGTTGTGAGTTCCAGGAAATGTTACTTTGTCAAATGTGAGTTTGCAGAGTCCCGCGTGGCCGTTGCAAATCTCTTAAATGTTAAAAAATAAACAAATACGTGTCAGACCACGTTGCCAATGTTATTTCTCTAAATTCTAGTTCTTGGCCACAAATAAAGACTCGCCGGTATATCCATCCTGGCTGGTGAAATGGAGGGGAGAAATGAACTGAAAGGGAGTGCATTTGACTCATTTTGACAAAGGATTCCGACGAGTTATTGTGGAATCATTGCAGCCTCGAAAATACAGCAGCTGCCTAATAGGTTTTCAATGTTAGGAAAATAAGACAAATATTATACCATCTTATCACATCGAATACCGGCTATCTACCAAATACTGACGGTATAACAAGAAAACAAAACGTTTGATTTTCAGGCTACTAGAACACTCGCTTGGGTCTTGCGATCAAGCCAGTGCTACCAACTCCGCGATTTTCGCAATTGCCTTTTTTATTGTGGTATTCAGTATTATCATCATATCAAATTACAAAAAGTTGCAACTGTCAGTTAATCTTTTAATGCCTCCATTTGGTAATGTTATCAAAAGGTATTTTAGATTAACAAAATCTTTACGCAGATAACGACGTAACATACGAGTAATCATTTAAATGATGATCTGGTGAATACATTGGATTGGACTGGATTCTGTCCGCTCACTAAATGGGGCTAAAATCTGTTCTATCTGGAATCTGTTCTCGTTCTTCTCAGATTTATCCTAAATATGGCAAAGAAACTACCCTCATATTTATTAGCTAGTTTGTTACGAATTATTTACGTTATGTACTCAAACACTATAAAAAGATGCAATGCCGTATTCTTTAGCATAGCCCGAAAGTTTACATACACTTCAAAATTTGAATAAATTCAAAAATTCTCACCAAGACTACTTTATTTACAAAAGGTTGCATTCCGTGCCTCTTCTTTCTGTGGCTACATTCAAAAATTCACATCGCGAGCAAAATAACATGAATCCGCAATATCAAAATATCAAAATAGCACGAAAGATCCTATTTTTTTAAAAACTTACCGTTGTACCGTTCTGTACAAAAGCTTACCGTTGGGGGCAGGATTCACTTGACGTGAAGTAACAAAAAAAACACAATATAGATGAGGTATTATAATGATAGGCCAATAAAAACATGTACGAGTCTCGGAGGACACTTTCAACTCCAAGGCTTCTACTGCGGGGTTGAAACTGGATGCGACATAAATGCTATCATAAACCGGGGAGACGTTTACAGTCCTCAAAAAGACTACCAACCCTGATTACAGTGATCCGGTCGTCCTTTGAGAAGGCCTATCTTTATTTTCTTACACTTTAGTTCACTTGTGAATATTCGACTTATAACAGTGGAAATCATAAAGAGTATACACGTGTTACAAATAAAATTGGACTCGTGAGAATATTTATTTACAGTGTTAACGTGGAACCAACCAAAAATGTGCAACAGACATCTTGTCGCCCGGTCTTTGGGATAATATCGGCGTATAAAATTGACCGGGCACTTTTAAATTTTTTCAATTTTTAGAGTCGCAAATAGACAGATTTCTTCGAATCCTTTTACTGTAAGTCATGATCAAAACGTCAAAGAACGGACCACAATATGATTATGTTCTCTCTGAATACTGATAACTGCAGGGTTTAAAAAGGTAGTATTTTCGTGATATTTTGTTGTCTGGATATTTTCATGCAATCATTTAATTAAAGGAAACTGGTATGGCATTCACCCTTTATTAAATAAAGTAGCTTTGGTAAGAATTAAAAATTTTATTCAGAATTTCCTTCAGACCTTTCTTCAGACTCCATGATCTCCTTCCTCCGGTATTTGTTGTACGAGGGCGGATCAATAAGTCTTGACAACAGGGCATTCATTTCAAAAGGGATTATCACAGACTTTTGACAACACGTTTACTCCAAATATGCATCTTTCATGAGCACATGTTTGTAAAATTGTCCTCATACTTCTACATTTACGGGAATTGCAGCCTGTTTAAAAGAGATCGGTACATGCCACTGAATTTGCTGGTTTTATCATGACGTTGAGCATGAAAAAGCGTCATAAAATAGATGCGAATATTTTTTAAAGGCAAAGAGTTGGGTTGGTAAGTTTAACCAATCATCTAATCATAAAGTACGGTGAAAATCTGGAAAAATCTATCGGTCACAAACGGGATGCTTGTCAAAACCACCTATCCTTGACTAACGTTAATATATAAGACAATTTTTAAATATTGCAATATTTCTGTAATTATTAAAAGAACGGTGCTCTGGTATGTTGATAAATATGTCTTCAGAGAAAATGTAGTTGTCATTTAGAATTCTGGAAATATGTATAACAAGTATATGTTGTCGAAAAGCCAAATGCTGACAGAATTCTTTTTTTTCATAGTTAAATTGCCCTTCAACGGTTAACGGATAACGATTAAACCCCGATTTTTATGTGTAAGCTGCCAAAGAGTGGTATCAGCAATGTGCTGAGATTTCAGCAGGACGCAACTTCTTGTTTTGCCGCAAACAGTGTCAAAACTTATTGATTCGCCCTCGTATATTACATGCATTAGATGTTTTTCTATAGGCATTTGAACACTTCTGCAGCCGTGCAAGTTTTAAATATTTTGGTGGGATTGGTTACCGATCAATCTCTCAGACCCAAGAAAGAACCTAGCCATGATCGCTTTGATGTTCTGTGTAACATGGAAGTTTTCTTATCTTTTGTCAGATGAATCAAGACAGCCATAGCCATGATCGCCACCAACAGAAATTCAAAACAACAAGGGATGCATTGGCACTGTTCCTTGGTTTGGTAGCTTTATCACAGCCCATTTCATCCAATTAATTCTGCTTGCGTGCTTAAGTGTCGAAAAATGTAATTGTCTATTATATACACTAATAATGCAGGTACTGAAATCGAATAAACTTAATAGAAGTATCTCTAGCTACACGTTGTCGGAATTCGGTAAATTCACGATTCACATTATGGGAGTATTTCAAGATCAAAAGTATGTAATTTTGTTCATCTTAAGCTGGTCGAGTAAGTCGAAAGATGTCTTACCTTGTGTTGCCGCCAACTGCATCAACCCAATCAGGGTGAGAATCAGGGGACGTTTTACCATGTCTGAAACTAACAATCGGGTTCAGGCCTTATAGCGTTGCCCATCATCGGGTATCTATCATGTCGTGGAAAACTCACAAAAATACGAGGTGGGTTGCAAGCTTAATTTACTTACCAATATTGCCTTTGGTTCCAAGCGCAAGTCTTCGGGTGAATGGTGATTGTGCCTACCTTCCCCGGTTTCTTATATAGATGGATATCTGATGACGTCACAAAAACGTGTTATTGCGTTCCACGAGCACTCCAGGTGCTCTTCAACGGTGTTGGCTGAATCCGATAGCCAGGCAGTACGCATTAGTGGTTTAGTTAAATTCATATACTGTAGTTGGCTTATACTGTAGATGGCTCTGTAGTATAGTACAGTGTAGGACAGTACGCGAGGGCGGATTGGGGATAGGGGTAAGGGTAGCACTATATAATGATAAGGATCAGTGGATAATCAGAAGAAAATTTCGTTTGTCGGCTAGCTGCCTCAGTGGCCTAATGCCCCTGCCTATCACTCTGACCACCCGGGTACGATTCCCACTCGATCCGCTTACTATTTTTCACTTGTGCACTATTGTACTCTAAGTTTTACTGTCGTACTGCCTGGTTATCCGATTTAGCACCTACCAAAAATTCTTTTTGGCTAATATCATCGGGCACCACGTGTGGCGCTAAGGCAGCCACTACTAACCGTTTTTTCTTGTGGGCTGAGATCACTATTAACTGTTTAGTGCTATCAAATAATTATAAAGTGCCTAAAAAGTCATATTATGCCTAACTACCACCGGGAATGTTAGTTATTAAGTTTGAAAACATCATTTTTGGCTTTCTGATTGTAAATAATATCAACTAACAGAGTTCAGGTCGATTTTGAAATATGAACTCTTTTGGAGTTTACTGGGTCGGAAAGATATTCTCTCACTGGCAGTAGCCATGGCCACGTATCGTATTAACTTCTGATATAGCTCTTGAAATCACTAATAAAACTATTTAGAATCATTGGAACTTTTTCAAATTCATTTATGGCATTGACAAAATATAGGACTACACTTCTGCAAATGTTGATGAAAATCCCAGCATTGATTTCTTTTAAATCACGAAAATGTATGTATATATAATGTATGCGGACCCTATTGCAGATATAATTGGGGATGTGTACTGAGCCCTTGTGTTATCTGCGACAGGATTATGTCGTCGCACGATCTTCTGATAAGTTTTGAATGTTCTATACGACGCGAAAAAATTGCTAACTCTTAATTTTTCATATGGATTTTCTGTTTCATTCATAAATTACACGAATTTTATCCTTGTTATGCACTTGCAAATATAATTCAATAAATTATTTCATGATAAGAAAGTGGACGACCATACGCTGTAATATTTGTTGTCCCTTCCGATAGGTGGCCAGTGTGCAACTACTGTTGGCAAATCTCAAGCTGACTCACAAATGTAATGCATGAGTCTGCACGTGACAGACTAACATCATTTTCGTTGAGAAAAGCTTCACCAAATCGGCATTCTGTAGATATTTCTCTCGATAACATTATGATGTTTCATCCACACCCTGTGGAAACAGCTGCAACCTCTCCCACCTCTTTGAGTGCTGGCTAAAACCTCTCCAAACGTTTCAAATCCAGCACATTTTTCAAAATACATGTACCACTTATGATTCTACATGTACGCCGTGCATTTCCTACATAACATGTATCTAAACAGTCTTGCAGTATAAAACAGTCTAAACAGTCTGCTATAGGCGCACTGTGGTTTGATACGTGTACAATATAAATATGTATAGTTAACAATTTGAGCATAATTTCTCTCGTCTTTCTAATGTTGCTAACTTAGCTACATTGCAACACACAACTTTTAATAATTTTCTAATATCAATCAATCGCGTTCGAAGTACCATTCCGGTACACTTTTAAGAGTTGACTTACCTCACAACAACTTTGACATCATGTCTAAATCAATATCGTCAATAATATCGTTTAGATGGGGCCTATCGCAATTTTATCAGGTCCAAGATGTAGTTGGATATCTGTCCTTCAAATCCCCCCCCCCCCCCAACCGCTTTCCACATTGATGAGTCCATTAAATACAGATGAATCAACGCCAAATCTACAAAAAGGATGCAGGAGGTGTATAATAGTCAGTATGTTTGTTTTTTTTGGGGGGGGGGGGGCAACGCTAGGTCATACTTTATAGTGTGACGGACAATAGAGTAACCAGCCTCTATGGACGGTACTATGGCCTGCGCATCAAATCATTGTGATTGTCCCGTCTAATTAATTAATTTCATTTGGTGGAACGTGATGCAGCTGGGGAGGAGGAGGGAGGGGGGGGGACGGCGGTGGCGGAGGCAGGAAACATCGTAGGTGTTAGTATTCGTTATCCAAACAAGAGTCGAAATTAGGCGCGATTTGGATGCGAATACATCCAGTAGGGGGCTTTTTCCGACTTATTAGTGGTTTCTCTAACTTTTTCCTGATTTTTTGCCAAAAAGGTCGGATTTTCAGAAAAGATGTAAAAAATAATAGGGCTTCCTCAATCTGGCCATTAAAGATCAAAGGCCTTAGTGAAAGAATAAGTAGATTATAGCCACACTGCTTTTCATTACAATTTAAAACGACCCAGAAACTTCTGAGCGGATATTAGGACGTTTATGACAACTATGAGCCCATTTATGCTTGGCTGGCCATTCCCATGGTTAGAAGAGCGATTCAAGACATGCGACGTGGTTGTGAACTATGTTAACAAAGAGGTGGAGCGGGTCATGTTAAAGGTGTTGGCGCTTAATAAACTGATAATCTGGTAAGACATGTAATTCATGTACGTATTCAAAATGCACCAGGGATACGCCTACATAGAGTCGGAGTGTCACGTAGTATTACATCGTGATTGAAATGAACATGTCGTGTTGGATTGCCTATCCCTGATTGTCGAATGAAGGTCTCTTAATTCTGTTATTTTCGTTTGAAAAGAATTAATTTAAATCAACACAATGATCATTGTCAACATAATTAAAGAAATTTGCCGAAATATCGCGCGTTTGTATGGCGAGCTGTAATTGGCCACAAGGCACTGGTGGAGTTCAATCCGCATTCATGTTACATTATTGAGCCCCTTGAAGGACTCTAACGACATTAACAAATAAAAAAGACCGTACTCAAAAAAACATATACCGATAACCTTTCAAAATTATTCCACCCTTATACTCGAGAGGATTGTGAAAGAAATATACGGTTGATCCGCTAAAGAAAACTGTAGGCATTTAGATGTTAACTCTTTGCATCGCGCTATTGGTACAATGTTGATCAAAAATACTCCATTGATGAGAAAAAAAGGCCCCAGCCCAAAGCGCAAAAAAATTGAAAAATGTCCGAGCTGTCCACCATTTTGGACGTACTCAACTCTCCTCACGCAAGACCAGAACCCAATTTATCCATGACGTCGTTTTGCCGCTGCTTAAATTGCCGCCATGTTTGCCGAAACATTGGCTTTCTAACATGGATGCCAATGCTGGCAGGGAGAATATGCTTGAATATCAATTGAATATCATCAAATTTCGTCACTGTGCGGGTTTGGAGAATGCATTGCACTGGGCAGCTCTAAATTGCGGAGTGGACTACAGGAACGAAAGCCAACTTCTTGGTCTTTCTCCAATTCACTGAAACTAGCCAGATTCCAAAGCAAACTGACGTTAACAATGATATATGACTAAAATTTGTTACAAAACATTTGACACCAAAGTTTCTACGCTTGTTATCACATCATCATATTTTTTTCAATTTTGCAATACGGGAAGAGCAAGGTGACACACGAACGAGGCCAAAAGAGGACATGTGAATCGTGAATCGTGAAACGTGAAGACCGCGTTTAACAGTGACAATGAACACTCTGTATAAACCTCAGTTTTTTTGGTACAATGGTTTTGAGATCGTGAACAACCTCTTAAGTCAAATTATTTTTTCACTTTCTTTGAGAAGGGTGTCGCAGCAACTTTAATGTGTAATTTCATTGTAAAATATTATTTCTCCCACTTTTGGGGGTTTAGAGCGAGACAAAAGAAAATTATTTGGTCAAATTCAATCCATTATTTACCATGATTAATGACTTAGACCATGGTGCCATCCATGCAAGTATGAAAAAATTCACCATGGTAGTTTTGCATACAATCACAATCCAAGGGATGGATCCTTAAGCAATCATCCCCTTTAATCGTATTACCTTGTACGCCTATGTTTTTATGCGATATGGATTTTGACTTCCAAGTTTGATCGAGCGTGCAAACGTTTTACCAACATAATAGACCGGACCATTTCATGTTGAAGTGATGAATATTCTGCAATTCAATTTGATATCTACTTGTAGACACATGCTAAATACTTTCGAAACAGATGTGAAAATTTTCCTACTGATATCTGAAGCAAATTTGCATTGATAACGTGACATACACACTAATACCATACTAAATCAGTTTATGCCTGTTTCGCCTATTCCTGTTTCGCCTATTCCTGTTTCGCCTACAAAATTCCTGTTTCGCCTATTCCTGTTTCGCCTATTCCTGTTCCGCCTATTCCTGTTTGGCCTATTCCTGTTTCGCCTATTTCCTGTTTGGCCTATTCCTGTTTCGCCTACTTCCTGTTTCGCCTACTTTCCAGTACCCCTACAATAAATCGACTCTCCCAGGGGGAACCTTAGGGATGCATGTCCATTTTATGGGGAAATGTGAGGGGACAATTGGATGATGTTAACGATGTGATGACTATTTGACTAATCAAATGCCATCAACTTTATTAACAAACCATGCCATGACCGTTTTGAAAGAGTCACCTTGAAAGCGGGGACAGTCCGGGACTTATTTGACCATATGACCATACTGACACATAGTAAAAACTAATAGAAGTAGCAGTCGCTTATTTTATAAAAACAGGAATTCATGAGTTTTTGATAAAAATACATAATACTGTACATTCTCATAATTATTTGATCGAAATCAGCTGTAAAACCCATGTCATAATAAAGAACAATGTAGATATAGGTATTCTTTCTATTACGAAGCCAGTTACTGACTAAGACAAAAGAAAGATAATCCACAATATAAAATGCAATCCTGAGAAACCTTTCTCAAATCTAATGAAAGGGTAAAACTTTCTTACTATTTTATTTCTTGCCTTTGAAAATAAGCTGAAACATAAGCCGATGTAAGCTATGTATAATTTTCCAAAGTTATTCCGAATAATACTGAAATAATTGACATGTTGCTGAATCCATTATTTCAGACTTTATTTTTAATGATAGCCTTTAACACTATAGTAAGGGACGGTTCATATTCCTACGTCTGTGGGGAGGTGAGCAATACATTTGAATAGGCGAAACAGGAATAGGCAAAACAGGAATTAGGCGAAACAGGAAGTAGGCCAACCAGGAATAGGCGAATAAAGAATTAGGCGAAACAGGATTAGGCGGAACAGGAATAGGCGGAAAAGGAATAGGCGAAACAGGAAAACACCACTAAATCTACATAAATCACTAGAAACAAAAAACGCTTTGATTATACGCTTGCAAAATACGTGTACATGTTACATCTTGTTTATTATAGAACTTCAGTTGTTAGATTCGATCAAATAGATTTTCGTGTGCGAAAGTATTCTGCTGACGACAGCAATTACGGGTCAGGCTTCTACTTGGCATGACTATATCAAAGACGTCAAGATCATTATCGCGGGTTCTTGATGACAATGCTGTGAGAGAAGACTTCTTTATATTTACAGTAGCCGTTTCCTTTGTACGGATAGTGCTATACAATTACATTGTACAGTATCAATAACTGGTAAACTAATTTCAGGTCAATTATACTATAAATAAAGATTTTTTACATTGTTTTCATCCAAGTTTATTTAAAATGTTTGGTAAGATGAAGGCACCTTCTCCATCCATCATGACAATAACAGATATTTCACCGGCTTTGCAACAGATGCATCATCACTTCTCTTAACCAGATGTTGATTAGATAAAAACACTTTCACCATTCAGCATACACGGCAGCCGTAAGTACTTTGAAGTACACGTATCATCATTTCGTCGTACTTTTGTAAAGGTATATTATTTCGACGTATTCTTTCGTCATCCGTCACAGATAAAGATAACCCTATCTCGCCGTAAGTGTTTACAAGGGTAGTTTCTATTCTAGCGTAGTTATTGGCAGCAATTTTGTAAGTGCCCCAGTTTTACAATTCGTTGTAGACCCTTGATCGACCAATGTCATCACACTGGATAATGGCGGCATGATTCTCGTCTGTTTGAACTTGAATTCGGCCACGGGAAAAGTCCAAACTAACGTGCGCCGCACACGATGCCTTTATGTTGTACAAAATTTTGGTACGATTTTTCGTTAAATTATAATGGAAGAAAGTATCGCGTTTCCCGCCCTAAACGATCAAATTTATTTCTCGGGCAATATACTCTATCTAGACTCACCGATCTAAGACCGTTTTTGAATATGAAAACCAAGCCCCATGTCATAATTTTGTATCTCGTGCGCTGATCAGAACGCTGCATAAAAAATTATGGATTTTTCATGAATGAGTCATATATGTATTTATTCTCGCCTCCGATCCAGTCTTGGCATGCTTCCAGTATACACTTTCGACACAGCATTTTTGAACGTAGAAGACCAGAATCGAGGTTGTTTAGATCGTGATCAAAGTTCGCTCTTGTTACAGGCTTTCTGAATGGTTAATATCGGCGGTAGCGTGCGATCTAGTGAGGAATAACAGAACCAACTTATACTGGCAAATTGCATCAAGGGTTGGTGTAACGGAGTCTGGGTCAGCGGACCGGAGTGGATCCAAGGCTTGAGGGTCAATATGGTTCAGCGCCGGAAAGTCGCCGGCAAAAGCCTCCATAGATATTATGGGCATTGTTGTTCGATGCCAATTCAACCTTGTTCAGTCTGGTTGGACAATGGGTAAGCGTCATCACGGATTTGTCGAATAGTTATGTCATCATGTTCTACTCCTTCGCGTTTGCGTCAATTTCATAGGGGTTTAGAATGGCAGGTCAACGAGGACTTCACTTTATTATACATGTAGTTGTTTTACTGGTGATTGCTCACCTTTAGACCTTGTACTATAGAAATTGATCGATCGCACAACCACTGTATGACGTAAGGTGATCAGGTCCAAGTGATCAGTTATTTCTCAATGGCAACCATTGTCCATCAGCTTCGAATTCTACAAATTGAAAATACCGACAGGTTTAAGGGAAAATCCAACATGGCGAAAGAACGGGGGTGTTGGCATAAAACTAGGACTTTGCCTTCAAAAACTGAAACAAATATAGCAGGTAATGTTATGTTTTATATTGTTAACGCTATCGACAATTCATTCGAATTCGATCATCATTTTGAAAAAGATTGACAACGTTGGCTGAGTTGTGTAGGCCCTTTGCACGTTAAGCTTCATGTCGAATGTCTACCGCTGTGTCGAAACTTGCTGGACGGCTAGTGCTGCCGTCATGGCATTGGAGTGAGATGTCGAAATAAGAGTAGGACCCAGCAGAAAATGCAATGCACTATCAGCGCACAATGGGGTTAAAGCTATGTAAATTGGACTATTTATGGTAAGATTTATTTGGTATAGCATTTTATTGTAGACGAATTAGCCAGGACAAAACGTATTTGTGGGTTCATTTTCTAAACGACAAGATGGGACGATGTTCTCGGTCATAAAATAAATTCCCTGCGAAATCATGTACGGCGGGCTGATCATGAACTACCTAATGTTTGTCAGTTCTTTTCGTCGTCAACGAATAGCAAATACCATTTTCGAAAAGATCATGCTGGCACTTTCTAATGTTATTTGTTCTAATCCATGATATGCTTCATCAACCTTGGACGGTACTCAGTCTCTGCGTGTGAAATTAACCTATAATTCTGGTCATCATAATCATACTTTCAGCAACAAACTGTAGCTTCTTTGAAGAAATGTCACGATAGGGACATATACATTGTACTGTATGCGATGACTTAAGGCGGATTCATATTCTGACGCACTACCAACGGCGTCCGACGCACGATTAAAATCTGGACGCCGCCAATGTCGTGATGATTCATACTCCAGCGTGCGACAGCGTCGGTCATCGGCGTCAGGTCGCGCGTCTGATCGGCGTGCTATTTTCAAGAGTTCAACAAATTTGAACACTCAGCGTCAGATCGCGGCGTCCTACCAATGAATGAGGGGTTTTGTGTTCATGGTTTACGCGTACTTTCAAAGGCGCCAAATTAAAACGAGAAGGGGACGGGGAGTAGAAATTATGTCGCTGTTACGAAATGACTCATGTGACTAAAATGTCGGATGCGGAAGAGGTCCTCATGCATGCGAGGGACGTCTCCTCCTTATCCTATACAACACAGCAATGGCCGGTACATTTAAAAGCAGAAGTGCAGATCCTCTTCTTTCATTTTGAAGTGGCAGATACATATTATTGCGAGAGCATTCACAGTCTCTCGATAAGACGCCGACAAAATCGTGCGGCCGGGTCAGCGTCGAACGCAGCGTCGTGCATCGGTCGCCGGCGATTGTCGCCCATCGGAGTATGAACTCGCGTTTATCCGGCCACCACGACCAACTTGTCTAACATGCAGGTTATTGAATATACACATTCCAGGCCAAGTTATGAAAGGCTTGATTAGGGTTACATGCTCATGGAAATCGTCCAAGGCGTACATTGTAATGGTTATCCCATGGTGATGTCACTTTATAGAAATGACATGACATTCATTAACCCTCGCCTGCGATTAACGGACCTACAGGGAAACAGCTTCTGATTTCAACCAAAACAATTTCAATGCCTCTTTGGTCAAACGACAACTCAAAACGCATGGACCCTTCGCAAGTAGTACAAAAACCTGAAATCACTCAATATCGTTATTCATATCCAAGGATCATCCCATCTTCACTACCTTCATCGTCTATGGTAGGCCGTAGTGGACATAAATGCCGATTCATGTTCTAGAACATAATTATTAGTGTTCTAGAACATAATTTGACCAATAGGAGAACAGGAATATTGTTCTAGACCGTAATCAACCAATCATTGACCAGGAATAATGGTCTAGATTCCTGGCCAGTGCTTGGTCGATTAATGGTCTAGAACATAATTCCTGTACTGTGATTGGCTGATTTATGTTCACGTGACACCTGCCAGCGATCACGTGACCCCTGCCAGTGATCATGTGACCTCAGACGATGAACATGAGGCTGATCCACGATTCTCGACACAAGGTCGCGAACACCATCCGGAGAACCGGATGTGTTTGTGGCGGCATTAGCCCAGTAACTTAACAATTCTCATTTCGTTTACATGGTTTATTATTTACGTCATTCCACAGATCACGTAAAAACTGAAAGATACAAAAATATAGGGAAGATAAGTAAAATGCAACACAGCCAGATACCAAGGATACAAAAGAAAGGAAATCTACAGGGAGCCTAGCTGAAAGGACGAAACTGTCATGGAAAATTTGGGCATGACCTGTAGCCTAATTCACTTTAAAGTCCAAGGAACTATTTGACAGTCTCAAGGATTACCTAACATCCCTCTAAATTACCAAGGGATGGTCTATACATTGATGCATTGAACAACACACACAATGCATGTGATCCGAGTACACAACCTTGTGTACTGCAGCCATTACAGCAGAAATCCGCTATAAACACTTGAATATTCCTCGTATTCACTAATTACCTTGACTGGGCCTAAGTACAGAGCAAGTAAATGTCATTAAAGTACCATAAAGGTGTAGTAAAGTGTACAGAAATCTATTTCTAGCAATTTCGTTTCTTGTTTACATTCTGTCACTTCAATTCCGTTTCCGGAAGGTGCTGTCATCTGTCGTTGCCATTAGAAACCAATTCGCTTCAGGCTATGCTCAAGGCACCTCATAAAACACCTGATTAAGACCACCTGCGGTCCGTAGTGATTTCTATCATATTATTCAGTGCAGCCTATATACATTCGTAATGCATTTACCTCTGTTGCCTCCGTCAGTAGCTTTGATAACAATGAATAAACGGGAAAGAAGGGCGGACTGGCCCCGGAATACGACTCTGTCTCTCAAGAGAATCGGGCAAAAGCGTGCTCGAGATGGCGTCGTCACGTGACATCAAAAGGCGCGAATCTACTCAAGGCGCCAAGTTCTAAACTTAAAAAACTTAGCTGTTTCAACTTGAAAACAGTGACATGGCTCTCCTAAATTATTCATTAATTCAAACCAACAATACACAAATCTCAACCATGGTAACCATTGCAACTACGCTTAGGCCTATGGTATATGGCACAAGACAACTTGAAGTAAAACTTCGAACAGAAATACACCCTTCGTTACAATCTTGGGACGAATATTTCAGACGGATACACCACATGACTTGGATCAGCCTTGAACTTGCTATCACAACGCTAGAAAGTGTATATTGCGATGGTAGGAACTAGGTTATGTTTTAGGCCCTTTTGACCAAAGACCTTACAGGTCTTTTGCCCCAAATAAGCCTACAACCCCCAAAGAACCATCCACCACAATACACACTTTCTATCATTCATGAGATTCCCAGTGAAGCGTTGCAATGAAATGGTCAGTGAAATGGTGAGGGAATACTAGAGCTCAATGGGTTATTCCATTAAAATAAATGGCCTTTTTACTGTCTTCATTATCCAAAACTGAAGTTAAAACCAAACATAATTATTCATCAGCTTCTGGAGTAATAAAGTATTATCCAATAGCAAATCAACATAAAAGTAAATTCACCTATGACTTCTTTAATTTAGAAGTAACTGTTAATACTAATAACTTCTTCAGACTACAAGAAACTAAGATAACACCTGGGTTTTTGAGCCTGAAAAATAAGAAAGACTGCCTGCGACTGGAAAAGAATCCATTATCGTTTTACCAGAACCAATTTAACATGGCTGTTTGGTTTGCTACAACAGGTTGTGGTATTTCAATAGACGATCACTTGAATCACAGTGACCCATTGTTAAGGTCAATTTACAGGTTTCATGTTTACTATCAAATATTGAAGATCATGAAGAATCTAGAGATACCAATTCCAGGTGAAAGTGATTTTAATGAGACAAACAATAACATTAACCGTAGGAAACTAGGAGGGTTATTGAGTGAATTTGGTTTAAAAGACGAGTACGATTTCTCGGTGTTTGAAAATAATGGTGGTTGGAGGTCATGGAGTGTACCGGATTACAACCCGAACATAACTGATCCCGGATATTACATCAATGATTCTAAAATCAATTTCTTCCTCATGCAAGTTCATGAAAATAGAATGCCACCGATGTTCAGTAAAGACTGGGATGCTGGAATGGCTAATTTCAAATATCCTGATACCTTCATTAAGTATCATGTGAAACAACACAAGAATGTATTTGATGTAATTACACAAAATGAATGTCAAACCTATCAACAATTCATGATATTTAAATCAAATGGTTTCTTTAATCCTGGAATAGAGAGGTTGAATGACACAATAAGAACATATGTTTACTGTATTCTGGGTGCTCAGGCGTTGACCAGAACACCAATAATTGGAGTACCGGGTACAGAATTGGATGCTCAGAAGGAATTTAACAAACTATTAAAGGACTCGATTAATCAACATCCTGATATTCCCACTTCAATTCAAAGATACCAAAAAGCAGTGAGTGACACTCATACAAGACTAGATTATGTAATAGCACCAGGATTGTATGTCATAGGATCAAATATGGTACTCGTTATTGGTAAGCTGGATAACTACAATAATAACATTTTAATAGCACCAAAAAATGCTAAACCCGGTAAGAATGACATTAACCACAAAAAGACCTTACCACCACCACTGATGGAAGGAAATAGTTCTAAGAAAATAAGAGTTAAGAGTAGCGTTGGTACTGTCAAGACGGACTTCGTCCTGAGAGCAAAGCTCGAGACCAGTCATACACCAAAGAGTAATGTTGTTACACCAAAAACAACTGAAACCTCAAAGAATACTCCTACTACTACTAAACTTGACACCAAAGTTGAGAAGGTGGATGATACTCATGAAACAATTAAATTCATGCTTTACTCAGTTGTTGGTACATTGATTGTTTTTATGGTTAGATAAATAAGTAATTATGGCTGAAGGAGGTGAAAATTATGAAATGAGTGATTACTATCCACATTACGATCCTGATTACGATCCTGATTACGAACCTGATTACAAACCTGAGGATTATGTTGATATCTTTGGTTTTAATAAAAAGCCTCGATATGATGACACAACATACAACACAGGAGGTGAAGATTATGCTGATATCTTTGGTTTTAATAAAAAGCCTCGATATGATGACACAACATACAACACAGGAGGTGAAGATTATGCTGATATCTTTGGTTTTAATAAAAAGCCTCGAGATTATGACACAAAATACAACACAGGAGGTGAAAATCTTACTGATGAAACTTCATTCAGTACACCAGAAAGAGTAAGAGGTATTGTCCCTGAATTGATGGAAAAGGAGTTAAGTTACGATACAATAGAGGATAAACTTGATACAGCATTGGGAGGATCAAACTGGAAGTATGACAAGAAAAAATTGAGTAATCTTTCACCACACATTAGTTACAAAGGTAACAAACTTTATTACAATCCGACAAATTCTGAATTTGATTTGATAAAAGATAAACTAGGAAACAAAAATTTATTTGAATATCCTGATAAAAATGGAGAAAAGATAAAGTTTATTCCTTTAACTAAGGATAATGGAAGCTTCTATGCTGAAGGCACATTAAAGACTAAGTTTGGTACTAGATTTGCTGACATGATTAAAGATATGATTGCACCTGAACCACCAGTAAGGGAACCTAAATCTGCATCCACTCAAACAGATATATTAATTAATGAGGTAAACAGTTCAAACAAACCAATAGATAAACTGATAGATGCTACTGATGATGAACTTAAATCACTGGGTTTTACTGAATATGCCTTGAGAGAACTTAGAGGGTTAAAACACGCTGGTGATGATCTAGCTGCAGTAAAGATGGATAAGGACATGCAAATAGAGGAATTAAAAGATCAGCTTCATAATTTAACAAGAGACTATGTAAAGTCTGTAGAAGAAGATACTGAAGATAAAGGAGAGTTGAAAAAGCAAATAGATGAACTAAATGACAAATTGTATGAGGAACAGTCAAAGGTATGGAGGTTAGACAATGACAGGGAGTCACAAACTAGAAGAATTAAACGTTTAATTGTTGATGTTCTAAAGAAACCAGATTCAACTATTCCTCTGAAGGACAGAATAAAGTTACTTTTTAAGACGTATGGTGTAACTATTAGCGCCATAATAACAGCTGTTGTAATGACATTTACAACTCTAGGTCTCAGTATCAGTAGTGTTTTAAGTGGTGCCACTAAATCTGTAAAACCAACTCCAGGACCAGACCCAACTCCAGGACCAGACCCAACTCCAGGACCTACACCAGAACCTGGACCAGGACCAAAACCATCAATACCAGATAAAGTAAAAGAAGGTCTCAAGAAGTTTGCTGAATGGCTGAAAGAACTAGCCAAGAAATCAGCTGCGGCTTTACCGGGAATCATCGGTTCTATCGTATCATTTCTCCTGAAAACAATTGGTGCAGTTGTTGGCTTTCTAGCTGAACATCTGATCATAGCAGTTATTGCTATTGTTAGTTCCATAATCTATGGTTTAATAGAGGGTGTTAAAGCCTTAAAATCACGTAAAGCCTTAAAATCACGTAAAAGGTCTTAGGTGAACTTCTATCAAAACAATGTTTAAAAAATAATTATTATGTAAATATGAATAAATACATCTCATTAAAATACTATTTTAGTAAATGTAGCAATGAAAATCTTACTGGATTCCTTTGTCCTAGGGTTATGGATCGAGCTCTGCCTAGGAGGGGAGAGTGTTGTCCTAGTCGAGTCCGACTAGGACAAAGTCCCGAGAGCAAAGCTCGACTCGAGCAGAGCTCTCAGGACGAAGTCTGACTGAGACAGGCAAAGTAGTCCTGCCAAGAATGAAAGAATATGACGTCAGTACCAACACTAATGCCCAATTCTGCCGTAATTGTAAAAGGTGGACCCTTTTTGAGTATCAAAAAAACTTGAATTCAGCAAGGTACGCAGCTAAAACTGTGAAGTATCAATTCTGCACCAATTGCAATTCGACTACTTACGATGATGATTTTAAAACTCTTGAGATCAATATTGACAACAAGACACGTTACTTTGACAGTATTCTAAGGAAACTTGGATGGAGGCGGCTGTCCGAATCGGCAGTTAAGTATTTAAAGGACTTTGTGAAAGGGTATTTACAGTGCTACTTTTCAAGTCACAGAAAATGTCTTAGTAAGCAGAGATATGAAAGTACTCTTCAGTCAGCCCTAAAAATGGGTATTAACACTCTCCCCTCTAAGTTATGTAACCAAGGGTTACATGGTGAAGCCATGCTTTTTAAATTTCACTGTGGGGAATATGATTGGTTTCTTGCCATTGAATTTATTAACAGGGCAATTGGTAAACCGCAATTAACCGATGAGAATATCACTGACCTTAGACTAGTGTACTATGCTTTCCTTAGATTTCTGCATTACTGTGGTGTCAAGGTCACCATTAACTACAAGGTATTTTTACACCAAGCCTTTAAAACGCTGAAAATTGATTATGTAATATTTACACCTTTTTTAACCAACAAGGAGCGAGTTAATGATTTGGAGAGATTATGGTATGATTTCACTCAAAGTATTTTCTTCCAGAATTACAAGGTTGAGAAGGAATATGACCAGGATATTGACAAGCAGTTTGACGTTTTACTGAGTGCCAGTGCAGGTAGAGACAATAACTGCATCAGTAGTATTAAGTTTACACCAGCCGGACTTCGTCCTGAGAGCAGAGCTCGAGCCGGACTTCATCCTGAGAGCATAGCTCGAGCTAGTGTTAAGATGCAATAAAGTTGTGAAAACAGCATTTTGCACTTAACAGTCATTTTTCCATAATTTTAAATGAATAATCAGCAAATGAATAGTCAGACATCTGCAGTGATTGAACAACAGATGAAACAGATTGGTGTTATGAGTCCTGAGAGCTTAGCTCGAGTTGGGGCTTCTAACCAACAGAACACTGGTAGTTACCAACAAAACAGAACTAACTTTCAACAGAACTGCTCTACAAATCAACAAGTTTCAAACAAGCAGTTGAATAGTTCAAATTTTGTTACTCCTAGTCAGGGAATAGTTAATTCTAGTTGCCAACTAGGATTAACTAGCAATCAACAAGGTTCAAGTAGCAATCAACAAAATTTGAACTATTTGACTGATAGTGGCCTTAAAGCCAAACAAGACTTAGAAATTTTAATTGCAACTGGTAAAAGCAAGGATTTCCTTAATAAACAAATAACTTTTAATGACTTAGATAATATGACTGAAAAAGAAATCTTAAAACACCATAGAATGTATGAAACAAAGATGGCTGCCAGACTTAATGATTCTTTGGGTAAGACAGTACTTAAAGCTTACACTAAATTATCAAGGTGGTTATTACCAATAGATGATGAAGATGATCTTTATCATGATCTTAGAAATGATTATTTGATAACTAACGAGTTGG
The DNA here is from genome assembly GCF_910592395.1 of Lineus longissimus. Classification (NCBI taxonomy): domain Eukaryota; kingdom Metazoa; phylum Nemertea; class Pilidiophora; order Heteronemertea; family Lineidae; genus Lineus; species Lineus longissimus. Next base: position 10,386,090 of record NC_088310.1, read on the forward strand.
ATAAATGGCTTGGATGGTTGAGTTTGAGAATGGGTGCACTAACTGCACTTGCCTCAACAACACTTATTACTTTAGGTCATTGTCATGAGGAATCATCTATGAATACATCGAGTATGACTGCATCAAATATGAATACACCAAATATGACTGTCTCTGAATGTGACAAACCAATAGATGAAAGTCAAGATATCACAGGTGGTGATGATAAAGAAGACTAAATTAACCTGGTTATGAGAACATAGTTCCAATTAATTTGAGCAAGATAAATGGAACTTGAAACTGTAACTGATACTACTCGAGCTATGCTCTCAGGACAAAGTCCGACTAAAGTTTCAGTGTCTAAGAAACCTCGATCAGAGAAACAATTAGCATGGTCTAGAGAACTGGGTAGAAGATCTAAGGAATTTAAGAGGATAAAAAAGGATAAGACGACATTTAAAGTACAGGACTCTGTCCCAAAAAACAGAGTTATGGAAAAGGAGGAAGAAGAAGTAGAGGAAGAAGAACCACAATCTCAAAATACTGATGTATCACTGCGTGAATCTAGTAGTAATACCTATGTCTATGTACTAGGTTTAGGTGCCGTTATTTTAGCAGCATTCATTATGTTTAAGAAACTTCCTAAAAAAGTAAGTAAAGAGCAGCGATCAGGCTTGAATCGAACTTTGTTCTCTGGACGTAGTCCTAATCGAGCTATGCTCTCAGGACAAAGTCCGAATGAAGCAGTCATGAAGGGATCAATTAACCCTCTTGTTAAACCTGTAGTTAAAGAGAAGAAATGTACTATTCCTTTAATGGAATGATCTCATCAGGTGGTCGAACCTTGTTCTCGGGACTTTGTCCTAGTCAGACTTCGTCCTGAGAGCAGAGCTCGAGTCCGAGGTGCTTGTCTTCACCACAAGAGTTTAACTCTATTCGGACTTTGTCCTGAGAGTTTAACTCTATTCGGACTTCGTCCTGAGAGCATAGCTCGATTCTTAACTCTAAAGAAACCTCTGTTCCTCTGAAATTAACTAGCTTACCATTCTCATCAGTGATTTCGAATTTTATGTGATTAGTACACTTATTTATCGTTTTCTTACAATTCGGTTCGTATCGCTGCATTTTTATTTGGTCACCATCTTCTACAGGTATGATGCAGAAAATGTTAGATGGTTTATTGTTGTAGAGGGTCTTAGCTTTGTCAACCAAATTAGCTTGCAGGAATAGATATTTCCTGTAAAAGTTGAGTGGTCTTGTGGAGTAGTATTTTCCATTCTTTGTGAATTTAGTTTGCTTAAAGCCAAACCACTCATTCACCACTGTGAGCTGTTTTTCTATCACCTCTCTTATGGTTTTTCTTATTTGAAAACCTTCTGTGTTTCTCTCAATCTTGATTTTTTCATATTTATCTAACTTGTATACTTTCAGAGGGTACTCTTTATCCTCTGTAAGTTCAAGGGTTATGTAATTATTGTTATCACAGTTGATCTTAATGTGGCTAATTCCAATTTCTTTTATGTATTTTTGCCATACCTCACAAAACTCACTTAAACTAAAATGTCGAGAGTATGGAAATGTGTATTGAGTAATGGTGTCTTTAGTTGTGGTAGATTCATTTTCCAAATACCGTTCGCAAACTTTCATGACTTCCTTTTCAAGTGTATCTGTTTCAAGTCCAGGAGCAAATAATGTCCTAAATACATCCATACACCATAATTGTTTATCTAAGGGCTCATTTGTTGTAATTCTGGTTATTTCGACTAGAAATGAGAAAATCCTGACTCCCTCTGGTAGAAAATCACCTGTCCACCATGAATTGTAAAAGGTTATCGATTTCAAAGTAATGGATTTTATGTCTAATTGGTATGTTAAGTAGTAATCAAATTTGGCTTCATTACATTCTTGTTCATTGATTATGAAGTCCATTTCTATTTAATTCAAGAGATTAATTGAATTTAATAAATTTTAATCTAATAAATAGAATGACTGATAAGAATCAGAAAATACTTTGCACTACATGTGACAAGTACATATCCTACAATAATATAGCTATTCACAGGAGAACCAAAGGTCACTTAAGTAAATTAAATCCGGATTATGTGCCTCTTGCTCAACCCCGAGCCCCATCACTGATCCCTAAAACTATGGATAAGAAACTTGCATTTGAGGAAAATGAGCTAGATGGCATAAAGAAAGTGAGTGGAATAGAAATAGTAAAACAATTTGGAAAGCCTGTAGTCACCATTAGTTTGAAGATTGACAGAGAAGCTAAACAAGTGTATGAATACAGAGATAAATTAGAGGAGGTATTATTTCAACTCAATGATTACCATCACAAAATTAGCATACCAGTATTTGCTCAGTTTGATCGACCTTTGGTCGAAGAGCAGAGCATTGATCGTCAGGGTGAAAGTGTAACCCGGACAAAGTCCCGAGAACAAAGTTCGACACACCCCATACAGTCTCCAATGGAAAGCATAATTTCAAGGAACCAGGCAATTTATGCCATAACCAACCAGTTAAACTACATTAAGACACAGATTGAGGAAAGGTACTTTCAAGGTTCTGGACTTACTTTAAATAAAATAGAGTCTTGTAACATGACCATCTGTTCTTACAAGAGGTGTAAAGGTGGTCATTACACTAAATTACCATTTAAAACAAAAGCAGTAATAAATGTGGAATCAAATGACAATAAATGTTTTCTCTGGTCTTTATTGGCCGCTAAATATCTGAAAGAAAATCCAGAGACGGACTTTGTCCTGAGAGCAGAGCTCGAGAGTACATTAAATATTACTACCGATATGCTAGAAATGACTTCGTCACGAGAACAGAGTTCGAAAACTACTGATATCAAAATCAAATCATTTCCTGTATGTATTCAAAAGGATATCCCTAAGATAGAGAGTGATAATAATCTCAAAATTAATGTGTTCAAGTTAGAGAACGAATGGGCTAAAAGCACCTGTGAGGCAAAACTAGAACCTCTCTACCTGTCCAAGAATCATGATGATGATGATGTCATCGATCTGCTGTATTTCAAGGACCATTTCATGTACATAAGAGACATCAATCTTTTCTTCAGGACACTAGCTCATAGAGTGTATCTTTGCAGGAGATGCATGAATTACTTTTACAGGAAGTCAACACTAGATAAGCATAAAAAGAAATGTGGAGAACACGATTACTGTAAGATTACTTTGCCTCCACCTAACAGTAAATGGTCACAAATTAAATTTGAAAAACACTCATTCAAAAATAGAGTTCCGTTTGTGATCTATGCTGATTTCGAAGCGATAAGCACAACAGTCAATGATAACTCGAGCTCTGCTCTCAGGACGAAGTCCGACACAACTCAGAGCAGAGCTCGAGTCGGACTTCGTCCTCAGACAGATACCACTGTTACCACTAAAAAACTTTTTAAACAAAATGCATCAGCTGTTGGTGTTTATGTTCACTCAGACTACGAACACCTTTACAGTAGCCAGTATGTGTCTCACAGGGGTGCTGATGTTGTAGATGTGTTCTGTAATTGGTTAATCAGGATGGAAGAACAATTCTCTAATTTATTGAACTGTAACTTTCCTCTAACAATGACAGATGAAGACTGGCATAAATATCAATTAGAAACACATTGTTACTATTGTAATCAACCTTTGGGATATGACAAGGTCAAGGATCATGATCACTACTGTGGTAGATATCGAGGTGCTGCTCACAACTCGTGTAATTTGAATGAAAAGAAAGCTATGTTTGTTCCAGTGTTTTTTCACAATCTCAGTAATTACGATTCTCACTTATTTATTAAAGAATTAATGACTAAGCTACCGAAGTACAAGAAACTGAAAATACTTGCCAAAACATCAGAGGAATACATTTCATTTCAGTTCGGTTGTTTCAGGTTTTTGGACTCGTACAGATTCCTGCAGTCCAGTTTAGACAACATAACCAAATCAATGTTGGATGATGATTTTAAAATTACCAGACAGCTGTTCCCAAATACCACTGACTTTAAGCTATTGAGGAAGAAGGGTTCAGTACCTTACTCTTTTTACACATCACATGAAAGCTACAATGTTACTTACCTAGAAAAGTCTATGTTTTTTGACGAATTGAAAAATGAAATGGCACCTGATTCTGCCTATGATGAGGCTAAGGTAATATGGGATCATTTCAAGATCAGGAATCACGGTGAGTTCATTGACCTCTACCTCAAAACTGATGTGATCCTTTTAGCTGATTTATTTGAGAAATTCAGGGATGTCAATTTGAACTACTTTCAGATAGATCCATGTCACTGTTACTCGGCACCAGGCCTAACCTGGCAAGCTGGTTTGAAGTACACAGGAATAAACCTAGAACTACTGACTGATACCAACATCTTACTTACTTTTGAAAAAGCAATACGAGGTGGAATTTCGGGTGTTATGGGAACAAGACATGTCAAGGCAGATGAACACCACAAACTACTCTACGTAGACGCAAATAATCTCTACGGCTGGTCCATGATGGAACCTCAACCTTATGGTAGTTTTGAAATGATAGATATTGATCCACTCGAGCTATGCTCTCAGGACAAAGTCCGACTTAACATGAATGTTATCAGTAAAGAGCAGATTATGGCAATTCCAAGTGATAGTGAAGTAGGCTACTTCTTAGAGGTGGATTTGGAGTATCCAGGAAATATTAAATTTAAGTCAAGGAACTTTCCATTCTGTCCCGAATCTCTCTTTATTGAAGATGATGAATTAAGTCCTTACCAGAGAGAGTTACTGGGCGATGATAAAAGATCAAATGTAGAGAAACTAATACTAACACAAAAGGATAAAACTAATTACATAGTGCATTACAGAATGCTACAATTTTACCTCAAGCACGAAATGGTACTTAAGAGGGTTCATTCAGTGATAAGCTTTAAACAATCAAAGTGGTTAGCACCATACATTGATTTTAACACTAAAAGACGTATGGATTCTAAGACTGATTTTGAGAAAGACTATTTTAAGCTCATGAATAATGCGTTCTACGGAAAGACTTGTGAGAATGTAAGGAACAGGGTTGAAATTGAATTTGTATTGGACGGGGAGAGAGCCAGGAATGTAATGGCCAATCCCAGGTTTTCATCGATATGCGTATTTGACGAACATAATGCTGCTATTAGCATGAGGAAAACATCAATGAAATTCAACAAACCAATCTACATAGGAGCTTCAGTACTTGAATTGTCTAAATTATTAATGTATGAATTCTATTATGAAGTTCTTCAACCGTACTTTGGTGAGAAAAATATTGAACTACTGTATCTAGATACAGATTCCTTTGTACTTAACATTAATACTGATGACTTAACTAAAGACTTAAAGGAGTTGAAACACTATTTTGACTTCAGTAATTATCCAAAAGATCATACACTCTATGACACCAGTAAGAAGAAGGTACCAGGCTACTTTAAGGATGAGCTAGGAGGAGTAGAGATGACTGAATTCATTGCCCTGAGAAGTAAGATGTACGCTTACAGGACAAAAAATTACGATTCTAAGAAATTAAAGGGTATTGCCAAGAATGTAGTAAAGAGAAATATTTCATTTGATGACTATGTTGATTGTCTTGAAAAGAGTAGGTCATTTTACCACAAGATGAGACACTTAAGATCAGATAAACACCAAATCTATTTGGAAGAAGTTGACAAAAAAAGCCTCAGTCCTTTTGATGACAAGAGGTTCATACTTGAAGATGGAATAAGCACCTTACCATTTGGAATGTATTATGAAGGCTACATAGATTACAGCGATTCAAACTTCGCTTGAGTTGCAAAAATCATTATTCGGACTTTGTCCTAGTCGAGCTTTGTCCTGAGAGCATAGCTCGATTAAATTAATGAATAGGGTGGTGCTGATGGTAGTGTTACTTGGTGAAATTCATCCCTAACACCAAAGTAATGATAATAGTGATAGTGATACACCACATTAGGATTAGGACTATTTAGTCGGACTTCGTCCTCGGGACCTTGTCCTAGTCCGACTTCGTCTTGAGAGCATAGCTCGAGTCGAACTTTGTTCTCTGGACGTAGTCCGGGTCCTGTTTGATTTACTGAACTTTTAGTTTTTCTAGCATCTCTGTCTGTGCTAGTTTTTTTCCTTCTTCTAAAAAAGTCTTCTTTTAAGGACTCTACATCAACAGCTGAACTTGCCTCCCTTTGTTTTTTCCTAATGGCATTTTTCATCGAAATGTATTTCTCCTTCTCCTTGAGAATCAAAGTAAACTCATCTGTAGATATGTGAGAATCGGTTAAGGCTTTACTAACCAAATCATTGATTGTGTTCAGTTTTGAAATTGCCAACATTCTGATATTCTCATGCTTTTCAATTTTCCTTAGAATATTCTTTTTCTCCCAGCCTAAGGCTGATGAAATAATGGCACTACCTATTGTTACGCCACCCAAAGCTAAGCCTATCGGTGCCGTGATGACACCAGCTAGAGCGGAAACACCAACAGATCCGGCTGCTACGCTAGTTAAGTTAAGGAAATGGCTAATGCCAGTAATTACGCTAAATGCTTTTTTGTACTTTGAAAATATCTTTCTTCTAAATTCAATCTCGCTTTCTAAGAAACTCTTAACCTCACATATTTGTTGTAGTCTGAAAGCCTGAGGGTTACTTTCTGTATGCTTTTCAGACCTTTCATAGTTCAATTGACTTTCAGAGTTTAAATTACTTAAATCTGGATAAACCTTATTGTCTCCATCCATTTAATTAGTGGGAATAACTAGAATCAGTTGTTCTGTCATTTCTAGTGTTTAGTGTTGATCCTACAGACACTACAGGTTTTTGAAGTACATTAAATTTTAAAGGTTTTTCTGTCCCAGCAGGCCCAGCAGGTTTTAAAGGTTTTTCGGGACCAGGCTCCAACTTTGACTCTACTTCTGCCTCTAATTCTCTATGAAATCGTTCTAATCTTTCTTTCCAATTACGTGGTCATTTTGTGTAACCCCAAGTTCTATTCATTTAATTAAGTAAAATAAAATCAATTCACTGCAAAGAGTAAATTTCTTTCAAGTCTATTATTCAACTTAATCATCTCGTTTATGATTTCTGTCTGACTACATATGTTAATGTTCTGGTTCATTCTCATGTTATTATTTAAATTCGATAATCTATCAAGCAGAATCATATTTTCATCACGAAGATAATCCCCGAAATGCTGTGATATCACTATTTTCCAATTTGGTATTACATCCTGGTCTCGAAAGACAAACCAGTTTTCACTTCTCATCTTTACCATGAAATCCATTGACCTATCCAATTGATCCTTAAATAGTGTGTAGTCTACTTTAGCACTCTTCTGTCTGTTTTCTGTCTTTTCCATTTGTCTCATGTTAAACCAAGCAAAGCACAGTTCAGGTTTATCTTTGAATTCCTTGATTGGTAAGACATGATCCAACTCTTCTTCTACTATTCGAACTCTGTTCTCGGGACTTTGTCCTATTGGAGATAGACTCCTCTGGTACTCTAACCACTGTGAGAAGAAACTGTCTGTACATCCTAGATTGAATGATGAATTACCAGTCGGACTTCGTCCTGAGAGCAGAGCTCGATTACACTCTCCCTTAGAAATGCGGTTTAGACCAACTCTAATTTTGTGTCTGTCTCTATTACCATTTTGGTCAAGGTAATCCTTTTTGTAATATGAATTAAAACATGATCTGCAGTTACCTCTATTTCCGTCTTTACCAAATTCAACATCACTTAGTAATTTAATTTCATAACATTTATTACATCCCTTGATTTTACTTGAACCACATTCTTTACAGTAATCAAGTAGTTTATTACGCCTGTTCTTTTCAAAATTAATTTCAGGTTTCTTTTCACAGCACTTAACACAATAAATTGTAGGTTGATTTTCCATATTTTGATTTTCCATGTTTTGATTTAAGATAAACTGATTTATCATATTTTGATTTAACATAATCTGATTTATCATATTTTGATTTAACATATTATTTTGATGCAAATAATACAAAAACTTCTGAATATTCTGATTCATCATATTATCATGATTCATCATATTATTCTGATTCATCATACCATTTTGATTCATCATACCATTTTGATTATCAAATATTGCTCCATCCATTTCTTTCTTTATTTAGTAGGACATTTTTTTTTAAAATTACGTTTTTCGAACTTGTTCTTGTGACTTAAGTCACTTTAGAGACTTTATTTCATTTCAATGATTTGATATCAGAAACTGGTAACCATTCATTGAACTTATCACTGTAACCCTTCCACTTCACTAATCCGTATTTCTTGCCTTTACTGGTCTTGTACCTTAGGATTTTCTCGATCTTGTACTCTAGCTGGTCAGGATTAGGAACATAGCTCAATTCCTCTTCATAGAAATATCCTTGAATTTCTTCTTTGTGGTTATCCTCAAGCTGGTAGACGATAGGGTGAGTAAAGATGATCTGTTTGATTTGGAACACCTCCTCAGTGTAGTTGGGCATGTAACCTTTACCGAAAATGGACTTGTACTTTGAAATTCTTACACTGTCACCTACTTTGTACTTTGGATTACCAAATGTCTCTTTGAGGTGAAGACCGTAAAGATTGTACCACACTGTTCCTTCGTTTTCCATCTTTCTGGCGTCTACAGGTTTCATACCTATTGATGAGTGAAATGTGTTATTGTAGCCGCTGACCAGGTCATCCAGAACGTCAATCCACTTGTCTGTCTCCTTAGCGGTGAAATAACGCCACATTTTTTCTTTAAGGGTTCTATTGAATCTCTCTACTACTGCTGCCTTCTTATCAGATTTTGTGGAGAACCATTCTATGTCATTTTCTGTTAAGAGTTCCTTGAAGTGTTTGTTGTAAAATTCTTTACCGTCATCAAACTGGATTTTCGTTGGTTTTGCTTCCTCAAATATCACTTCAAATGCATCTCTGATTTCTTCTTCCCTCTTACTCTTAACTGCTAGAGCCCAAGAAAAACGACTAAATAGATCTATGACTGTTAAAATGAATCTGTTGCCTTTATTTTGTTTCTCGAATTTTTGCATGTCAACCAGATCTGCTTGCCATTGTTGATCGATGTACGATACCATTGTCTTCCGGAACGTAAATTTCTTAATGGCCGGTTTGTGTAGTTGGTGAGTTGGTAGTGTTTCTAGAAATTCTTTCACTTCTTTTTGTTTAATAAGTTTTCCTGAGCTCTGCTCTCGTGACGAAGTCATATCTTCCTTGACCTGTTTCCAGATTTTACTCAAAGAACTGTAAGCCACGGGACTCTCGGGGTTGTAGTACAAATCCCTTAGATACTGCTGTGTGTCATCCTTTACATTCATTTAAATGAGTGAAGTATTTATTTACGAGCCACACAATATGTTAATTTCTGGTGTTACCAATTGTGGTAAGACATATTTTGCCCTTGACCTCTTAGAAAAGGAGTATCGGCACAAGTTCCAGAACATAGTCATTTTCTGTCCAACATATTTCAACAATAAGACATATGAAAGGAAATGGATTTACCAAGACAAGAACGTCTACATAGTTAATCCCGAAGCTGTGGCCAGTAATTTGGACCTTGTGCTTCAGTTTGCTACTCTGACCTTTGCTGGTTCTAACACATTATTCCTCATTGATGACTGTGCTAATTTGAGAGACACAAAAAAGAAGGTGTCCGAGTTATGTAATCTTGCCTTTTCCGGCAGGCACTACAATCTCACTGTTTGGTTACTAGTTCAGAAGTACAATTCAGTTGTCAAGGACTACAGAGAGAACATAAGAATTTTAGTCCTGTTCTTTAACAAGGATGAATCAGCCATGAAAGATGCCTTAGAAGAAAACAGTGTTATTCCTAAGGAGAAAAGACAGTACTACATAGAAGAACTTAAGATGAAAAAAGGATCAAAACTGATCATTAGACTACAACATCCATTTGGATTTACTCTTTCCCATCAAAAATCTTAGTCCCGCTTCTGATCATCAGGACTGTGTCCGATCATCAGGACTGTGTCCGATCATCAGGACTGTGTCCGATCAGTGGTCTTAGTCTTTCTAACCCTAGTAAAATAATAAATTATTAACCCTAAACCACTAAGTCCTAGGATAATCCATAGGTATTCGTATTTCTTCATTTCATCACTAGGTTGGTAGTAATCACTTAATTGTGGTCGCTGAGGTAGTACAATAGTTCTTTCTGGATGTAAATGATTGTAAACAGTAAGTGCTGAATCAGTATTGTTAAAATCAATAGAAGCGTCTCTTTCTCTCTTTAATTCAAGGTTAACGAAGTCAATGGTACTTTTCCTATGTTCATCCCATTCTGTGGATGCTCTTTGCAATTGCTCTTGAGCTAAATTATGTCTCTTCATTTCAGTCTCATAGCTATTCTTGTCTAGTTTTTTAAAAAGGTAACCGGATCCAGTGAATGCTAATCCATTGATTATTGCAGATCCAAATAACATACCAATGCCAGCCATTTAATTCCAGTGAATTTAATGATGTGTCGGACTTTGTCCTGAGAGCATAGCTCGAGTTAATACCAATTGGTACTATACATTATGACCATTAAGATCGATGATGTCACCTTTTTCATCAGTTAAGCGAATATTCAGCTTATTGAATCTTGGTTTACAGGGAATTGCTATTGGTTTCTCAAATGTGTATGCTATTAAATCTCCAAAATCAGCTTCCTTTATTGGTCTTGTGGTTAGCACATCAGATGCTTCACCACTACTTAATACACTATTAGATTCGATTATGTCACAGTGAAAAACAAAATGGTTAATTGGTCTAAAATTGATGGGTTTCTCGCTTACAACATCATCCTTAATTTTATTGTCTAAAGGGTAAGGCCATTCTGATTTCATGCCAAATAACTCATTACTTTTACCAATAAAATAGATCTGATAATGCGCCTCATTGTTTCTCTTTAGGAAGTGTAAGACGGCCTTACCTGTTGGTTCTTCAAGGTCAAATCTGACAGCACCTCTACTCATACTATTTTCTTTCAACTTATCCGCAAATACTTTTGAAAAGCTCTGTAGGTCATAGAGACCATCTGGTAGCGTAATCTCTGCCACATCAAACCCCTTAACTTTGATTCGGTTATTCTCCCTGGCTGCACTTATGTTGTAGAATGTAAAAGGTATTACTGCAAAAGTTAAAGTGATGCTACATGCATCCTGAATTTCAGTCTTGAGATTGACTGTTAAATCACTTGAACTCTGATCTGGATAGTCACTTGAATCTATGTTCATTACAGTAACCATTTACTTAAGCAAATTTTCGTTTTCAAATTTACCTTTTATCAAATAAGTAAATTATTCTTACTTCATAATATTTCTGGGTAGGATTCCTTGATCGTAAAGGTACTCTAATGTTCCATTACTAATAGCTACAGTTCCACCCAGTTTAAGAATTTCCTCTAGGTTGGCCTGACTTGGGGGACCAATATTGATTCTCAAGAACCTTTTCAGTAACATAGAGTAACCAATTGTTGTTGATGCCAACAGTAAACTTTGATACAGTGTATTTATGATATCTTTCTTTCCTGGTGTATCCATTTAATTACTTAGAAAATCACTAGTAAAACTCATTTATCTAGTATTCAGTGCTGGAGCGAACTTTGTTCTTGCAACACCTTAGTGTTGGAGTGAAGCAATCTGAGAATTCTGGATGTTTACCTGGGCGTCAGAAACCACGAATATGTGCATTTTGTATGGTCCCTTTCCAGATTTCTTTGTAATAGATAATTGAATACCATCTTTTGTGTTCTGGAGCTTCTTTCCTGATCCGTGTAGACGATTATCTTCAGAAGTTCTCAGGTCCAACCATAAACCATAGTGATTAGAATCACCATAGTATTTCTCCATGGTCATGTTACAGTCATGAGTTTTCTTCAAATCTTCAGACATAAAATGTTTCTTGATCTCCTCCCATTGATCCATCATTCTCATTCCTTCTGGGAACACCTGATTGGCAACACCCTCTATTGTGATCTGCACTTTACTTATGTTAGGGTTTTCAAACTTCTCTGAATCTCTAGCTCCATCTACATAGTCAGACACAAATAGTAATAATAATCCTTTAATAGACATTCTTGGAAAGTTGATGTTCTCATTAATTAGTGTTTCATTAGCAGTAACATTGACTGTCTTAAAATGGTCTACCCAATCATAAAATATTGAGAATCCAGAATTGTACTTGTTACTCAATTGACTAGCAATCATCTTATTAGTAACCGTGTCGTATTCAAAACAAATATTCTCTAGTTTGTAGCCCATACTTGCTGTGGTTGCGGTAACTATGATCTCTTCCTTTGGTGCTAATGTGATTTCAATGATAACATCTTCTTGAATTGGAAACTTGTAAAATGGAGCATGATGATGGAATAGTTCAAAATCTAATGGTATTTTGTACTTCTTGTCAAACACTTTCTTTAAAGTCTTTTCATTAGCTGTTTCTCCAGTGACATCAGCTTCAGCGACTCCTGATCTTAATTCTCTAAGATTTTTTGACTGAATACCCTGAAAAACTCTATCATTTCTTTCTTCTCCAGTTAGCCACAGATCTTTAAATGTAGAATAATGACTGTATTCGTCAAGGTCAAATATCTGCTCTGTTCCCCACTTAACCACCATCTTTGAAATCAAGTTTCTACCAAGATTATTTACAACACTATTTTTAGAATCACCAGAAATGGTTACATCAGCAGACAGATAAAGAGATTTAGGTACAAAGAATGTATTCTCTCGCAATGCCGGTATTCTAACATACAGTGTTTCTTTGGGGTTAGCAGATGAGGGGTTATGAGTAATGATATGATGCTGCCTCTCAGCTTTCAAACCAAGTGGAATCTTATGTGCCCTTTCGGTATTTAATAAATATCCTGTTGCCATTTCTATTTATTTACTAGTAAAATTATGTACATGCAGTGAACAGTGCCAACATCATATATCAGGTAAAATGCACGGAAACGAATGTACAGTGTACAATACTTACAATACTTACATTTTCCAGGCAAAATTAAGGCCTCTAAAATTCATGGAGCGTGGCTTTATGCCACATATGGTAATTGATAAACTATTCTTTATTGTAATATTGATCGGCTCTCATTAGCAATTCAGTCATGCGCATTTTGGTCCAACGATCCCTGAGAGAAGGATGGTTGCTATGTACAAACACAAACTACCATCTTGTTGACCAGAACCGATTGCGACATCTTTCATTGTAACATCTAACTAAACAAGCTTGACATAGGCCAGACTCGAACCCGGGTATTCTGCGTGGTAAGCATATGTTATCTCACTAGGCACGCGTCACAGCTGTCATGTGATATCTCATTCAGTGTGGCACATGCATGGGAATAGGGTCAATTTCTCTGCTATTTTTTAACGGATATTTGCCTTGATGAGGTATCCTTGGAAAGCTATTGACGTGTACTTTCTGTTGGAATACAGTAAGTCATGATTACATTAACCCATTGAACTCTAGTATTCCCTCACCATTTCACTGACCATTTCATTGCAACGCTTCACTGGGAATCTCATGAATGATAGAAAGTGTGTATTGTGGTGGATGGTTCTTTGGGGGTTGTAGGCTTATTTGGGGCAAAAGACCTGTAAGGTCTTTGGTCAAAAGGGCCTAAAACATAACCTAGTTCCTACCATCGCAATATACACTTTCTAACGCTACCGCAACACAGTTCAGCTTTAAGCCTGCTGAAGCCTTACAAACAGTCCATAAAACACGGTTCAGCTTTAAGTCTGCTGAAACATTAGCAACGCTTTGGATGGATGCGCCTCAAGATTTTGATCAACCTTAAACTTGCTGACCAATGCTACAGTTAAGTAACGCAGTTACATATATATGATATATATTCAGCTTTAAACCCGCTGAAACAACAATTAAGACTCCAGAAGAATTCTTAAAGTTAGGCATTTTGCCTGCAATTCAACACACTTACAGTATGAAATCACAAGATCATATAAATGAATAATCTACGGATTTCAAACTCCTCTGGGCAAAGAAATTGAATCAGAGCCCAGACCCACAGTAAGGCATTTGGCCTAGATTCCAACAACATATTTACAAAGAGTTTGGAGGGCTATGAAATCACAAGATCATGATGAATGATGAATAATCCTCAGATTTCAAAGCCCTCTGGGCAGAGAGTCTGTGCCGGGAATAGAATCCCACACTAGTACTGCTAAATTGTCCTTTAGTTTAGTTTGGCTCTCCATCCGGGACGTCCCGGGAAATAAGCGCGATTACCTTATGGATGGGGCGCTCAAGGTGGCCGTTTTTTACCTGTAGCTTTAGCGTTCTTACCAGGCCATCGTGGCTTTCGCGGGCGTCCAACACGCGGGCGAGAGGCCAGTCGCAACGTGGACGGGCGTCATCCATTATACAGACAATATCATCTTTGGTCAAGTTGCGCTGGACTTTGGTCCATTTTTTGCGTTGTTGCAGCGTGGGCAGAAATTCTTTCCTCCACCGGGTCCAAAATTGATTGGCTAAATGCTGAACGGCGCGCCAACGTTTTCGACAATACAAATCCTGCTCTACAAATTTACCGGGGAGGGGCATGACGACCTTAGACTTGAGCGTCAGCAGTTGATTGGGACACAATGGCTCCAAGGAGTCTGGTGACTTCGTATCCACATATGTCAGGGGTCGGCTGTTGACAATCAATTCTACTTCAACTAGGAGAGTGTGTAACAGCTCATCATCTAATCGATTCCCATGCTTTGCTAGTAAACTGGACAGCACATTTCGAGCACACCCAATCATCCTTTCCCAACTACCGCCCATGTGACTGGCGCTAGGAACATTCATATCAAATTGGACCCAGTCACAATTGTCTTTGAGTAACTCACGAGCTATTTTATCATTGTCCATTTCAGCCAATGCGGCGGCGAATTCGTTTCGTCCCCCTATGAAGTTTGTTCCGCGGTCGCAGCGCAATTTTCTGATTGGCCCCCTGCGGCAAGCGAAGCGACGGTATGCGTCGATGAACGAGGTTGTATTCAGACTGTTAGCTACCTCTAGATGAATAGCTCTTGAGGACATACACGTAAAAAGAGCTACCCAGCGCTTGTTATCATTGCGACCAGATTTGACAATGAACGGCCCGAAGTAATCGACAGCGCTGTGCGTGAATGGAGCTGCGGGCTAAAAGCGATCCTCTGGAAGATTGGCCATTTTTTGACCACATGGGGTTCCTCTTAATTTGCGACACGAAACACATTTCATGATGTAAGTGGTCATGGCGGCTCGCCCCCCGACAATCCAAAACCCAGCTTGCCTGGTGCTATTCAAAGTGATGCCACGTCCTGCATGTCCTTCCATTTTGTGGTGATGGTCAATGATCAGATTGGTGATGTGGCTGCTTCGAGGCAATAGAATCGGCAGTCTCACTGACGAAGACACTTTGGCATGCTTGATTCTTCCTCCAACTCTCAAGATTGACTTGGCATCTAGGAATGGATCTAAGGAGACAAGACTGCTGTCTTTACCCACATGATTGGTTCCTGTTGTCTTTTCTTTCCTTTGGGTTGGCTGGTTGGCTGTCATCAAGGTTTGAATCTCTCGTGGAAATGATTCGTTCTGTGTTATCTTCAGGATTCTGTTCTGGGCCGTCTGCATTTCCTGGACTTTAACTGGTGTATATCCTTGAACTGCAGTGCTATTTTTTAGCAACTTGAAATAGCGCAAGCACAGAGCAACAGCTCTTTTTAACCTAAACCAGTCGGAGAAATATTCAAATCTTTCAGTCATGCTTGCAAACTTGGCCGGATTCACAGACACAATCGTTTTATTCACAGTGACAGACCGTTTCACTTCTGGGTCGTCGTCTGCTATTGGGATCGGCTTCTTTGTCATCATAAGAGTGGAGCTTTCACTGTTTTGTAGGAACTCTGGACCTTTCCACCATAATCTGCTGTTTATGAGACCTTCAGCATTTGTACCACGCGATGCTATGTCTGCAGGGTTGCTTTCTGTAGCCACATGTCTCCACTGACCTGGTGTTGTGACATCACGGATTTGCTGTATTCTATTCGCTACAAACACATGGAATCGCTTGGAATCGTTTGAAATGTAACCCAACACAACCATGCTGTCTGTATGATACAGGGCTTCTATTTCTTGCATCTTAAGCTCTCTTTCCAAGAAGGCTCCAACTTTCACGGATGTTACAGCGGCGGGTAGCTCCAATCTTGGGATCGTCATGGCCTTGGGTGGCGGAACTCTGGATTTTGACATAACCAATGCTGTTTCAACTCTCCCCTTGTCGTCCACCTGTTTGAGATAGCTACACTGACCATATCCATTTTCACTGGCGTCTGAAAAGCAATGCAGCTCCGTACGCACTACTGGTCCAAGCTCCCTTGTTTTATAGCATCTTGGGATATTTGCTTGTGTGAGTTTCTCAAGTCTGATCGCCAATTTTCCCATTTCATACTGATGTCTTCTGGCACAGGATCGTCCCAATCGGCTTTCTGGCCACACAATTCCTGTAGGATCAATCGTCCCTTCAAAAGAACGGGTGCTACCAGACCTAGTGGGTCGAATATTGAAGAGACCGTTGATAGAATACCTCGGCGGGTGAGT
This sequence comes from Lineus longissimus, assembly GCF_910592395.1. Classification (NCBI taxonomy): domain Eukaryota; kingdom Metazoa; phylum Nemertea; class Pilidiophora; order Heteronemertea; family Lineidae; genus Lineus; species Lineus longissimus. The sequence continues at coordinate 10,402,688 of NC_088310.1, forward strand.
GGTTTGTCCTTCAAACTGATCGAGAACTGGAAAATGTCGGACTGGACGTGCCATCCTATTCCCAAGGTCCTTTCCATGGGCAATTCATCATGTCTCAGATCCAGACTTTGAACATTCTTTCCTCTCTCGGACTGTGGTACAGCTTTGAGTACTTCTTTCTCACTTGACACAAATTTGTGCAGGCGAAAACCCCGTTCTGAGCACAATGCAGTGGATTTTGTAACAATGTCAATAGTTTCAGTGATACCATCCAGGGACTTGGGCCCATCGTCTGCATAAAAGTCATCCCTCACATAGTCCGCAGCCTCCTTACCACACTTGTCCTCCAGTTCATTAGCGGCAGCTTTCAATGCAAAATTTACGCATGCTGGGGACGAGGTGGCCCCAAAGGGATGAACGGTCATCCTGTATTCGCAAGGCGGATTGTCTAGGCAGCAGTTTTCCTACCACAAGAAGCGAAGGAAGTTTCTATGCTCCCTGTTTACTCCCACTTGGTGGAACATACCCTCTATATCACAGGAGAAGGCTATCAGCCCTTTTCTGAACCTACACAATACGCCTGTAAGATTGTTGGTTATGTCGGGACCTTGCAATAATTGCTTATTCAGTACGGCGCCGTTGTACTCCGCGCTGCAATCGAACACAACCCGAATTTTTCCGGGCTTGTGCGGATGGTACACCCCATGGTGAGGTATGTACCAGATTTTACCATTGTTCATGTCAAGCTCGTCCTCGGGCACCCTTTCAGCAAACCCATTTTTAAGTAGGCCATCCATGAAAGCCTTATAATCTTCTCTGTATTGCTGATTCTTTGACAACCTCCCCTTCAGCTGCTTCAGTCTCTTCTCGACCATTGGTCGGTTGTTGGGCATTCTGACATCGTCCGGTAAAGGAAGGGGCGTCTCAAAATGGCCGTCATCTCGAACATGAATCTCATCTTTCATCAGTTGAATGAACCTTTTGTCGTTGACTGATGTCTTGGCATCTGGGTTGGTCTCCCTCTCATTAAACTCTAGCTGGAACATCTCAACAACTTGGCTGGGATTCATCTCTTTGGCACTAATAGAATAGACAAAATGACCTGAAACCGAATGATTGTTAGAATTTCCAACTCGACCGACGACCCCCCACCCCAAGGCGGTGCGGACGCCATAGGGATCATTATCGTCCCCAGGCACAATTTCTAGCGGTCTGATGGCCTTTGTGCAATTGTTGCCAATTATAATACCAACTTCAACTGAATCCAAGTACCTAGTCAATTCTTCTGCAATTTTCTCAAGGTGTTTCCATTTCCTGGCAGTTTCTGGTCTCGGTACTTGACTCGGGTCTGCAGGTATAGCTGCATGGGAAAGAACGGCAGGCAGATTCACTTCACTTGACTCGCGTAGTCCTCTTACCACCAATCCGTCTACTTTCTGGCATGCCACCATTTCCTCGCCCAATGCTGTCGACATCTTCACATTGACGGCGTCACCATGTACATTTAGTTTGTCCAATACCGAGTCAAGGACCAGGCAAGCGTTTGCCTGATCGTCTAGCAGTGCGTAAACCACAGTAGTTTCCAGCGGGTGGTCTTTGTGGTAAATTGAAACAGGTACTATCAATGAATGAGCGCAATCGCAACTAGTAGTATCTGAATCATATGTTTTAGTACAGCGCACAACGGCATTCTGATCTGTGGTACGCGAAGTGGTAGGTGCGGGCTGGCGCGAGTAATCATGTAGTAGGGTGGGATGTGTCAATTGACACACCTCGCATTTCATCTTGCTTAGGCACCGGAATTTTTTATGCCCTTTCTTGAAACACCCCAGACACAGACCCTTGCCCTTCACTAACTCCAACCTTTCGATCAAAGATTTGCCCCTGAACACTGCAAAAGATTCCAGTGAGTGGGCCCGCTGGCATAATAAACAAACAGCAGGTGCCCTCACCCCAGAATTATTACCAGTAGGTACATTCACCTGAGAATCATTACGCCCACCAGAAATATCAGAATTAGTTGCAAAGGCAGAAACACTAAACCCCTTTGAAACATTCTGACTAGGCCCCTTTTGCACAGATTGAGGATCACGTTTAGCGCCATGATTGGGAACATTTACAACAGATGATTGTCGTTCAAGTAAAGGATTGCAAAGGATCCTTGCTTCCCTTTCGATAAATGCACACAATTTCGAGAAGGGCGGATGTTCATTTCTTGGTTCCCCACGACAGTTCTCAGAATCCTCGTATTGCCAGTTGTCGACGAACTTGATCCACCGGATCTGTAGACCTCTTGGCAGCTTGGTGAGTATGGTATCCTGTTCCAGGGAGTCGTTCAACACCGACAGTTGACCAAGGGTTGACATGGCGCCCTCGCATTGATTCAGGAAATCAGCGAACTCACGAAGAGATTTCCCAGTCTTCACTTGAGGCCACTTTGCCAACTTTTCTCTAAAGTTCTGGGCCAATCGAATTTTGTTACCAAAACGATCCTGTAAAATGGCCTTGGCACGGACGTATGCATCGCTGCTGCTCATGAGAAGCAGTCCTTTGATGGCTTCCTTGGCTTCCTTGGCTTCTCCGGCTGTGTAGCGCCCAAGATAGTACATACGATCCGCGGCGTCTGGGTATCTATCCTCAACAAGGACCTTGAATGAGTTCAGCCAGACTGGGAATTCAAATATGTCGCCTTGGAACCTTACAGTCTCCTTCTTTGGGAGACCATCTCCCTTTTTAGTGATCACATCGGCAAACATGGCCAATGCATCTGCCAAGCTAGTGTTCTGGGACAGTGGTGCCATAGCACCAATTTGTCCATTAGTATTTTCACGAACAGTGTCACTAACGGCTGATCCCAAGCCAGCAGCAGGCCGGCTTGGTGGCATCACAACATCATCATCAATATTTTCAGTATTGAGAGTTCTTGATAACAGGGGGGAATCAGTCCCCACCCCAGCGTCCCTGGCCAAATTGACCGCATAGGCAGAGTCAGGCCTATGGGTCACGACGACTCGCTGAGGGACAGAGTCCGAGTTTCTTGAAGTTCGCCCTTTCACACTACGTTCCAACTCAAGCTGAGTTTTTATGAGCTCCTCAGTGAGTCTTTTGTTTTCTCTTTGGATTAAATGTAAATCCATTGAGCGTTGTTCCTCACGATGACGAAGACGTTCCATATCTGCGGCTTGCAGAAGTAGTTGGAGGGGATCTTGGCCCTCTTCACCATTCATCATTGTTGGCGTTGATCGTTATCGTAGGCAGAGTTTTTACTGTGGCGGCATTAGCCCAGTAACTTAACAATTCTCATTTCGTTTACATGGTTTATTATTTACGTCATTCCACAGATCACGTAAAAACTGAAAGATACAAAAATATAGGGAAGATAAGTAAAATGCAACACAGCCAGATACCAAGGATACAAAAGAAAGGAAATCTACAGGGAGCCTAGCTGAAAGGACGAAACTGTCATGGAAAATTTGGGCATGACCTGTAGCCTAATTCACTTTAAAGTCCAAGGAACTATTTGACAGTCTCAAGGATTACCTAACATCCCTCTAAATTACCAAGGGATGGTCTATACATTGATACATTGAACAACACACACAATGCATGTGATCCGAGTACACAACCTTGTGTACTGCAGCCATTACAGCAGAAATCCGCTATAAACACTTGAATATTCCTCGTATTCACTAATTACCTTGACTGGGCCTAAGTACAGAGCAAGTAAATGTCATTAAAGTACCATAAAGGTGTAGTAAAGTGTACAGAAATCTATTTCTAGCAATTTCGTTTCTTGTTTACATTCTGTCACTTCAATTCCGGTTCCGGAAGGTGCTGTCATCTGTCGTTGCCATTAGAAACCAATTCGCTTCAGGCTATGCTCAAGGCACCTCATAAAACACCTGATTAAGACCACCTGCGGTCCGTAGTGATTTCTATCATATTATTCAGTGCAGCCTATATACATTCGTAATTCATTTACCTCTGTTGCCTCCGTCAGTAGCTTTGATAACAATGAATAAACGGGAAAGAAGAACGGACTGGCCCCGGAATACGACTCTGTCTCTCAAGAGAATCGGGCAAAAGCGTGCTCGAGATGGCGTCGTCACGTGACATCAAAAGGCGCGAATCTACTCAAGGCGCCAAGTTCTAAACTTAAAAAACTTCGCTGTTTCAACTTGAAAACAGTGACAGTGTTCCTCCGTAGATCTCTCAAGAGATCCTCAAAATTGCTAAAACAATTGTTCAATTCGTGTGCTCGATTTGATGTCATGATGCAGAACAAAATCGCCAACTTCGAAAAAGTGCGGGAGTGGAGAAAAGTAGATTATATGACATCAGCAGTTTAAGTGGTCACGTGCGTTCTGGCAGGAGTCACGTGAGTGCTGTTGTCGTTAAAATTCGGAAGGAAAAAAATCCTGCCGTGTCTTTCGTTCTGACCAAAAAAATGTTTGAAACATGCAAATGAATGAATTATTATGAAGGAAAAAAATACACGGATCGGAATCTTTAACTTGTTGTTGTCAAATTTCGGTCCTGAGATAAATTTTTATACAGTTTCGCAATTTGTAGCGTGATTCTGGCGTAAAATTGTGTCCTGATGTAAAAAAATCGGTCCTGAATAAATTCCGCTTTGTCATGCCATAATGCAGGTCGGATCGAAGAATTACAAATGCTTTTTTTGAAAGATCAAGTGGTTGAGGAAAACGACAGGCAATTACATCGTTAATTAAGAGGCACTTTTTTAAAGATCAGTACTGAGGTAAAAACTCATCATCTCCGATATCGTTTACATATCACAGTTTTGAAGTACTCCGATTAACCCCTCCCCTACGAAGTTAGCCACACGAACGTTTTGGTCATTTTACAACCTTAGCATTTCGATTGCATTTATTTTTGATGAACAGAACTGTCATTCCATGGTTTCAACATTTGTAGGGCACAACAATGGCCAAGGTGTACCATTTTCAAAAATAAAACTAATGGGCACATGCTTCTGTTTAATTGACGTTAGCGCCACCTCATGGATTACCCGAAAGTGTGAATTGTGCAGCCCATATATTTGACCGTAACTAAGGGCAGAATGGCGTGCCCATGAAATTTCTGGCTGTTTTTCAATAAGGAGGTGTCTCTTAACAATAAATATGGGTAAGTTCCTTGGCTACGTACTCTGCAAGGAGAAAGAGGGTCCCGGATTATGGATGGTGGGCGACCACACCCATTTCTGAACTATGCCAATTTCATGCAAAATCGCTCCCCATGACAAAAACTCAGGGTAGGATGCAGCTTTGATACCTTAACTTTTGATAAAAAGAACAAAATCCATGGGTAATTGATAGAGAATGTCATATCTAACCCATTTAGACCATGGTTTTACCGTGTATTAGCATAGAAATGTACATTATACACAGGTAATATGCAGCTCAGCCAGTTTATGCACAATATGAGTTGTCCGACTTTACGAACTTCTTCCAGGATAAACACTTGTGCAGACCTTGTCTGGCTACAAAAGCATGCTTTAAATATCAAATAACATGAGTCAGAAGAAGAATCACAACTCACCAATGCGACCCCTTGTCCCAATGTAAAGGTGTCAAGTCCACATACATCAATCCAATCTCCAAGATCAGTGCAACAAAACTTATAAAAATGCTGTTGATAGTGTAACGGGAAAGCCGTTCCGAGCGGTCCAGGTGTCACTAGAGACAGGGACAAAGGCACAATCAGGAAGACATTTCTGAATTCTTCAGGCAGGGACTTTCAAAAGGGATCAGGGCCATGGAGAATCGGAGGATATGAGTCAGGAAGATGAAGATGCTACTCTACCACAAAGGACAGACACTTATATGTGATTATAGATTTTAATATCAACACTTGACTTCAACTATTTACAACTATTTACAACTACACAAATACAATGACACAACATGGAACTCTTTAAACACAGCAATCAGCGCTTGGTCTGATTAAAACACTCCCCAAACAATCTCATATTTACAGTAACTGGTTGAGAGAAGGATATTGACTCATGTCAATATCTTCGCCTTCTATAAGACGGACCAAGAGTTCAATTAACTCGTCCAAAAACTCAACTAGATCTTCTAGTTCTATAAAAGTGCCAATGATGATGATATCATCTGGATATATGTGCACACTTGGTGCATTCAGGGGAACCGAAGGTTCTGGCATCTTTAGAATTGATTGTTTACCTCCCCAGAAATACCAATAGATTAGATAGGATTGCTCAAATATAACCCTCCGGGTTTAGGAGCTGACTCAAGTCAATTTGGAGTTGGTACAACCAAAAAGATCAAGGCTACTGCCTTTGCTTTGTCTATAGATTAATCAAAGTACATTTATCCTCATGGATAACCAGCGCTGCTATTAGCAAGCTACACAATGCATGAACATGTGCGTGAAGAATCTGACAGAATGTAAGACAGTACTAACCTTACCTAAATGATAATTCTCAGTGTACTAGTAAGAGTTCTACTAGGAGAACCGCTAGTTGGCTAATTGGTCTAATTGATGTAATTGGTGTAATTGGGCCTGGTGTGCAGGCAATCTGATTGTTTTGGGGCTTACATGAGCTTTTATACCCCCCTACGGGGTCCTTCCACGGGCTACCCCGTCCCCAGATAATTCACGATCCTTGAAAGATGCTCGAAGTTTTGAAAGATGCACCAACTTTAGGCACAATTTGTGACCACACTTCAAAATCCAGAGCTTTGAAATCGACATCCCCAGATGCTATAAACATAGTTTTACCACATGAAACACTTTAAAACACTTTATGCTCAAAATATCCTGCTTTTGAACCACTTTAAAACTTACAACACGTGAAAACAAAGGTCCAGCTTCCAAACAAATTGATGAGAATGACGTCATCAAACATGGCGGACAAGTTTACAAAAGTCCGAAATTGCACCCATAAAAACACTTATTACAAATACACAGTTACTTATAAACTTACCAGGAAGCTCTAGATAAATTGGTCCTAAGGAGACAAAGGTCTCTCCAAAGTTTGATGATCTAACACCACACAGTTTTGTGTAAAATTGTCTTCAAACACGAAAATCTGCTCCGGTAAAAATCTTCTAGGTACACATAAAATGCAAACCCGAAGAACGAGTACTGACGGCACAGCGGTTGTATGTAAAATGCGGACTTAAACAGGTCCCAAGACGAAACGAAGGAGCTAAAGGTTAATTTTGTTACATTACCCCCCCCCCCGGTTGAAACATTGACGCCCTCGTCAATAACTTCTTTGCCTCAAACAAAATTAAACTACATAAGTAAAAGCTGTCTTAAAACCAAAGTTCCAAAAGTTTCAATTACCCTATGCACAATATACTACACAAACTTCAACAGTACAGTACGGTATCAAATAAAATCTTATGTACCCAATAAAACACACATCATCTCCCAACTGTTCTTATCACATCCTGACTTCATAACTTGAGACATTCCCAAGAGCACCTTTCCCATTCTCAACTTTTTCTGACGGTGATCAATCTAAAACATACAGCACCTGCACAGTGCAAGACCACTGCAACACCAAAATATCCGACTAGTAAAACACAGGTATATAAATGTACAACAAATGGTTCAAAATACTTATAAAATTTGTTTACCCGAGAAAACCAGTTCAAATTGAAACATTCAACACTTGCAATATTCCACTACTCACAATCTCAAAATATCGTATCTAAATAACGCTGTCAAAGTTGAGATTCAAGCATCAAGGCTAAAATAACTGTTCATGGACAGCGCTTAAAATCTCAATCGGCAGGTCGGGTTGCTATATACACAATATTATAAGCGGTTATCAAAAATACTTGGAATGCACCGTTATCAAAATACTCTTAAATGCACAACAGTCACATAAACTTTGAAATGAAACAACATGTAATGGCAGTCAACCTAAACTTTGAAAAAACTAGTTTCTACTTAAATTGGTTTATACAACAGGCTTCATATCACCTCACGAACAATCCTTAAGCTAGATGAGTAAGTTTACACTCACGAGAAACAGAGTCAAAGTCATTTATTTAAACATTTCAAAAATACTGTCCAGCGAGTCGTTGTCATCACGCTCGTTGGTGAACTTGGAAAATCGTATATCTGCACCGGATTCCTCCTCGTTTTCTGCAGGGCGAGTTTCCACTGTTTGGGCCGAAGTGCAAGTGCAACTACACTTCCTATTCACCAGTTCCTCTAGCAGCGCGGTCTGCCTGTCCAGCTGGGACTTGATTAGTGGCCAGTTGTCCTCTAGTGGCGACGGTCGTCGTTCGGCTACCAATACCTCTTTTACTATACTCAATATATTCTGCTTCAGCTCAGCTGATACCTCTGAACTGATAGCACTTCCCTTGTTGGACTCGTTGCCCAAAACAGGGTCAGGTCGCGTCTCCTCGGTATTACGGCTATTGTCGGCAACTGGATGGACAGTCAAGTCCAGGGGTTCGCAGTTGTCCCCAATTACTGTGTGTTGCCTGAGGCAACTGTGCCGGCGTGTAACTTGCCTTAGCAAAGGGAATGCAGACAGCACTCCCAAGCCGCGGTGTCGAGCCAAAATTCTTGAACAGCACTCCACTTCTCATACATAAACTACTCCAGTAATTCCAGTAATGGCGTGTGGTCTGACTGGATTCACACACTTCATTGCCATAAGGGCGGACACCATTCTCTTGCCACTTCATCAGAGGTGCTAAGTCTGGATCTTTGAGCTGCTTAGCTCTAAGTTCTTCCAGATCTTCATTCACTGGGACAGACACAGACTGGTGTTGATTTTCTGACCTCAAGGTGACACGTTTAACTTCACTGTGGTCATACCAGTCACTCAACATATTCATGGCCCTCTTTTGGCACTTATTACAAGGCCCACATGGTATTGTGTCATTTGTGTCTACACATTGACAATCCCGAGGGTTGGGACACCTAGACATGCTGTCAGCATTTTGATGGTTTTTTCCTGCTCTGTACTGAATTTCAAAGGAATATTGAGACAGCGTTTCAATCCACCTGGCTATTCTGTCTTTGGGCTCTTTTAGTGAGTAGAGCCATAATATAGCCTGATGGTCAGTTCTTACAGTAAAAGTAGGTTGGCCCAACAAGTAATATTTGTAGTACTCTATGAAGAATTTGACCGCCAGTAGCTCACGGTCTGTCACGCAGTAGTTTTTCTCTGCTTTGTTCAGTGTCCTGGACCCATATGCTATGACTCGCTCCTCACCGTCCTGAATCTGGGACAGAACCCCACCAATTGTCTCCCCACTGGCATCACAGTCCAGTATATATTTGCAGTTGGGCTTTGGATAAGCCATCACTGGTGGACTAGTAAGTTTCTGCTTGAGGTCATCAAACGCCTCTTGGCACTTGTCTGTCCATGCAAATCTCTTGTCCTTTTTGGTTAATTCTGTGAGGGGTCGCACTATTTCTGAAAAGCCTTTAATATGGTGGCGGTAATAGGAGGCTAGCCCCAGTACTGCACGAACATCGGTCTGATTCTTTGGAGTTGGCCAGTTGACTAGCTTCATGACATTGTCTGGATTCGGTCTGATGCCAGATTTGTTGACCAAGTGGCCTAAGAATAATACTTCAGTTTGAAGGAAAGCACATTTTGCTGGCTTCAGTTTCAACCCTGCATCACTTAGACGCTGAAAGACCTCATGGAGTCTCGCCAAGTGTGTGTCAAAATTGGTCGCGTGGCAGATAGTGTCATAGAGCTACAAGACCACGGAAATCCACTGCATGGCTCCCAAAACTATCTCAATGAGTCTTTGAAAAGTCTGCGCTGAGTTGGCGCTGCCAAACGGCATGTATAGGAACTCGTAGAGTCAATACCTTGAACAAATTGCCGTTTTTGGAATGTCTGATTCCCTTACTGGCACATTGTTATAAGCGCTCGTGACGTCCATAGTGGAGAACAGTGTTGCTCCACTCAGTGCACTAAGACAATCTGCAACACGTGGCAAAGGTGTTGCTTCGCTTATTGGCTTGATTATTTTATTTACCCGTCACAACAGGGACGCACTGTACCGTCCTTTTTCTTGACTAAAACAATCGGGGAAGCCCAAGGAGAGGTGGAAGGGCGTATTGTCCCTTGTTTTAGCAGCTTTTGAATGCTTTTCCGCTCATCATCTTGATACGCCAGCGGTACTTTATGTGGATTTTGTTTTATGTGCATCCCCTGTATCGATTACATGCTCAACTAAATTGGTTTGCCCAATATCATTCTCGTCTTTGGAGAAAACATGTTGGAATTCAAGTAACAGCTTTGCCAATTCCACTCTCTGTGGTTGGGTCAAGTTGATTGACGAGCGCTCAAACAAGTCTATGAGGTGTTCCGGTAACTCGGGAATTTCCTCGGTTACCTTGGGCTTCTCACTCTCTGATGGCCCTTTTCTGTCCTTCGTCAATTTACGTTTATTCCCCCCTTCCTCTACCGTCACTTTTCTCAACCCTCCATGCTCAGCCTCAGTGTCTTCTTTGACACTCATAATATCTGGGGTCTCTACTTTTAAGCGGCGTGTGCACGCATAGTCATCCCTCACTTCAGGGTCTTCCTCTTCACAAATTACCTCTAATGGCTCACTCACATCATTAGCCATGCCCATCGTCATATCCTGTTTGATAGACTTGGGTACCCTGTCTGGGTTCAAAACTCTCACTTTTATAGTCGCATTGTCCAATGCATTCACCAAGCATGGTGCTACAAGAACTCCCAATGTTTCAGTTGTTCTTTCTAAATTCTCTACCAACAAACAACGGTCACAGCTTTCTGGACCCCCTCTCTGGGCTCAACAAAACAGTCTACTATACACTCATTTAGTGCAGGCACCAGTGTATGGTCTGCAGCATAGACTCTTCTAGCTTTGGCTTGTACTCCAACAAGCTTCAAGGGTACTTCAACCCCATTAACTAGAATTGTCAGTTGAGTCTTAGCAGACTCTGGAGTCTCCGCCTCATTGTAGGGGTATTGTTCGCATTGTGAATGGAAGGGGGATTGAGAAATTGTCTGGGTGAGAGTGGATGTTGGGATAAGACGATCGATTTGGTTGATTGGAGGGGAAAAAGACGAAATAATGTGGTCTTAGTGGTAGGGAGGGGGTTGAGAGTGATATAAATTTATGTTCTGAAGAATTATGGGACATTTGTTTAGTTTTGTTGCAAGAGCGGGGAGGGGTGAAGGGGGAGACCGAATTATGTCGTCTTTTTCATAAGGACATTTTGAGATGAGCCCTTGAGGAAGGGATGTGAAGCCGCAGTTGAATGTGCGCTTCGTATGAATGGAAGGAATGAATGAATAAATATAAATGAATAATATTAATTTTGTTTATTGATTGCTGGTGTATTTCAAGCAATATATATCATTGACAATAGTTATGATTGCGATTAGGTTTGCAGTATACTCATCCCGAAAATGTTTGGGTGGCTTTTATTGTTTTTATTGCCATTTGGTTGAAATGGCCCGTTTGTTGTTATGCTGCGTTCCAACGACAACTTCCTGTTTGCTTGGCGTGGCTGGTGACGATGACGACGACGACGTTTTCTTCGAAGGGGTAGTGTGATTTGAGCTTGTGGACGATCTCTTCAAGGGTGATGGGGATGATGTCATTGAAGTTGGTGATGAAGTTTACTTTGAAGGGGTGGTGTAATTTGTGGTTGTGGAGTACGTTATCTTCAAGGGTGAAGCTGATGATGATGATGATGATGGCGGCGATGACATCGTTACTGCAAGAGGTAAATAAAGATATGAGCCACAGGCCGACTTAAATTCGCCACATACTGTGGAAAGTGCTATAGATCCACGTCGGTAGGCCTACAGCACATTTTCACCGAATAACGTGGACTAACTATATGTTCAGCAGGAACTAAAAATGCTCTCCGACCAAAATCCAGTGCATGGATGATCAGCCGTGAATGCACACAGCCAGGCATGTTGACAAAAACAAAACAAAAACATCGCACTTTCACTTCAGCGGAGCGATGGTTTATGTGCGAAATACGACTGATCAAGGCAACATAAAGTGTCCAGAAGGGAAGAACACATTCTTGAAACTCAGCCGCTTTAATTCACTGCCGTTTTTCTTATTTCATAGCCCATAAACTCCAAATATTATATTATATTTACCGGTATTATAGAAAAATGCTTCGATGGTGTAGACTAGTCCCTGGTCTTTATCCATTATGTTCCTCCATATGTGCAGCCAATATGTAATACACATAACGCGGGGCACCAGTCATCGTGCCGGTATGGCGAGGTTTATTGGTTAAAAATTTACATGTATTGCGCTATGCATGCCCATAGCACTTTCGCGGCTGTAACCCAGATTGACTTCTTAGTTCATGGACACCCTCGTTTTATCGATGTTTTGCAATGCATTGCCGTGTTCATGTAGATATGAAGCTTTCACCTGGAGACGAGAGTTTGCTGGAATAATTTCTTGAGGAGAATAACTTGAGGAGAATAACTTGAGGAGAATAATACCCTAGTACAAAAGTCTCAGCCGATGGCGGAGCTAATAATCATCACTTTGTCTTTTAACAACAAGTTTGCAGGCCCTTCTGGCTCTTTTAATAAAATATCTGCCCCTAGCAGTATATCATCCTCTATCTCTGCCACAATAATTTCTCTTTGAATTGTGAGTGGGCCGAGTTTCAGTTCAAACTTTGCTTTCCCAAGTCGCGATATAGGATTCCCGTCAGCACCTGTCATTATCTCAGGTTTCTCTTCTATATCTAATATAGGTCGCTGTTCTTTCTCAATCTGTTCGTAAATTTTCTCAGACATGAATGTACTGGCCCCAGAATCTACAGTTACTAAAACTTCTTTGTTTTGCACTGTACCTATTACATAAACCCCACAAGGCAGAGACTTCTGTTGCCTTACTTTTTCATCTTTTTCAATGCCACTCTCAACTTCAATTTTACCACTAATTTTACCAGTTTTTAGCCCTATTTTATCGCAACTTTTTGTCAGCTCAACCGAACTTTTGCAGACCGTTTCTTTGCCCTTAGGAACGGCCTGATCTAGTTTTCCTGGTGTCGAGGGGAGTTTTGCGAGCGTGGTCGCCCTTCCTCATTATTGCCCCGGTTACCAGAAGGGTGCGGTGATTGTGGCCTACTGCCGTCCATGCTTTGCATGTGAGGTTGCGGTGGTCCTCTTTGCCTATACTCGTCTTTCATGCTGTACATGCTGTACGAGCGCTGGTGTTCGGTACACTCATATTGCCTATGGCCATACCGCCCACACTTCCAACAAATGTCGTGCTGACCCATACGAGAACCGCGGTTTGGTGGTGCTTGCCCTTGTGTCCTTGAGACATAATTGTTATTATTTCCCCGTGGTTTATCATAGTGGTCTGAGCGAGAGTTTGGGTGCAAAACTTGCGATTTCTGTATTACCGCTATTAACTCATCTTTAATAATGTCTCTCATACCACCAGCAGTCAGCGGCTCTATCTCCTTACTATCGGCTGGAGCGACTGTGGCCTTACCTGTCTTATCAGTGCCTTGGCTCTTGGGGGCGTCAAATGAGACCTTCTTAGAGCGGGTCTGCCCTGGAGCATGTGTGCCGACTTTGGTCTGCCTTACAATTGGCTGAGGCTCTTCGTCCTCCGACTCTTCACTTTCGGATACTACCACCATGTCATCCGAAGTCCTAGAATGATACCCATACACTGGCCTATTTCTGTTTGCGCGCGATTTCCTGAGCGCCTTAGACTCTCTGTAGTTGACTACATGAGTTACTGCCTCGTCAACTGTCACTGGGCATTTCAAGAATTCCACTTGATGTTGGCATTTACCATCCCATAGGCCGTCTAAAAATCGGCGGAGTATATCCGCTTCACGGACTTCAGTGTCCCTACCAGGGTATGCCTTATCATAGTACTTCTTTAGATCAGCACAGTAGGCTTCTGCCGATTCTTCCGGCTTTTGTACACGGTTTGTAAATTTCTTGCCGTATGTGGTGCTTAACTCGATCCTTTTGAATCGACTACCCAACTCCCTTACTAACTTATGATAGTCCAGACGGGTACTTTCAGAAAGCTGGCCGAATACAAATTCACCTGCGTCACCCTCTAGTCGAGGTATCAATTCATCTAATTTGACCTCATTTGACCAACTGCCACGTTTTGCTACCGCTGAGAATCGGTTGAACCAAATCTCCCATGTCTCAGACCCTTTGCCAGAAATGGCGACAATTTAGGGCGTTTACTCGCACCTACTCTTTCTTTAGCTACAGTATCTGTAGTAGTGGCTTGCGATATTGATCGAGGGGTTGACGTAACCAATTTGGGTGAGTCACCAAGATGTGTGAGGTCGCTGTAGCTGCTCAGTTCTAACGGTTTAGCACTCTTAGCATTTGTTGCTTCAATGACCTGTGCTTTGTGCTCTTTGTCATTGCTGGACTGTAATTCATAAAGTCCTTTGGTCAGAACCCCTGTAACTATGGCGCTTTCAGCATTAATTTTGTCATTGGTCTCACCCATAGATTGCTGTAAGTTAGCCGTGACCGATTCCCCTTGAGAATTGATAGCCCCCTCTATTTCATCACAAAATCTGACAAGTGTTACTTTTTGATCGAGCCTAACATCGTCTAATGCGGGAAATATTTCTTTCACGTCTTGTGTTAACGAAGGCAAATGATCTTGCAGCAAATTGTGCATCACTGACACTTTTTCAATGTGTTCGCTCATCTTACCCATAACCTTATCACATATTTCATTTACTAACTGCATGAACTGGTTACCCATAATCTTATCACATATTTCATTCACCAACTGAGAGATGATTGCGGCTGTAATCGGTTGTGGATTATCCACATGATCATCTGGCAACTTTGGCCTAGAACCGCCAGCTTTCGCCCCTAAATTTGGTACAGATTTTGTACGTTTTCCTTTTGTGGTGGTAAGAGTAGACTGTTCATCTGGATCTATTATAACTGTTTGACTCATATCTCCTGGCTCACTTTTTTCATTTTTATACTTGGGACCCAAAAATTCTACCTCCAGATCACTGGGTTCATCTTCAAACAAGGGTCTACTTGTACCTGGCATCTCGCCATCAGATACATCAACATTGTATGCCTCGTTTATCATGTCTTTGCTAGTCTTATTAGCACTACTGGTGGTCAGCCCAGCGTTTCTCTTAGCCTGTGCCTTCCCTTTACTTTTACCTCTGCCTTTAGCCATTTTCACTTTGTGAAAGGGCAAGGTTCGAATCACTGAATTGAAATATCAGTATAATACCTGGTGAAATTCAATTCCACAGCCGGTCACCAATGTAACGGGAAAGCCGTTCCGAGCGGTCCAGGTGTCACTAGAGACAGGGACAAAGGCACAATCAGGAAGACATTTCTGAATTCTTCAGGCAGGGACTTTCAAAAGGGATCAGGGCCATGGAGAATCGGAGGATATGAGTCAGGAAGATGAAGATGCTACTCTACCACAAAGGACAGACACTTATATGTGATTATAGATTTTAATATCAACACTTGACTTCAACTATTTACAACTATTTACAACTACACAAATACAATGACACAACATGGAACTCTTTAAACACAGCAATCAGCGCTTGGTCTGATTAAAACACTCCCCAAACAATCTCATATTTACAGTAACTGGTTGAGAGTAGGATATTGACTCATGTCAATATCTTCGCCTTCTATAAGACGGACTAAGAGTTCAATTAACTCGTCCAAAAACTCAACTAGATCTTCTAGTTCTATAAAAGTGCCAATGATGATGATATCATCTGGATATATGTGCACACTTGGTGCATTCAGGGAAACCGAAGGTTCTGGCATCTTTAGAATTGATTGTTTACCTCCCCAGAAATACCAATAGATTAGATAGGATTGCTCAAATATTATAACCCTCCGGGTTTAGGAGCTGACTCAAGTCAATTTGGAGTTGGTACAACCAAAAAGATCAAGGCTATTGCCTTTGCTTTGTCTATAGATTAATCAAAGTACATTTATCCTCATGGATAACCAGAAGTATTAAGGTAGCAGGAAGGGTTGGGCGTTTGTGGTTTCTGAGTCTGAGGGGGTTGGTGTCTGTTGACTGTGCTTTAAGAGAGACTAGGCATGGGGCCAGTCTCTCTTAAAGCACAGTCAACAGGCATTTGGTCTCAGTATTTGGGTTTTGATTGCCATGACTGTACCCCTGTAAAAGTCAGAGGAGGAGAAGTTTGGAATGATGAAAGCATTGAAGAAGAAGAAATGTTATTATTGAGGAAAGCAAAATTTATTATGAGACTAGAAGGCAGTGTCCTGACTTGATTATTTTGAAAATGGCGGTCTGAACACATTAAAAGGTGGAACATGGCATTTTATCGACTTTGAAGTGTTCCGCAGTTAAAGGGAGACTATAGGCAGCAGCTAGGTAGGCAAGATAAAGTCATACATTGGCCAATAGGGGTCAGTCATATCTCTAGGCATGGCGCTAGTCTCTCTTAAAGCACAGTCAACAGGCATTTGGTCTTAGTATTTGGGTAAGTACAGAATCAAGGCAGCTCAGAGAGCAATGATTGAACGATGCTGTGGACAAGTCCAAGGATACTGCATCAGTCACGACCAACTTCTCATCAGAAAGCGTCACCACCAGCATATTCAATGTTCAGTTCCAACCTGTACCAGTCCAATGCACGCCTGTCATGGTCAGCAGTGGTCAGCTTAGCGCGATATGGAACATTCTTCCGAAACTCAAGCGAGGGAAGTCTGCTCATTAGCCTATCTCGCGCACTGCTCCTTCTTGTCAAACATCGTAGTGAAATCGTGGTGCAGTGGGGCGTCCTCGAGGATTGCAGCTGGTCGGACAGACGTGAGGTGGAATGTGGGCGGCTGCACTTCTTCGTTGATGTGCGATGGCAGATAGCACAGTTGTTGCGTTGCATGACAGCTGAAAGTGAATGTGATATCATAGAACTGAGGCGTTTGCAATGAGACTATAGGTGAAGTAGAAGGAAGGAGTGAAATGGGCCATCTTCCAGTGACTAATATACAGAGTAAGGGCACTGGGTGTTGTTAGATTCAGCATTGAATGTATTCCTCGTACAAGCGTGAATAGTGTGGACATACAGTGAGAGGTGAGAGACCCCTATTGACTACTTCTTGTAACTTTATCTTGGATAGTGCCCCTTTATCAAGACTGAAACCCACTGTGCGGGGCTAAGAAATTACCTTTATAATCCTAGTTGGATAACCACTGTGTAGATGATTTGAAGAGTGCTCTGTGGATGTGTGCCTGTAATGTCAATGAAAGTATGATGAGGTGATGACGATAGTGGAATGACGAAATATTGGAAAGAGATCTATTCCTAGAAGAACATATGTCCTGTTTTGACTAGGTGGCGCATTTTAGAATCAGCAGTGAGCACTGTGTGTAACATGGTGGAGGCAGCGGAGATAATAACTGTGTCGAAAGTATTGTTATAGGGCCTTCCCTAGGCCCATGGGGTTAAATTTACAATCCACGATTGAAAAGACGTAGTTTGATCGCATTCAACTATAAATACATTGAACAGTTGTGTTCCTTTAGTCAACCGATGACCTTTTGTTGGGCCATGATCGGGGATTGTAAACTGTAAATGTATTATGGACTGGGAGACGGGGGAAACACAAGTGAAACTGAAATAGACCAAAACAAGTGATTTTGGGGCTTTGGTTTAGACGCATGCCCCACATGGGATTATTATATACGGTTCATGTGAACTTGTTGACATCTACATGATCTAGTGCTGATATTGGTCATGGTACATGGTAGGCCTAATTATCATGGCTATATGTTTCAGGAAAAGCTCGGAGTAAAATGAACTGCCGATGAATAATGATGTTGTTCATGTTTACAATGTTTACTAGTACATAGCCATAGGATATGCACTGGCCAGTGCACTTTCTGCACGTCGTCATGGTCATGTACGTGATACCTTGCATATTTTGTTTTTTGAATGCGCATGCTTTTTGGGCAAAATCACTTGTACCAACACTAATGAATAATGTCTTCTTATCCCTATGACTCCATACACAGTGAGGGCATTGTCCCATTCCCATCAAATGGTAACTTATTGTACCGTATTAGGGTGGAAGTTGGGGAGCAGATACCTACCGTTGCACGCCTGTCATAATCAGTAGTGATGAGCTTAGCGCGATATGGAACATTCTTCAGAAACTCAAGCGAGGGAAGTCTGCTCATTAGCATATCTCGCGCACTGCTCCTTCTTGTCAAACATCGTAGTGAAATCGTAATGGAAAACGTCTGGCTTTGCGCCAGACGTTGAGACTAATAAGTGAAGAACTAATAGGTGAAGAACTTCTACTTGCGCGAGACTGCTCTGATAAAATTATCATTGCAGAGACTACGGTGACGTACACATATATTTTTTACAATCAAAAATGCCCTCAAAAGACGAAATGGAATGATTATTTTATTGATATTTCCTACTATATACCTTCCAATTATCACTTTATACAAATAGATCGGCGTTAGGTCGCATGCTTTTCTTTCCTGGTGACACTATAAAGCAAAATAGTTGCAACCCCGTAAATGCGCTATAAGTCCAATAATAAGTGACGGTGACCCGTTATAAATGTTTCGCCAGCTTCGCTTTTTTGCCGCTACGCGGCGCGTTGGGCCCTTGCGTCCAGCGCTGCTATTAGCAAGCTACACAATGCATGAACATGTGCGTGAAGAATCTGACAGAATGTAAGACAGTACTAACCTTACCTAAATGATAATTCTCAGTGTACTAGAAATAGTTCTACTAGGAGAACCGCTAGTTGGCTAATTGGTCTAATTGATGTAATTGGTGTAATTTGGCCTGGTGTGCAGGCAATCTGATTGTTTTGGGGCTTACATGAGCTTTTATACCCCCCTACGGGGTCCTTCCACGGGCTACCCCGTCCCCAGATAATTCACGATCCTTGAAAGATGCTCGAAGTTTTGAAAGATGCACCAACTTTAGGCACAATTTGTGACCACACTTCAAAATCCAGAGCTTTGAAATCGACATCCCCAGATGCTATAAACATAGTTTTACCACATGAAACACTTTAAAACACTTTATGCTCAAAATATCCTGCTTTTGAACCACTTTAAAACTTACAACACGTGAAAACAAAGGTCCAGCTTCCAAACAAATTGATGAGAATGACGTCAGCGAGCTTTATGGTTAAGTGTCGAATGTGTGTGTGTATACCGTCAACGAAAAAAACTTGACCCGGTTGACCGGAACCAGAAAACCTCTGCACCCAGGTGACATTTTTGCACGTGAATCGTATACGCTAATGCACAGCAATTTACCTGGGGAGAGATTTTCTTTTTCTAAACAATTCAGCGGGACGCTACGATGTTTACGCAGAGAAGCCGCTGTTCGGTTGAAGATTTCGTCAAAACAGGGCCGAATCAAAGTGTAACGATACCCTGGGGCGAATCGAAATGCATTAAACAACAAGCTGCATCGCTGCCAGAGATTATTTTTCTCTTTCCGCGACGAAATCGTGCTTTGAACTGGCAAAATTTTCCGCAAAAGATTTTCCGTCTGCTAACTTTTCCGTAGTTTCAAGCGCACCAACATGATCGGTCCGGGGCTGCCCGTTTCGACGACGATTTCGTCAATATCATGGGGTGTGACAATATGTCAACGGTCTGGTTCCATTAATAATGCAATAATCTTGAAAGTACATTGGTCTCAATGTCTATTTCCCCGTTTCCATGTCAAAATCCTACCGTGAAACCTGAAACCACTCGTCCACAACACTGGCCATTTTAATTTTCCGTAGAAAGCGCATGCGCACTTAACTCAAACGCACGCGCTACCCTCAGGTCTCACAAGCCGGTGCGGAGGCCAGGCTTACCTGCCTCCAAAAATGACGCGACGTCATTTCATGCATACCCCTGTTCCAGCGGCTGTAGACTTGGCAGTACGTTACTCTCACACAAACCAATACATTTCTGAATAGCATGTCTCTTGTATTGTAGAATACATCTGACCAAGTTTGACCAAGTGATCAGGTGTTAATCTTAAAGTTATAAGGCATAGAGGTGAAATTTTTTCAAATTTGCGTTATACAGGGTGTCTCATGCATTGTGCTACATCAGTCTATGCATGACTGTATGTCTAGGCGACGTTGGTCTTTTTGAATTAGAATATAAATCTTAATTACACTTGGGTCTTGGGATCATTATGCTTATCTCCGGGCAAAAATACCTATCCTTCTCCTGTTGTGTTTAGTTTCCCAAATTCTCCCCACTTATTTTCTATACTGCGACAGCGTCTATTGGGTCAACTGCCATGATGGCATCATCCTAACTATATCCCCCCTCTCCCACCCACCAACTACTCGCCATCAATCATTGACATTGTGTGCTAGCCAACTGCTTCTTCGGTAAACTGCCATGATGGCATCATCCTAACTATATAACCCCCCCCCCCCCCCACCGAGTCTTCTCGCTCACCAGCCCTATTAACGAAGAGCTCCCTATCCAGAAGTATTAAGGTAGCAGGAAGGGTTGGGCGTTTGTGGTTTCTGAGTCTGAGGGGGTTGGTGTCTGTTGACTGTGCTTTAAGAGAGACTAGGCATGGCGCCAGTCTCTCTTAAAGCACAGTCAACAGGCATTTGGTCTCAGTATTTGGGTTTTGATTGCCATGACTGTACCCCTGTAAAAGTCAGAGGAGGAGAAGTTTGGAATGATGAAAGCATTGAAGAAGAAGAAATGTTATTATTGAGGAAAGCAAAATTTATTATGAGACTAGAAGGCAGTGTCCTGACTTGATTATTTTGAAAATGGCGGTCTGAACACATTAAAAGGTGGAACATGGCATTTTATCGACTTTGAAGTGTTCCGCAGTTAAAGGGAGACTATAGGCAGCAGCTAGGTAGGCAAGATAAAGTCATACAAATTTGCCAATAGGGGTCAGTCATATCTCTAGGCATGGCGCCAGTCTCTCTTAAAGCACAGTCAACAGGCATTTGGTCTTAGTATTTGGGTAAGTACAGAATTAAGGCAGCTCAGAGAGCAATGATTGAACGATGCTGTGGACAAGTCCAAGGATACTGCATCAGTCACGACCAACTTTTCATCAGAAAGCGTCACCACCAGCATATTCAATGTTTAGTTCCAACCTGTACCAGTCCAATGCACGCCTGTCATGGTCAGCAGTGGTCAGCTTAGCGCGATATGGAACATTCTTCCGAAACTCAAGCGAGGGAAGTCTACTCATTAGCCTATCTCGCGCACTGCTCCTTCTTGTCAAACATCGTAGTGAAATCGTGGTACAGTGGGGCGTCCTCGAGGATTGCAGCTGGTCGGACAGACGTGAGGTGGAATGTGGGCGGCTGCACTTCTTCGTTGATGTGCGATCGCAGATAGCACAGTTGTTGCGTTGCATGACAGCTGAAAGTGAATGTGATATCATAGAACTGAGGCGTTTGCAATGAGACTATAGGCGAAGTAGAAGCAAGGAGTGAAATGGGCCATCTTCCAGTGACTAATATACAGAGTAAGGGCACTGGGTGTTGTTAGATTCAGCATTGAATGTATTCCTCGTACAAGCGTGAATAGTGTGGACATACAGTGAGAGGTGAGAGACCCCTATTGTCAGTATTGACTACTTCTTGTAACTTTATCTTGGATATTATATTAGTATTGAACTTCTAGCCATGGAATATGAAGAAATTGAAGTTGTACTTGTAGGCATGGAATATGAAAAATTATTCAACGGTGAAAGACATTATTCCATGAGGCTTTGCCGTGATCGCAAAGGACGCGACGTGATTGGTTCACATGCTAATGAGGTATGATAATGATAATTACCTCTATAATGCTACTTGGATAGCGACTGTGTCATTGACTGCAACAGTGGTCAATGTCAATGTGTGCCTGTAATGTCAATGAAGTATGATGAGGTGATGACGATAGTGCAATTATTAAATATTGGCAAGAGATCATACTGCAACATAGGTCTTGTTTTTGACAGATGACTGTGCGACATTCCCATTGGGTCTTGTTAGAGTCAGCGCTGCATGTATTCCTTGTACAAGCTTGAATAGTTGTGACGGACTTTGAGGGGTGAGAGACCCCTATCGGCTACTTCGTCTAACTTTATCTTACCTACCTAGCTGCTAGCAATAGTGCCCCTTTATCAAGACTGAAACCCACTGTGTGGGGCTAAGAAATTACCTTTATAATCCTAGTTGGATAACCACTGCGTAGATGATTTGAAGAGTGCTCTGTGGATGTGTGCCTGTAATGTCAATGAAAGTATGATGAGGTGATGACGATAGTGGAATGACGAAATATTGGAAAGAGATCTATTCCTAGAAGAACATATGTCCTGTTTTGACTAGGTGGCGCATTTTAGAATCAGCAGTGAGCACTGTGTGTAACATGGTGGAGGCACCGGAGATAATAACTGTGTCGAAAGTATTGTTATAGGGCCTTCCCTAGGCCCATGGGGTTAAATTTACAATCCACGATTGAAAAGACGTAGTTTGATCGCATTCAACTATAAATCCATTGAACAGTTGTGTTCCTTTAGTCAACCGATGACCTTTTGTTGGGCCATGATCGGGGATTGTAAACTGTAAATGTATTATGGACTGGGAGACGGGGGAAACACAAGTGAAACTGAAATAGACCAAAACAAGTGATTTTGGGGCTTTGGTTTAGACGCATGCCCCACATGCGCTATGCGGGATTATACGGTTCATGTGAACTTGTTGACATCCACATGATCTAGTGCTGTTATTGGTCATGGTACATGGTAGGCCTAATCATCATGGTTATATGTTTCAGGAAAAGCTCGGAGTAAAATGAACTGCCGATGAATAATGATGTTGTTCATGTTTAGGCCTACCATGTTTACTAGTACATAGCCATAGGGTATGCACTGGCCAGTGCACTTTCTGCACGTCGTCATGGCCATGTACGTGATACCTTGCATATTTTGTTTTTTGATTGCGGATGCTTTTTGGGCAAAATCACTTGTACCAACACTAATGAATAATGTCTTCTTATCCCTATGACTCCATACATAGTGAGGGCATTGTCCCATTCCCATCAAATGGTAACTTATTGTACCGTATTAGGGTGGAAGTTGGGGAGCAGATACCTACCGTTGCACGCCTGTCATAATCAGTAGTGATGAGCTTAGCGCGATATGGAACATTCTTCAGAAACTCAAGCGAGGGAAGTCTGCTCATTAGCATATCTCGCGCACTGCTCCTTCTTGTCAAACATCGTAGTGAAATCGTAATGGAAAACGTCTGGCTTTGCGCCAGACGTTGAGACTAATAAGTGAAGAACTAATAGGTAAAGAACTTCTACTTGCGCGAGACTGCTCTGATAAAATTATCATTGCAGAGACTACGGTGACGTACACATATATTTTTTACAATCAAAAATGCCCTCAAAAGACGACATGGAATGATTATTTTATTGATATTTCCTACTATATACCTTCCAATTATCACTTTATACAAATAGATCGGCGTTAGGTCGCATGCTTTTCTTTCCTGGTGACACTATAAAGCAAAATAGTTGCAACCCCGTAAATGCGCTATAAGTCCAATAATAAGTGACGGTGACCCGTTATAAATGTTTCGCCAGCTTCGCTTTTTTGCCGCTACGCGGCGCGTTGGGCCCTTGCGTCAAGGCCTGAGCCTTCCTCATATTAGTTCTACTAGGAGAACCGCTAGTTGGCTAATTGGTCTAATTGATGTAATTGGTGTAATTGGGCCTGGTGTGCAGGCAATCTGATTGTTTTGGGGCTTACATGAGCTTTTATACCCCCCTACGGGGTCCTTCCACGGGCTACCCCGTCCCCAGATAATTCACGATCCTTGAAAGATGCTCGAAGTTTTGAAAGATGCACCAACTTTAGGCACAATTTGTGACCACACTTCAAAATCCAGAGCTTTGAAATCGACATCCCCAGATGCTATAAACATAGTTTTACCACATGAAACACTTTAAAACACTTTATGCTCAAAATATCCTGCTTTTGAACCACTTTAAAACTTACAACACGTGAAAACAAAGGTCCAGCTTCCAAACAAATTGATGAGAATGACGTCATCAAACATGGCGGACAAGTTTACAAAAGTCCGAAATTGCACCCATAAAAACACTTATTACAAATGCACAGTTACTTATAAACTTACCAGGAAGCTCTAGATAAATTGGTCCTAAGGAGACAAAGGTCTCTCCAAAGTTTGATGATCTAACACCACACAGTTTTGTGTAAAATTGTCTTCAAACACGAAAATCTGCTCCGGTAAAAATCTTCTAGGTACACATAAAATGCAAACCCGGAGAACGAGTACTGACGGCACAGCGGTTGTATGTAAAATGCGGACTTAAACAGGTCCCAAGACGAAACGAAGGAGCTAAAGGTTAATTTTGTTACAATAGAATATGTCATTTTCATTTGGAAAGAGAGTTGAGCAATGCCATGTTTCGTCAAGCAAGAAAATCGATGAGAAGACACAGTGAGGAGATAATTTGCCGGCTAGAATCTAACAACTTTATTCAAGACATGTGTAAAGTAAACTACATTGACGACTTCCGAGTGGGCCGTGGCCCAACCGAAGACACCACGCAACATCCTTCCTCTTTTGAGGAAAGGAAACGCAGAAAGTTTGTACTAACTAATGAAACTGATAATCCACTATATAGCGCGGAAAGTCTTAACTAACTACTAATGAAACTGATAATCCACTATAATATAGCGCGGAATGTCCGTATTAACTAATGAAACTGATAATCCACTACATAGCGCGGAAAGTCTTAAGTGTACCCTACTATTGGTGAACACAGATCACAATTCTAAACGGTCCACAGGTTTAATGACTCTACCAGAACGCGTAGTACGGATAGCCGGAGTTTGGGTTACGCTTTGCTCAGTGTTGGCCTTAGCGGGCGTGTCACTTGCGGCACTTGACACCATTGACCTATCATTGCTCGTCATGATCTCCGCATCCAGTTGTTCATTGTTCAATTTTTCAGTGTTCGAATCGTCAGAGTTTGGCTTTGGACTTGGCCTCACAGGGGTTGACTCCAGGGATGTCGCGGTTGCAGTAGGCAGCGATGGTTTGAACCTTAGCTGTTGTCGATTGCGCACGAGAGTTTTGCCTAGAGCGGTGACCTCATTCGTGCGAGACTTGAGACGTTTTGCGACAGTTGCCGGACGCCACTCAGTTTGACCAAACTGAGTCGGCTGAATGCGAACATGGTCACCAGGCTTAAGCGGCTTAAGGTCATGGCGACCACCATTACGCTTCTGAGCCATGTTGAGTTTACGATTTTCCATACGTTCCTTTTCTCCTGATGGCAGGCGAGGGAGGAGCCTGTCTTGGGTAGAAGGTATGAGTGTTTTTGTGCGGCGCCCGAGGAGTCGCTGAGAAGGGCTGGACTGTAGGCCTTCCGTTGGGGTGTTCCTGATGTTGAGTAGCCCCAAGTAGGGGTTCTCCTTGGCTGCTTTGGACTTTGTCAACAGTTTCTGAGCCACCTTCACGGCGGCCTCTACAGCACCATTAGCCTTTGAGTTACCTGGGCTAATGAACTCGTGTGTGAACGACCAGTTGGTGCTGAATCGCCTGAACTGATCAGACGTGAACTGTGTTCCGCGGTCCGAGACTAGAATGTCTGGAATGCCATGCCTAGCAAAATGCATTTTCATCTTTGCAATGACGGTGTCTGCGGTGATATCATGGAGGTAATCCAGTTCGAAGAATGAACTAAAGTAGTCAACCGTAACGAGATAGTTTTTCCCTTTGAAGGAAAACAGGTCACTTGCAACCTTGGACCAGGGACGGTCCGGCACATCATGCAAGTTCAGAGTCTCTGGGGGCTGCTTGTCAGCGAAGGTGGCACAGGTATCACAGGTTTCGACAAACGACCGGATCTCCGCCGACATGCCTGGCCAGAAAATGAGTTCCCTGGCTCTACGTATTTAAGCAGGAGTTTATGCCTAAGTGGCCGGCGTGCAACTTAGCCTTTAGTTCCTTCCGCAGTTCCAAGGGGATAACGATACGTTCTCCACGCAACACAACGCCATCCTGCACAGTTAGTTCATCGCGGTGATGGAAGTAGGGGGTCAGGGTGACAGACAGATTATGCTTAGAGTCCGGCCAGCCTTTCAAGATGGTGTCTTTGAGAGACATCAACGTTGCGTCCCTTTCAGTTGCACGACGGATTTCATCAAGTCTTCGTGGCTTGATGGGCAAGAAAGACACAATGCTCACGTTAACCGAGTCCATTGAGTCAGTTTCGGGAAGTGGCGCGCGAGACAGCGTGTCTGCAATAGGGATGGAGGTTCCAGGCTTGTAGGCTAGATTGATCTGATACTTCTGAGTCCTTAGAAGGAGCGACTGTAGCCGCCTGGGCGCTTTACAGAGCGGTTTCGTGATTATTGACACTAGCGGCTTATGGTCAGTTACCACATCTACCATGCGGCCGTAGGTATAATGGTGGAACTTTTCCAAGCCAAAGACCACAGCCAGCATCTCTTTCTCAATTTGGGCCCAGCGTTGTTCAGTCTCGGTAAGCGATCTGCTTGCAAATGCGATTGGGCGGCCACCTTGGAGCAGGACAGATCCAACACCATGTTCACATGCATCGTTTTCTAGCAGGAGTTCCTTGGTTTGATCATAGAATGCCAGAACAGGGGCTTGAGTGACAAGGCGCTTTACAGTTTCGAAGGCTGTTTGTTGAGTCTGCTACCAGACGAACGGCACATCTTTTTTTGTGAGATTGCGCATAGGTGTCGTCACCTCAGTCAGATTAGGGAGAAATTTTGCGAGATAGTTTGCCACTCCCAGGAAACGTCGCAGTCCCTCCAAGTTAGTAGGAGCGGACATGCTCTCAACAGCTCGCACTTTCTCTGGATCAGCCTGTAAACCACGTTCAGTAACCATGTGTCCCATGAAAGTTATCTCAGATAATCGCAGTTCAAGCTTTGCAATGTTTAATTTGATCCCTTTCTCCCGACAGCGTTGTAGGAAAGCTTCCAGGTTGCGATCATGTTCCTCAGTGTTCCTTCCATGAATGACGACGTCATCGGCGATGCATTCGACTCCAGTGAGCCCGTCGATGGCTTCGAGCAATTTCCTTTGGAAAATCTCAGACGCGACAATCAAGCCAAAGGGTAGACGCTTCCACCGGTAACGACCAAAAAGAGTCTGAAAGGTGGTGAGGAGGCTCGACTCCTCATCTAGTTCGACGTGCCAATATCCTGACGATAAATCGAGCTTGGAGAAGACTCTCGACTCCGCCAAGTTGTGGAGTTTGTCTTCCAGTATCGGTAGCTGGAAGTGTTCACGTTTCAGTGCACGGTTGAGTGGCCTCGGATCGAGGCAGATGCGGAGTTCTCCAGATTTCTTTTCAGCTAGGACAAGTTGGCTGACCCAGGGAGTTGGTTGCTCAACTCTGGCAAGCACATCAATGTCAGATAAACGCTCGAGCTCTGGCCTAAGCTTAGCAAGAGGTGCCACTGGTATGCGGCGCGATGGTGTTACAACAGGCATAACACCTCCATCAACTTCCAGGTGCACGGTGCCTGGGAGTTTCCCAAGCTTGCCGTCAAACACATCAGCAAACTTGTCTAAAACGCTCACAGCTGCGATGCGTTCCATAATGGAGTCATTGACCGTGACGAGTTTCATCCCTTGCGCAGCCTTGAGACCAAGAAGAGGCATCAGGTTCTCCTTTACAACAACAAACTCAACTGAGTAGCGCTTACGGTTTTTTGGATTACCAACCACAAGCCTACACGATCCTACCGGGTGAATTTCACTGCCGTTCCACATTTTTAGGCGTTTCGTTGTGGGAGAAAGCTCAGTATGAACAGCCAATCGTAGAGGAATCAAGTTGACGGACGCTCCAGTGTCCACCTGGAATGTGACTTCCTGTCGGGAATCGGTCAACATCATCCGGCATCGTACATCTTTCGGTGAGTGACCATTACCAGGTCGAATAGAATCAATCCACTCACAGTCATCATCACCTAGCTCAGAGTCCTCATCTAGGAGTTGGTTTACTTTCTTGGTTTTGCCCTGCTTTGTACACTTTGCGGCAAAATGGTTCAGACCTTGGCAACTTCGACACGATTTGCCCCACGCAGGACATTCAGATTTGCGCATAATGTGAGTACGACCACAAAACTTGCAATCTCTAGCAGTTTGAGATGGTGTAGCACCAGTTTTCTGAGTCGGTGGCGCCATCTTAGACTTAGTGCGGTTTTTGCTAGAGCGCTTCACAAAGTTTACCGATGAGTCAGCATTCATGGCCTTTTCATGGGCCTCCGCATTCTCTGACGTTTTGCATATTGCGATGCAGCCATCCAGGGTCAGGCCACGCTCCCGCAGCAGTCGCTTCTGAGTTTCACGATCACTTATGCCAAGGACTATTCGATCCCTCAAGATAGAGTTCACAGTCTCCTTGTGATAATTGCAAGTCTTCACTAGCAACCGAATAGCAGCAAGAAATGTCTCGAAAGTTTTATCAGTCTTTTGATTCCGTTGATTGAAGACAAATCGTTCAAACGTTTCGTTGATTTCTCCAAAGGCGAAGTTATCAAACTTAGCCAAAACTTCGTCAACAGTACGCTCGTCTTCCTCAGTTTCAAACTGGAAACCATTGTAGATCCTCAGACCGTCGTCCCCAAGCGTATGCAGTAGTAAGGCAACTTGATATGCTCGGGTCTGCTTGTCAAGGTTCGTAATGATCGAGTAATTCGTCCACTTTTGCTTGAAAATTTTCCAATTTTCAGCAGAGTGCCCCCCATCCAGGTTTGGAGGTTGAGGGGATTGAGGGGGACGGATTCCATGCATAGGGGCAGGATCACGGGGGGCAGCTGCAGCAGCAGCAACAGGAGGCTCAAACATAACTGCAGCAGCTTCTCGGAGAATGAAAGTTGGCAGCGACCTTGATCTGTACATCCACTGTACGAATGCACACGATTTGCACTATGCTGGTACACCCTGTGTAGCTGAGCACTGCGCGGTTTGGCCGGTACTGAGAGTTCGACTTTGGCCTCGATCACGGTCAGATTCTATATTTCGACAGCATTGAGAGTTGTTTGGAGTTCTTTACAGCTGTCACCATGTTTCGTCAAGCAAGAAAATCGATGAGAAGACACAGTGAGGAGATAATTTGCCGGCTAGAATCTAACAACTTTATTCAAGACATGTGTAAAGTAAACTACATTGACGACTTCCGAGTGGGCCGTGGCCCAACCGAAGACACCACGCAACATGCCATATCCTTCGTGTCTTCGGCTGCTTGGCCTGGTTATTTAACCAAGCAAATAATACTGGAAACTGGCCAGGGGAGTTCTTCACTGACTGTCATTTTCTACCGAATAAACATCTTGACAGCCTGCCGTACTTCATCACTCTAGGAAAGACACCACCACAGTCTGCTTCGTCTCATCAGCTTCTGTTATCTCCAAGAAAAAGAAGACTGGGTAAAGGGCTACGTAAACTCTACAAAGTGGCTACATCAGGTAATTATTTCCACTTTCTCTTGAATTGGACTTCACATGTCATTCCAAAAAAGGACATTTTTTCTCTTTTCTCCAATCTCGAAAACTGCGGTTACCTGATGCTGATGAAAAGAAGAAAACTGTAGGGGCGTCTTTCCTAGAAAAGTGTGTACCGCAGGCTGCCAATTTGTTGATTTGGCCGAAAACGACAGTCAGTGAGAAACACCCAGTTTCAAGTATTCTCTGCTTCGTAAAAACAACCAGTCCCCAACAGCCGAGGCCAGCTGCCATTTGATTCGAAGGACATGGCATAGGTCAGCTCTCGTATCAAATGAAAATGATTTATTCTTTGAACCGCATTTTAATAAAACGCTTATGTACCGAATTTTTGGAAGTCGGTTAAACGTGGACTGTTGAGAGGAAGCAGACTGGTGGCATCTTTCCAAGAAAAGCGTCAAGTTATTTCATTTTAAAAGCATGCTTAGTCGCGACACAAGGTATGCAGAAATGTTCATCCTGGAAAAAAAAACATTGGAATTGGCAAAAACGGTCTAGACAACTCCCATGCTGCATAAACAGACTGAGCTGTAGATTACCTGTTTATTTAGCGTTCATTTCCATGCCGATATGCGGTGAACATACACAATTCGGAGATGGTGAGTTTCCAACTTTTGTCAAATCTGTGCTGATCTTTAAAAAATTATAAAGTAAAGTTTAATCGAAAGCATACTAATCATTAGACTACTTTTGTTCAGCAGCTGCAGTGAGAGTCTCATGTGTTTGCAGTCTCTCTAATGTTTCCCTTCATCAGGGTTCCTTCTTGGACTTGAAGTAGTAGTCGAATCGTGCAGCTCCATTACTAAAGAGAAAAAAAAACATAAAACGGCATTGCAGTTGTATTAGGAACCCTAAAATGTATGTATGATACAATTCAAGAGTTCAGAGAGAAAAAAAATAATTTAATTTTCGAAAAAAGATTTGACCAAGAGTCGATTAAAATTCACCCTCGATCAGGTCACTCTCGATCAGGTTTTGTTTGAGTAAATTCTGTTATTTCTCTGACTCATCCCAAATATTTTTGTAATAAAAATGGCGTCTTATTATAGTACATGATCATTAATTCCGATGGGATTATTCGAGTTTGCAATGAGAACAGGTTTGCCTGGCTGCTTACCCGATATAATCAAAACCAAGTTTGTCTTCCTTTTCCGGTAACGAGGCCAAACGAATACAAATCAAGGCCACTAAAAAGACAGTTATCTGAAATCATAGAGATTACTGGACTTAATATGTCCACATGTGCGAGCAAAACAAAAAAAGTCAAATATTCTAACACTGCGTTTTGAACAAGCTGATCTACATTTTAATTTAGTAATGAAGTCATCATCATTAATGCAGGGGGAATGTTTTGTAAGCTAGCCAAGCTGTGAGCTTTACTTGACTTCCAGTTTCAAGGACACCACCGTTAGCATACAATTAACTATTGAAAGCATATCCCGCCAGCTAATTTGAACAGGACATTAAAAATCCCCCAATTCCTGATCATGATACTGGGTGTCCTTTACGGCGATCGAAAGTTGTTTTTTTTATATCATGCCGCTGCAACGTCCTTCAAGATCAGAGTTTTCATTTGAAAAACCCTGATAAGACCACTTTAAAGTTGAAGGGTTAAATAAATATGCGTCCAGAGATCAGTGTATAACATATCAAGACGGAAATGTCGCACACGCACAGTGCCGGAGTTTTAAAATTTCAGGCACTGGACTTGATCAATTGTGGCCATCTTGGATATCGGCACACAGAGATTCAGGTGTTTGATAATCCTACGTCATATAGTGCGTCATCAGTTCAGACTCTTAGTCATATTCGGGCCGAATTAGTGCCAATAGTGTCAATATTGCCTCTCACTCGATGTGCACCCTACTGTGTCTACAGATAATGCATCGCTTTTGATTTGTGCACTGGGGGTAATGGGATCAGTAGACTATCCAAATGCAAATAATGGATTATTCCTGAGAGTTCGGCTTCGGGAATGTGTAGTTGTCCCGCCAGCTTTAACGTGTGCCATCTCTATTCCCAGGGATCAATGTGCTTCCCACTTCCGGTGGTTCTCTTATTAACCCCTGGACATATCCAACAATAAAAACTATGTGATTAGTTGACGACAATTTACATAAAATATTGATCACATGTCATTTTCTCATTAGCAAATAATGATGAACACATAAAATTTTGATTTTGCTTCTAGTAATCAGATGAACAGCAAGCCAAGCCTCCTATGGGTTGAATTCTCGCTCTTGACTTGGTTAAGATTAAAAGCATTAACTTCCCCCCATAAGGCAAAAAACAATAAATTGTATTGAAATATTTCATACGACACTATCTAGAATATCAATGACTAATATTTACCATTTGATGCATGATTATTGTGAATTAACAGCAACAAAAACTTGTTATCATGATTAAATGACAGCCACGTGGATTTGTTTGTATGGTGGTACTGTTTTAAGCAGGTGGCAAAATATTATATCACGATAAGCGACAAAGAATTTTTTTTCGATGTTCGTGTTAGGTATTTTGATTTATGTCTACCATAAACGTGTTCTCAATTTAAAACTTATTTGGTGGGACACAAAAATGTTCTTGTCGTGTAGAAACAGTATTGACACGTAACGGCCAAGTAGACGGGTCTGGGGTCAGATATACTACGTCGCCCCATAGTCTTTCAAAAACAAGAGTCAGGCAACTAGGGAACCAAAGCTCTCTCGGGTCACGCGTTGACCAAAACAATTCCGCACAACTAGAACTTGTACACTTCTTCGATCACCTTAACATAGCCATACCAAATGATCCGTTTTAAAGCAAACGTCAGCTTAATCAAATTCACTGATTTCTGTAAAACTATTTAGATCTAGTGTCAAAGACAACATTGATATGAAAAGCGATATGTTTCGTCCTTTACTTTTCGCCAGTTTTGAGAAGTTGTGATGATACTGATTTAAGAATATTTTTCGAAAAGCGTTTTTCTACTCCACTTCATCACATATATTTGTGGTTAGCAGTTTAGTATGTTGTCGGTGCTAAATGGACCATCTAGTGGTATCATGTGATTCCTTTTGTTGTCATCTAATGTAATATTCATATCTTGTCAATTTGACCGACGACACCGACAGCAGGTTTCATTTCGCGTTCGAGGTAAACAATTTAAAAAGTGTGAACAATTGCTAGTGTCTCGCATTTTGTGGTCAAACCTTAACATGTTTAGAAATCACATTTATCATTGACATTTTCAAATTTGATGTCACTGTTATCTAATAGGAAATTTGATTGTTTTGTTATTTTGAAGCCCAGTTTTCTGGGTTTTTTAGATTAGAAAACGAGCTTGTTTTGGCGAAGTGGTGTGAGGTATACGTACATTCGAATATTGTTGAATATTTGCCATTTGGCTTTATGATGTGTATATTTTGAGTCATTTCATAAGATGCAATAGTATGTGCCTGTCACAAGTTTGACATTGATTACAACCTAAATCATACCGCATGTACAGAGTATATTTTTTCGTTGAATTTTTGGTGATTCAAATATTGTTTTGCACCTCAGGTCAGTTTTCAGCTGAATTAAAATGGGCTTCATCATGGCTTCCAGTTATTTGCCCGAGAGAGCTGTTGGATCAAAGGAAACATGCCGTGACCTGACTCTTTATTTGAAAGACTCTGGTCACCCCCAGAATCTGGTGACACAGCATGTGAGGTAGGGGTGTTTTATTCTACCAGGGCCTATGGTGCAGCCATTTTGAATTGCTAATCAAGTAGTCCCCGGATGGAGAGGTTGCTATTAAGGGACAATATAGGCAGCAGCGAGGCAGGCAAGATAAAATTACACAGAGCCGCCTATAGGGGTCTCTCACATCTCACAGTCGGGTCGAAATGATTCACGCGATGTATTTATTGCTTAGTTTGACAGGATCAATGGCCGTTACTGTGTATACTAGTCACTTGAAGAAGGCCGAATTAGTTCTCTCCTCCTGCCTATAGTTCCCCTTTAACGTGCCTGTCCGGGCGCCTGAGTAAAATCCAATGAGTTCCATGCATCGAGATGACAAATAATTGAATCATGTCATCATAAAGGCCACTCGGGGATAACTCAGGGTTTTTTAAATGGCACAAGTGTGTAAAAACTTGCAAACCCTCATCTTTGCTTTGAAATCGGGTTTTGCAACCTGCACTTAAATAGGCAGCAGTGCCTATTTAGTTGCCCAGTGAGTTGATCGACAGTACCAACCGATTTTTATAGGATAAAACAAGAGATACATAGCTTCTATGTCTACAATGTACGTAACTGAAACAACATATGTTTACAAAATGTGGCATTGTCGACAGTTTTTCTCCCCTTAGCCATGTTAGTCCTTGACTTCACAGGGGGTTACCATTATTCTGCTGCTTAACATTTTGCTATGTAGACTTAGCCTAGAACCTACCGGCATTAGTACATCCACTTCATGGACTAATTTACTGATAGCATATTCGGAAACCATTTCACCACTGCCCGTAATCTGTGCCTTTTTCCTGAGGTACTTGCTTACCCACTCTCTGACGTATGAATCTGTAGGCATTAAACCGGTCAGATCCTTAGCAGTTCCTGTTTGAGAAAAAAAGTGTTTTTTTGGTGAAAGCTGAATTGAATGAACAAAATTGCAGGTGTTTTTTACTCTGAACAAGCACAAATCGACGGTGATATCAGCTATGCAAGTGCCCCGAATACACTTCTTGAGTTTCTGTTGACTGCAATAGACGTTTTTACAGGTTGGGAGTGATATTACGTGACCATTCGCTTTAAAAAACCATACTCACAAACAGCGAGACACGTTTTTACGAATACGAATATACATGTATTCGCGCGATTCTGTTATGAAAACCGATAAATGCCATCGGTTCTACTCTATGCAATGAAACGGGAAAACGTTTGCATCTTCAAGTTTGTATACGTATACACAGTGTCGTCCATCAAGCTGCTCGTTTGGTCTCAGAAGCAAGACAGAAGGGTTTCAGTGCCAGGTATTTGTTTTTTTCCCCCCCCCCCCCCCCAACACACACACTTTGTTAATATATTAATGTTGCCATAAGCGTAACCCCCATTAAGTCCTTCACAAGGATGTTGACCTTTTGAATCAATTGTTGATGGCAGTTTTGTAGAACGTAAGTTTCAAATTGGCGGCTACCAGTTCCGATCGTACATGCAAGAGCACTGTAAGTATGTTTCACGAGAGCGTTGCGTGTCATTCCACGGTTTTTTCTCTTGACGCCTGGATTTCAGTAATAATAAAACCGTTGACAAAAGTTACAAAAGCAGTTCGTCGACACCGTGCACGGAGAAGTAGGATGTTTTCAAAATCCTGGCTTCAAGGCGGACGAAATAAAGGTTTATCTCTTTACAGTATGCAAAGAAAATTATATCATATCTAGGGACTTTCAACTGTGCAAAAGAAAACTTGAATGAATGAATCTTACCAGAGTGAACTGAGGCAAGGTGGTAGCCAATTTCATATGCCACTGAGCTGAATCCGGCCCATTCATAGTCCAGGAAAATGACACGATCTGGAAGGATCAGTCAGAAATAAAGGCAAATCCAGTGGGTGGGGAGTAACATGGAAATTAGCAATAATAGCTCACAGTGTTTAAAACTAGAATCTACTTTGATTAGTTTCCCTTTGTACTTCTCAACAAGAAGGTTACAAGTAATACATGTGAAAACTTTGTAGTGTGTGCATGTAGTAGTATTCGGTGGATAAGACCCCTTTGATGCAGGCGTGTCAGTTTATAATTGATCATGACCGTGATTTATCTGTCATCCCGTAATCATTTCAGGCTTGGTAACCATTGAAATGTGATGTTGGTTGGAACAGTGACAGAACATTCCATTCTATTTTATTGTTAGAACTGTCCAAAGTCTATCAGCACAGTTCAACAGTTCTAGAAACTGTTCCATACCACATCAAACCCAATGGCTGGGGGGGGGGGGGGGGGGGGGGTGATCGAATGACGTTCGAAGGGATATGGGGTTCTTCTTTGCGAGATTGCTGCCCTTATCCCGCACGCATGGCGTATTTACGCGGTGAAATTTACACCAAATAACACCCGGCTGAAAGCCGTCTGATGACATACTGCACTGGTCGGGATATGATGGAGGGCAGATGATTCATCCACTCTACATGTCCCAAACTAAATGTCCCCAACAACTAGAGCAGCAGTTGAATTTATCATGTCTGATGACTGCGCAGCCCGTGGCCAAAAAAGTTTCATAATCATGTTGCCAAACTGCAGACAAACTCGGTCAAAATTTATATTTTTCCTACAAGATTTAATTGTTTTCCTCTGCAAGGTGAATTACTTTGATTTTGTATGCCTATATCTCTGGTAAAATCTTTAACACTGAAAATGACATCTGCCAATTTCTATCGGAGTGACATGATCAGACATTATGCTTACATTATGTTGACAAGACCTATATACAAAACTGTGACCATGTTATCATTATTTTAGCAACAAGCACCTTCTGCGATTACTGGAGTATCTGTCAAGGATGGGCTTTAAGAGGCAGAGATACTGGATGAATTTTTCTAAAAATTTTACAAGCCCGAAAATCTGAAATAAAATAAAGCATGCTGCTTGCTAACTTATATCAATGATATATCTGGGGTCAGTAGCAAATATTGAATAAATGAAACAGACTTTCAGGTTCCTAATTATGAGAAACAAATTTTTTCTTGTGCAAAGAATAAGCAAATCTATTGACTTTTATCTGCCCAAAACATTATCAGAGAGTGAAGAAGGGTCATTGCTAGGACAAGCTGGCATTGCAGAAAAAAATCACGTACATGTAAATATATAGTTTATGAGTATGGTGATTTTATTTACAGCTTTTTCAATTTTTTTGATGGGCTTCATCATGAGGTTTTGAAAGGAACCAGTTTTGGAGCCACCTTGCACTGAAGGCCAATGTACAGACATGGGCATAGGCCTACAAATCGATATGTTAGAGCATGTGTCAAATCTGTGACCTTTCCAGGAATTTCATAAGATACTCATGAAGCATGGTGACTCAACAGCCAGCAAGGCCAAGAACAGCAATGTAAGAGCTTGGCGAAATGACATCTTATTCATAATAGCTTTATGCTGCTTGATTGTACAGCTAATTAGGCCTACCAGAAATGTTGGTGGTGTGAGGTGGGGACAAAACCTCACAGGAAGTTGGGGGAAGGAGTTCTGTGTGTGTTGGTTTAGTGGTATAAATGCAAATCAATCTATGCGCGCTCTATTGGAATATTCTGGCACTTTGTACTCCCCATGACCATCACACTCGCTCACGACCGGCAGTTGTGGCCAAAAACAGATGTGCATATATGTCTTCTGGTGAAAGCATTTCTTGATAATGTTTAAATTGCCCATTACAATCCTTCAAAAACTGCGACCGCCAGGTAGGTGTTGAAAAGTGACAATTTCGTTCAAAAATTGAGAAAACGCAAGCAAGAGGTTGTTTTGAACTCATATATTTTTGGTAAGCTTACCGTTTCCAGACTGATATACCAAGTTCGTAATATTGATATCGTTATAGCAGAATACGGGCTTCATGTTCAGCTTGACCCATATCTTCTCTATATTCTTAACTTCTTCAAGGAGTGTCTCGTAGGTAGGTATTCTCGAATGAAACCTGGAAAGGGACAGTCATACAATCTTTAAAATCATCCTTCAATTAATCAAGTGCTAATCCCCCCCCCCCCCAAAAAAGAGGGGACCCCTCGCTGAATAAGCTTTCTAGAGAGTTATATGAAGAGGAACCAGCTTCTCAGATCACTAGTTACAGCCACTTATAGGCAATCGTCTTACCTGATGGGATATTGTTTTTAAAGGTTTTAGGTTTTGCATGTGGTAAAATCCTGCATTATAATCTTTTATTTAGTCCATTTGCTGAAATTGAAAATGTGAATGCTTTCTTACATGTACATGTATATGATGATTTCAAAACTTATCTTAAATCTTGATCTAAATCAGGAAATTCCTTCGGCCAGTCCTGCAGTAGCTTGTACATATACATAACAGACTTGTTAATCCATGTATCAAGTCCTGAGTTTATGGCTGCTTGCTGGACATGTGGGTCGTGCCATCTCAACATTTCATCAATGATGAGGCTGAAAATATATAGGAAACACCCAATTTAATTTCAAAACCAACAGCAAAGATGATCGATTTTTCAGCTTATTTGAAAGAACGAGTCAGCATGGTTCGTATACTTACTCAACGAGGTATTTAGCTTTGTGATCATCACAATCCCATTCAAAAGTTCGACCATTATTTAGGAAATCGTAACATAGACCTGTTTTGAAGTTACACAGTAACTTCGGTCCTAGTCCCAATCGGGATAATAATGCCGTGCATTCCTTTTCTTTCTGTCTATCATGAAGCAAAGAAAACGATTCGCCGAAGATTCTGATCGTAACTCCTGGGTTTTCGGTATCGGAGGGGTCACGACATAAAAGAAGCCGATTCACAAAGCCGCCGCCCATGAACTGGAAAAGAGGGCATATTTTAGAAATAATTAAAATCGCGATATGCACTATAAAACGGTACTGATAGAAGGCCTAGGCCTCATTCTACGGAGAACATTGAGATAAGTACGACGAAACCAAAGCTGTCAGGGAGGTATAGAGCCGTCGTCACTGACTTTCAAACAAGGAAGAAGTGATGCGCCGGCCGGGAATCGAATAAGTGATTTTTGAATTGGCAGGCATTTTGTAAGTCCTTAAAGGACCATTGGCACTATTAAGGGCAATATTACCCAGCTATCGGCTGCCCAGTCACCTCCTGTTCTACATTAGTAGTTTCGATCAACAAATTGCACAAAAAAGGAAAAATTCCAAATCAGACTGAATTATCGCGCTATTCCGATGTTGACTCCGATTTGACTCGAGTTAGCTCTCCACGCATCGACTCTTTCCACCACGTGGAACGATGCACTATAAATCGTTTCCTGGGGCTAGGATCTACCCCTTGACGTCATGGTACTGATATAGATTTTTCCGACGTCACGCTGGTGGCGCACGATGACCCCGCAGAGCTCTAAGAGCTGAAAGAAAATGGAAAAGCATTAAACACGTTCAGAAAAATAGTTTACTGATGAACCATAGGAAGAACAATTAACATACTGCAATAAAAAAGCCGACCATTCCTTTAAGCTAGGCACATAATCCGACACTACCTTAATGTGTTTCTTCAAATGAAACGTAAAGGTTAGTTGCAATTAGTTCCTATG
Organism: Lineus longissimus; assembly: GCF_910592395.1. NCBI lineage: Eukaryota > Metazoa > Nemertea > Pilidiophora > Heteronemertea > Lineidae > Lineus > Lineus longissimus. Next base: position 10,441,469 of record NC_088310.1, read on the forward strand.
CCAGAACAAGCAAAATAACCAACCATATAGTGGTAGGAAACTTAGGATGGACCCCTCTAGTCCCTGTTAAAAGAAAAAAATAAAACACGTTTGTCAGGACCATGTAAAGAATGTGTTGGAGACAGACATAAAAAGTATACTGAGTGACTTTTATTCAACACGACCACATTGGGCGGGAAAAAAGGGTTTCCAGCAACAATAGACCTACCCGATCATTTTTGCTGGTGCAATTGACGGTGTCCGATCAGGAGTGTATTATATACACCCCTCTTAAATTCGTTTACGATGAGATTTAGGTCCACTGTGGTCTGATAAATATCAATTCGCTTTCGCATCGTGCTTGAAATTAAGATAATGATGATAGGCCCGAAATGGTGCAAATGTATGCACGAAAGATGCAGCGTAGATAATTTGAGTATTTACAAGAAAGGACCATGAAAAAAAGGAAGTGGGGGAAAAACACCGCCAACCGCCTACGGAACAGAGGTGCACCCATCACCTGCCAAACCGGGTATGGCAGCATAGCAATATTAGCCGTATCAGTGATACGCATAATTAACTGCCGAAAGTGCCTGAATTAAGACATCACCTTCAAAATAGGCAAGAGTGCCTTTTTAGGTTACAACAAAGACGGATTAGTTCAAAAAACCTTTAACGTAAAAACCAGAAATATAACCTTTCTTTCGGCTGCTGTAGATCAGGCACCAGTCTACCGATTCAGACGATTCGTGTACCACGGAGCTGCATTTGCTCTTTACTACCCCAATGGCATTTACTTCTTAGTCTTTCAGTTAAGTAATTCATCACCATGTTGCATTATGTGTACAGCTGTTTTTACAACTGAGCCCAATTTTGAGGCAATGGTCCTGTTGTGTTCTTTTATCCCCCTATTTGCCGCAAGTGTACACACAAATGAATAAGTTGCCATGGTAGAGCTTACGCCAATCCAGTGGGTGGGTATTAATATGGAAATTAGCAATAATAACTCACAGTGTTTAAAACTAGAATCTACTTTGATTAGTTTCCTTTTGTACTTCTCAACAACATGGTTGCAAGTAATACATGTGAAAACGTTGTAGTGTGTGCATGAAGTAGTATTCGGTGGATAAGACACATTTGATGCAGGCGTGTCAGTTTATAATTTATCATGACCGTGATCTATCTGTCATCCCGCAATCATTTCAGGCCAGGTAACCATTGAAATGTGATTCCTTTCTATTGTATTGTTAGAACTGTCCAAAGTCTATGGTCCTAAAATAATATGAAATAAAATAAAGAATGATGTTTGCTAACTTATCAAAAATATATCTGGGTCAGTAACAAATATTGAATAAATGAAACAATCTTTGAGGTTGACAAATCTTTCTAATTATGAGAAACAAAAGAATTTTTTGGTGCAAAGAATAAGCAACCCTGTTGACTTTCTCTGCCCAAAACCTTATCAATGCGTGAATAAGGGTCATTGCTAGGGCAAGCTGTCATTTTGCAGAAAAAAATCACCTACATGTAGATAGTTTATGAGTAAGTGGTGATTTTATTTGCAGCTTTTTCAATTTTTCTAATGGGCTTAATCATGAGGTTTTGAAAGGAACCAGTTTTGGACCCAACTTGCACTGAGGGCTAATGTACGGACATGGGAATAGGCCTACAAATTTATATGTTAAAGCATATGACAAATCTGTGGCATTTCCAGGAATTTTATTAGATAATCCTGAAGTATGGTGACTTTTAACAGCCAGCATGGCCACGAACAGCGTTGTAAGAGCTTGGTGAAATGACATGTTATTCATATTACATGACTTTTCCATTCATCGATGGTTTGCAAACTTTATGCCACTTGTATAGCCGATAAGGCCTACCAGCAATCTTACAGCAAGTTGGTGGGAGAAGTTACGTGCGTTGGTGTCGTGGTATATATGCAAATCAATCTATGGGCGCTCTATTGGAATATTTGGCACTTTGTACTCCTCATGACTATCACACTCACTCATTGTAGCGGCAATGATATATTTAGTCGTTGATAATCATGCCGTGGCTTGTTTCATCCACCCTTAAATTACCAGAAGACAACACCAACAAGCTTGATTTCATTTCCCATCTATTCACCACGTAATAAACTGAAAGATACAATAATTGAACAACAACTAAGTACATATTCGTAACAACAAAGAGACAATCGTGGAAGACAATAGTACATCCACCAGGAGGACAGGAAAACCTGTCACAACACTGTCCTCAAGGAAGTGGAGACACCTGACGATTGAATATTGAACTAAAATATTCATAAAATAGACTGAGATAATGCTACTAAAGTCCACATTGCTGCCCCAAAACTTGATGTTAACTACAAACAAAATTATTAAGATGAAGAGCTCCAATACCGAGCTACCTCACAGAGACGATAGATTGAACACATCACGATATAATCAAGTACTAGCCAGGTTGAGATGTCCGAAGTGGTGTAATGAAAGAAATGTCACCGAGAATATTAAATCTATACTTGATCTAAAAAACAAGCCACTAAGTTCTCCTAAGTTCTTGTCATCACAGTAAAGGAAATTATTTCTATTCTAGACATATTAGTTACCTTTGCAAGGCCCTTAAATTCTCTATAAAACTTTCGGGGATGAGGCAAATTCACCCATTTGATGGACCAAAAATATGGAAGATTCTGGATCTTAACAATGGCGGCAAAAGCGATAACACGAGGAGAAAATGGGTGGAGCCATCTACAAAGCTTAAAGGCTGGCTACAACCAGTAAAAACAAGATTCACCCAGAAACAGACTGGCCACAGTCACTCTCATGACAGGCAGTTTTGGCCAAAAACAGATGTGTATATATGTCTTCTGGTGAAAGCATTCCTTAAAGGGTAACTTGTGTCAAATTTCACCATATAATGTTTTAGCTGTTTTTAACAAATGACTACGTCACTTTCTCATAAACCGGTAAGGTTTTCGAATCGAAATGCACATTTTCTAGAAATTGATGGTTTTAATCCCGCCCGGACGGCTCGCTTCGATGCCGTTGAAATCGCGCTAAGCCGACGACGTTTTCGTTGATGACGTCACAAAGGAATAGAGAGGTACATCCCACAAAAGACCACTAGACAATCCAACAAAAACCCTGGATCACCAGAGAGATAGTAAAGCTCCTTAAGAAGGCAAAACACCTCAACAAGAAGAGGCAGAAACAGCCCAGCCACAAGTCAACCCATGAACATCAGCAACTGAGGTCGACCATCCAGCGCAAGATACGCCAAGCTTACTGGGCGTACCTCAATAAGATCCTAACCCCAGAAACCGACAGCAACGAAGATCACAGCAAAGCTAATAAGCGATTCTGGGGGCTGATCAAGCACACTAAAAGGGACAGTGTGGGCATACCAGCACTTCGTGATGACCAGGGCCATACAGTAATGGACAGCAAAGGCAAAGCAGAAGTGCTAAACAAGAAATTCCAATCTGTCTTCAATAAGATCACGCCCCGTCCCCTAAACAGACATGCAAAAACATCATCGGACTTGAGAAGAAAAAGAAGATGGCAAACATCTTGATAACACCTAACGGTGTTCTCAAACTCCTGCAGGGCCTCAAACCAAACAAGGCTGCCGGCCCCAACCAGCTGAGCCCCAGGGTACTGCAAGCCATAGCAAGTCACATCGCCCCAACCCTCCAAGATATCTTCCAGAAATCGCTTGACTCTGGTGACATCCCAAAGGACTGGAAGGAAGCAAACATTGCCCCAGTATTCAAGAAAGGCAGGAAAGACGACCCAGGGAACTACCGCCCAATCTCCCTCACCTGCATCTGTAGCAAGCTCCTGGAACACATCATCACCAGCCAAATGATGCAACACCTTGAGGAGAATGACATCCTACATGAGAAGCAACATGGCTTCAGAAGCAAGCGCTCATGCGAAACCCAGCTGATCGAATTTATAGACGAAGCCCATAGAGCAAGGAAACGCATTGATGCCATCGTCATGGATTTCAGCAAGGCTTTCGATAAGGTCTCCCACACCCATATCCTACTCAAACTGGAAAGGTATGGGATTTCCTCACAGGTCAGAGAATGGATTAAGAGGTTCCTCACTGACCGTTCTCAGAGAGTAGTCGTCGAAGAGGAAATGTCAAACCCTAGACCAATAACATCAGGTGTTCCCCAAGGATCTGTCATTGGACCAGCCTTGTTCCTAGTCTACATCAATGACCTCCTGGAAAGCGTGAAGTCACAAATACGCCTATTTGCAGACGACACCATCATATACAGGGTTATCAGAAATGCAACAGATGAACAACAACTGCAACAAGACCTCCGATCCCTTGAGACCTGGGAGAGAGAATGGATGATGGAGTTCCATCCGCAGAAATGCGTAGTCATCAGCATAACCAGAGGAAGAAATCCATCCCACCTAGAATACTACCTGCATGGCCACCGGCTGGACTCAGTTGACTCTGCAAAGTATCTTGGACTAACCATAACAAAAGACCTGAGGTGGAACAAACACACCATCAGCACCACCAAGAAGGCAAACTCCACCCTAGCTTTTCTACGAAGGAACATCAGGACCCCGAACCAGGAAGTCAAGACACTGGCCTATAAGACCTTAGTACGACCCAAACTTGAATATGCTGCCCCGGTGTGGGACCCACACACTGCACAAATGAAACACCAGGTCGAAATGGTCCAGCGTAGAGCAGCGAGATGGGTTACCCGGCGATACAACAACACCTCAAGTGTCACTGACATGCTCCAAACACTTGGGTAGGTAACCTTAGAGGAAAGAAGACGTCAATCCCGAGTAATCATGATGTACAAGATCCTGCACCACCACGTAAAAATCGAACACATCCTTGCCAGGGCCACCAGACTCCCCGAGAACACGGTCTCTGCCAAGACCCTCGACTCCTTCAGGCACAACCTGCTGAGGGAGCCAGTCCAACCATAGCCAGGCCACGTGATCGAATGTTTTTATCCTGCACCTTGAACTACCTTTTATCCAACTGCGATTTTAACACCAGCACCTTTTACCAATGACAAAGATTTTAAACGCATGCGCCTGGACGTAAAAGTCTCTATAGACTGTGTTCCAGTATTGAAAAGAAGAAGCCACAACATGAACATTTTCGAGGTCGCGGTGGTTTACATTCCCGCGAAAAAAAAAATCTCATTCGTTTGGGCAGAGACATGTATTCATCCACAGGCGGAAGTGTAGCACATTCCATGCTATTGAACAGAAATCCAAAAATCGAAACTGATATGTAATGTGCAGGCCAATCCATAGGGCCTAGTGTTGTATGTGATATACTTCATGCCTATGAACTGTACTATAAGTTGATGTAGGGCCTTACATGCAGTCAGATTCAGAATTAGTCATTTTATTTCAGACTCTTTTACTGGTTGCAGTATCCTGCAAGACCCGAGTCCTGTTAGTTCGCTTCGCAATCTCATTGAGGCACAGATGCATCAGATCACTCTTCAAGGACAAGGCTGTAGGCCTATCGGCACGATACCTCCTTATTGAGAATGTGACCAAATTAACATCTATTATCTGTTGAGATGGATTCATAACAAAGCATGTGAACATTTTTTCTCTCTTTTTAATGAATAAAACATATTTGCTGGATTTCAACGCATTCATAGAGTATAAGTGCAGACCCTGGGGGCATTGGGCACCAGAGCCAATGATAACATGTGCCACTATATTGTTATTTCTGATTACATATATAGTCCTTGTATAAAACAAACAGTGCTCCATAGTATTAAGCCATATTTGACAAATTATTAGCTCTTGAGTTTGGTTTAGCTTTAGAATGAAAAGGTGGGCGCGGCACATTCAGATATAGCTTTGAGTAGATGAACTCCTCAAATTTCTTTAAAAGTCAATATCATATAAAACTTTCTGTTGCAGACTGTTGTGAACATCTAGGGGAATCTGGAAATGGCAGAAATTCTGATCTGGGGTCAAAACTGGCTCACTACTAGGGCAGAGACATGTATTCATCCACAGGCGGAAGTGTGGCACTGACACATAGTCCGTACTGAACTGTAAAAATGTGGTAAATACATGACACATAGTCCGTACTGAACTGTGAAAATGTGGTAAATACATGACTGTGATGGGTGAAAGTTGATTTATTCTTCAATCTTTGGTGGATTCTTAATCTACAGAGCCAGGCCATAACAGGGATATACTTTTTGATAATTAATTTAAGGAAATATTGTCTCACTGGCCAGTTTAGAACTTGTATTCTAATAGGCCCATATCAGTCCGCGAGTGACGATTTGATGGCAATGCTGTACACAAATCAATTTTTCTCAGGTAATCGGTATTGGAATGTTTTGAATTTTTACTATCATTTCGGTAAAAGCCTCTTCATAACACATATAAAATTTGGTGGGAATTAAAACACCCTTGGTGTACTTTTTTCACCAACCGATGTTCATTAAAATGTACACAGAATGTACACGCTGGCTAATAGAGGTCTCTGGCCATTTATTTACAACTGCCATTGACCATTGACATTCCATCCTGTCCTTACACAATATATACACGATAAGAACTGAAGATTATGGAGAAGAAGAAGAAAAGAGTTATCGGGTGGCGTTGTGCTGCGATGTTTTGCGGCAACACCAGCAAAACTGAAGGTGTTGGGGTTTTCCGCTGACCTGACCCTATCAAAGAACCGGGCCGTCACCGTGAAGTTCGAGTTAGGAGGTCACCAGCCGGTGGTTCATCTTCTACTCCTTGATGCTCCGCCGGAACACAACTTCGAGAACCAACTCCAAATTCATCTGCCGTTGGGGGTCTTCCAGCACATTTGGAAAAAATCTCGAAGTAACGAAGTAAGGGAAGGGACGGCCCCTCCCCCCAAGGCCACAGTCCTAGTCATTTCATCATAAATTTCCTAAGTCGAACTAGGAAATTCCATCGATGACGTCATAATAATGGCATTCCTAAAACTATTTTTAGACCTTATTTAATATTCATTAGATTTTCCTGAGCGTACGCGAACTACTGAGGATATAGCTTCTTCCTAGAGCGAATAGGAAAATAGTCGACGGTCTGACTTGTTCATAATGTGACGTCATGAGGTCACGTGACTTAGTGCGGGTTTTTCAAAACGTCTTCGGCAGTTGGCCAGTTTGACGCGATTAAAACAGCGATTTTATAATGAATCTAATCAAAAATGGAAAATTTGAGCTTTATATTTGTGATCAACAATTAAAAACGGACGTATTTCCGCAAAGTTGTAAATCACATCATAGTATCACTTTAATAATGTTTAAATTGCCCTGTTCGGCTGTAAGGGGAGAGCAATAGCGTCATTTTGAGACCCTAACCATTACAATCGTCCAAAAACTGCGACCGCCAGGTAGGGGTTGAAAAGTGGCAATTTCATTCAAAAATTGAGGAAATCCAAGTTAGAGGTTTTTAAAAACTAATTCGTCTTTGGTTACAATCAAATTGTATACATGAAGTAGCGGTTGAAATGACTTTATACTTGCAAAGTTATATCCCCGGTTCTCCATTCGGATTTGACCTCTGCAAGAACCTTTAATACGTCCTCAACGTCATAATCGACATCAATCTTCAAGTCTAGGTCCAGGATACCATCACACGCAGCTTCCATTGTATTTTGGCAATGTTTATTTCAATAGCTAGTGTTACATGTGTATGTGTGCTCTTGTGGGTGTCATGCACATTATCTGCGTAGTCCAGAAATGGTGTCGATATTGTCTTTTTATAAAGCATGTTAGGATAATTTAGGAAACATCTACTTACTGCCAGTTAAGTCTTTTGAATTGTAAGAACAACTTCTCAAGACAGCAAATCACATACATATACAAACTAACCTTTGGATATGTACTTTCATATCCAGTCTGGGAAAGGTAAACTCAATTATGATATGGATTTATAACCAAGATTTTGCGGAACTCTAAACACATTTACCGTTGTGCCTTTAAGTAATCGAGGTCATCGGTATATGCAATCAATCGATCAATTACACTTTGCATTATTATTGAGGCCTATAGGTTTGATAATTAAGATTTATCAATTGATAGGTTTATGCCTGTTTCGCCTATTCCTGTTTCGCCTACAAAATTCCTGTTTCGCCTATTCCTGTTTCGCCTATTCCTGTTTCGCCTATTCCTGTTCCGCCTATTCCTGTTTCGCCTATTCCTGTTTGGCATATTTCCGGTTTGGCCTATTTCCTGTTTCGCCTATTCCTGTTTCGCCTACTTCCTGTTTCGCCTACTTTCCAGTACCCCTACAATAAATCGACTCTCCCACGGGGAACCTTAGGGATGCATGTCCATTTTATGGGGAAAATGTGAGGGGACAATTGGATGATGTTAACGATGTGATGACAATTTGACTAATCAAATGCCATCAACTTTGTTAACAAACCATGCCATGACCATATTGAAAGAGTCACCTTGAAACCGGGGACAGTCCGGGACTTATTTGACCATAGGACCATACTGACACACAGTAAAAACTATAGATTAAGTAGAGTAAAGCAGTCGTTTATTTTAAAAAAACAGGAATTCATGAGTTTTTGATAAAAATACATAATACTGTACATTCTCATAATTATTTGATCAAAATCAGCTGTAAAACCCATGTCATAATATACATGTAGGTACAGCACATATCAAGTCAAACAAGGTTGAAAATACATATCATGATATATGATTTCACGTGCAGCTTATGACGACATCGTCATTCATCAGACCAATTATTGTCGCACCAAAGGGCATAGTACAATGACAAATAGAACAAAACTAAAGGATTATCATTCGAATTAGTGAATTCTTTAGGACAGTACATACCCACGTACATGTACTATCAATATGAACCACTTATAAATCTTGCTCTTCGACTATAGTAAGGGACGGTTCATATTCCTACGTCTGTGGGCGAGGTTAGCAATACATTTGAATAGGCGAAACAGGAATAGGCGAAACAGGAATTAGGCGAAACAGGAAGTAGGCCAATCAGGAATAGGCGAATAAGGAATTAGGCGAAACAGGAATAGGCGTAACAGGAATAGGCGGAACAGGAATAGGCGAAACAGGAATACACCAATTGATGAGGACAAGCCATAATATTATCTGATAACAACCGCAGAAGTAGATCATTGCGTTTTGTAAACTCTTATTTCATCGCATAATAACGTGTGACCAAAGCCTTAGGGAAATCGAGTTGATAAATTTAAGACCTATCAATTGAAAATTGAATTAATCCTATGAGATAAGATATTCCAAACAACCGAAATGCTATTTAATCGACAACAACAAAAAGTCATTATTTGTGAACCCTACACACTCTATCAGTGTGTTAAAGGACCATTGGCATTATTAAGGGCAATATTACCCGGCCAGCTGTCGACTGCCCAGTCACCTCCTATGCTACATAAGTAGTTGCTTTCAACAAATTACAAAAAAGGAAAATTTCAAAATCTGACGAAATTATCGCGCTTTTCCGACGTTGACTCCGATTCGACCCGATTTTGGTCTCCACGCAATAACTCTCACATGGAACGATGCACTAGTAAGGCGATTCCTGGAGCCATGAACTACCCCTTGACGTCATGGTACTGATATTGATTTTTCCGACGTCGCACTGATGGGGCTTGATGACCCCGCAACCACGGGTTATGCCACATTCGCCTAATCCTTTCTCGCCTAATCCACATTCGCCTAAAAAAGTCCACATTCGCCTATTCCACGTTCGCCTAATCCACATATATTTCCAAATCTGTGATCAATTTAAAATTTTGCGATAAAAGCAAGATCACTGTCCACACAAACTGACCACCACATTTCTATTTGCTCATGTGTTAGCGACAATACTACGCTGCAGTAATATATATTGCCTAGCACAAATCGAGGAGTCAATGTAAAGTCTTTATATAGTTGGTCCGCTCTGAGGGGTCCTAATAAATCCATCTTGTTAGGTCCAACTTTTTGTTGACCCAAGGGCTTATCTGAAAACAGGTCTTGGGGCAAACCATGCTTTGTCAACAAAATACCTTTTGCTTTGTGGTTATAAATGACGATTGTCAGATTAATTTTGTTCCATTCTTGGTTGTCGAGCAAGGGATTAGCCTCCGGTTGGCCATATAATGTGTTGGTCTTAATAAATCAGTATCAACAAAGTTAATTCTGCTTGTATTTTAAAGAAAGGATTGCACAACGAGACGCTCGTGTGGTAGCACTTACGCGTAATCCCTAGTAAGCATGGTAATCAGCGACGGCACGTGGCTCGTTGCGCATCACCTAAACACTGTGACACAAATTTAAAAACGGCCGCCCAGCAGCCGGACAAATCATCTATAGCGTGATCAACGTTTTTTTCCACAATTATGCGCACAAAATGTCCATATTATTAGCAGGAATGGCAGGGCTCGCGAGGCATATCGCAAAAGTTATTGCCAGTCATGCCAATGACAGATGATGATTGTAAGCTTGTAAGCAACAGTGGGATGAATATTGTTTCCACTCGTTGGAATATTATTATTTTGCAGAGTGCCGCGAATATGCCCGAAAATGAATTGTCTTTTTTAATCATCAATAGAAATCCCTGGTGCAGATAGTGCA